>NC_134234.1:258644759-258947789 GCF_965152275.1 Natator depressus
CCCACACCTTCAGGGCCCTGATCCAGGACTCAGTGGAACGTAAGGGACTGGGTCTCCCTGCACCTAGCCCTGAGACAGGCAGGGCTAGGGGATTACTAACAAGGAAGCCAACCTAGGGATTCAGGACACATTGAACTAAGAAACTGGAGCAGCAGGCCCTGACCACTAGGCTTGCTGACTAAACAGACAACGCTGCTACCAGGGCCCACAGGCAAGATAGGTAGGAGAATGCCTAGTTTGTGAATCCTGCTGGGGCTTACATGTGAGTTACATGCCTAGCTGCTCTGATGCGTTGGTGTGTAGGGGATTTTACCGGTAGAAACGTAGGTGCAAAGGGAACATCGGCACCTACAGGGCTGGAAGGCAGCTGAGCAGGGCTATTCAGAATCTAAGTGTTGGACTTAGGCACCACAAGTGGCAGTTAAGTGCCCCTTGTGAGTCCCACCCTAAGCTATTACGGTGATAGTCCCCATTGAAATACTGTCACGGAGTCTCCGGGCCATGCTCTGGAACTGCTCCCTACTAAGCCCGTCAGGACTCTGGGGAAGTTTCCTTTCTATGAGCAGACTGTCTTCAGGACACACAGCTCACACAACTTCCACCTTCCTGGGTCTGACCTCGGAGCATTCAGCATCCTCTGCCCCTCCGTGCGCTTCTCACAGTGAGTCCACCCAGGCGGGGTCTTGGGGAAGCCAGAGGGTCCTGCACCCCAACTTTGCAGTCAGACGTGACTCTCAGCCAGCCAGTAAAACAGAGGTTTATTAGACGGCAGGAACATGGTCTAAAACAGAGCTTGTAGGTGCAGAGAACGGGACCCCTCAGCTGGGTCCATTTTGGGGGGCAGTGAGCCAGACCACCACGTCTGCACTTCACTCCATGTCCCCAGCCAGCCCCAAACTGACTCCCCCTCCAGCCCCTCCTCCTCTGGGCTTTGTCCCTTTCCCGGGCCAGGAGGGCACCTGATTCCTTTGTTTTCCAACCCTTTAGCTCTCACCTTGCAGGGGGGAAGGGCCAGGCCATCAGTTGCCAGGAAACAGGGTGTTGGCCATTCTCTGTGTCCAGAACCCTGCATACACCTGCCCTCTAGGGCTCTGCAATAATCATACACCGTTATCCCACCACCTAGATACTTAAGAACTGCCTGGGGAAACTGAGGCACCCCCACAATATTCACTGGAAACATTAAGAACAGTCCCGCTTTGTCACAAATACCTATTAAGAAGTGAAATAAAATAAATAAAATTCAAGCACAAATCATGATTTGAGGAATCTTAGCTGGGTTTAACTATTGGAAATTTATTTACATTGAATATACAGGAGCTGGTCCTTGGATAGAAAGACCAGCCAGTGCAAAACATGGAGGATTATGATATGGTCCCTTCCGAATAGATGCCGTTCCCTCACTACTAGTAAATTCTAACAGCTACCAAAATAGCTATTGGATGCAGGGATGCCCGTTGGGATGAGCTGTACATATGGATAAGCTGGTCTGGCTCTGGCAGCAGTTTAACCCACTGTTGTGCAGGGTTCTGGGTTCACTGCACTCAGCCCCTGTGTGAGAGAGGCGCTGTCGCTTTAGGGCCCCCCCATCTGCCCAACTGAAGGAGTAACATTCATAAGATCTAAGGGGGGGGGCACATTCAGTCCCCTCCCCCACCATGGCTTGGCTCAGGGAAAGGCTGCTGTAAGACGAGGTTTGAACAAGGGAGGGATTCCTGAAGGGGAAAGGGTGCTTTATGGGAACAGAACTATTATCTCACGCACCCTCACACCAATAGGGGTTGCACCTGTGACTTGTTGATAATGCACTGGCTGCAGGGTGAGAGGTACCCAGGGTCCAGTCCAGGCAGGCAGATGTGCTCTCTTCATAGGAGCTTATTTCTTTTACTATGAGTTTATCTAATGAGCCTTTAGACGACTGCGGAGCAGACACACAGGAGAGCCCCCTTTTAATTCTGGGTTCCAAGTTCTTTACTACATCTACTTGGTTATATTCCTTTCCAGGTAAAGTGTCCCAGTATTTCCGGGAAGAGTCCATGAGGAAATCGATAAGGTGATTGGCAAGGACAGGTCACCCCGTGATGCAGGCAAACCTCCGTTCCACCAGTGCTGTGGTCCACGAAATTTTATAATATAGTGATACCAGTCCTGTTAGAGTACCTCATGGGATCTGCCAGCACACCACCATTCAGTGCTTCTTCATGCCCAAGGTACAGCCCTTTTGAAATGAAATGTCTTATCGACATGACATTTTGTTTTGAATGTTACTTTGAAACAACATCTTCAAAATGGTTCATGTCAATTTTCCCCCCAAAATGAACCATTTTGACACTTGGGGGTTTTTTTTGGGGGGGGAGGAGGGGGAGTTGCCCAAACTCTTTGCCAAATTTGAGCTGAATTTGTAAATAGTTTCAGTGCCCTGAAAAATTTACTATTTGTCAAAATAATTTCATTCAGCTCTACATAGAAGGTTGGCAGGGGCACTGGAACAATTTGTATAGTGGGAGAGCTGAGACTAGAGCCATTGAACCAAACCGTAAACCCTGGATCTAAAGGAAACTATTTCAAGCCAGGGAGTGCGGCAGCACCCCCAGCACCTAGGAGCGTTGAGTGACTCAGGATTCAGAGTGGGACATGGAGCCTCTCATTTCCATGGCACTTGTGTATTTGGTTGTTGTGGTAATAGAATCTTGTGTTGCTATGGCAACTGAGTTAGATTATTAGGGGATAGCCCAGCCAATTTTGGCTGGTTTTTGGTTAGTTCAGTGTGTGGTAATAGATGGCTACTTTCAGGGTTTACAGCTCTCTGTGTCTCCAGTGATTTCTTCCTAGAACTGTTGCCCCCAAGGATATAACAACGTGGTGACAAGGATGGGATTTCTGTGCTGCCCCCGCAACAGAAGGAAGTAGAAGTTAAGGTACAAAAAAACCCAACACCTTTTTGCTGCTGGAAGGGGGTGAGAACTGGCTTGTTTGCACTGACTGTGCAAACTGAAACTAAAATCATTGCTACACTTACAGGGCCACTGGAAACTTTTGAGGAGACTATAGTGCAATGGCATGTATATACTGAGCATTTTGAGCTTTTTGTTATCGCAAATGACATTACAGAAGAGAAGAAGGTGCCAATATTCTTAAGTGTTGTAGGGGTTTAGACCTACTCCCTGCTACGCAACTTACTACACCCTGCTTAGCCAGAGACTAAATCTATATCTTTACAGCAGTCTTATTGCTGAAAGATATAGATTCCACAAAAGAGACCAGAAAGAAGACAAAACGGTTGTACAATTTGTAGCAACTTTGCGAAAGCTTGCAGAACACTGTGAATTTAAGGAGATACTAAATGATGCCCTACGTGACAGGTTAGTGTGTGGCCTGCACAGTGAAGCTATATGGAAGCGCCTATTGACAGAGGCTCAGCTTACCTTACAGAAGGCTGTTGACATTGCGGTCTCTATGGAACTGGCAACAAAGGAGGCGCAATCCATCGGTGCATCCCCTAGGGTACATAAGGTGTCACAAGAACCTCCCCACAAAAGTGTGGGGAGTCAGGAATGTTACCGCTGTGGTAAGCCGGGTCACCATGCATCAGAATGCTGGTGTAAGGCCTTGATGTGTCGACACTGTGGCAAAAAGGGACACACTGAGTGTGCCTGTAAACAAAAGAAAGAGGCTTGTGGTCTGGCCGACCAAAAAGGGAAATCTGCATATCCTAGAGCAGACCCAGGATGACCAAGGAGACACCTCATCAGAAGAAGAAGAGCCACTCCACGTTTTGTCTTTGGCAGTGGGCTCACACGAATACTGGGTAACCCCGTTGTTGGATGGCAAACCTATATGCATGGAACTGGATACCGGTGCAGGCATCTCGCTGGTCTCTGGGACCGTGTATAAAGAAAAGCTACAGCATCTTCCTCTTAAAGCAACAAAAACAGTTCTGAAAACGTATACAGGAGAAGCTGTGCACATGTTGGGCACTATTGATGTTAAGGTGGAGCTCAATGGATAGGCTGCTAAATTGCCACTGTTTGGGGTGAGAGGTAATTACCCAGCCTTAATGGGTAGGTCTTGGCTTAGGAAGATCCAGCTGAAGTGGGCAGAAGTGCACTGAATGACTGAAGAAGAAACCAGTCTGCTGCTATACTAAGGAAACATGCTGTTGTTTTTGGAGAGGATCTGGGAAGTATGAAGGGAATCACTGTAACATTGAACATTAAACCTGACAGTCAACCAAAATATCTGAAAGCCAGAACTGTGCCATATGCCATCAGGCCGAAGGTTGAAGCGGACCTGGAGCACCTGGTCACAAATGGAGTCCTAATACCAGTTACCCATAGCCATGGGCAACTCCAATTGTTCCAATAGTGAAGAAAGATGGCTCCCTTCGGATTTGCGGTGATTTTAAAGTCACTGTCAACCCAGTGTTGTGTGCAGAGCAATACCCGCTTCCCCGCATCAATGACCTCTTCGCGGGCCTGGCTGGGGGACAAAAGTTCAGTAAGATTGAGCTGAGTCAAGCGTATTTACAGATGCATGTCGATGAAAAGTCCCAAGAGCTGTTGACTATTGTGATATAAGGGGCTTTATCGATACTGTCGCCTACCCTTTGGAATAACATTTGCTCCCGCCCTGTTCCAGAGGGCTATGGACCAGATCTTGTGTGGCTTGCCAGGAGTCCAGTGCTATCTGGATGACATCCTGGTCACTGGAAGGAATGAGGAGGATCACCTAAAGAATTTAGAGGCTACCCTACAAAGACTGGAAGAGTATGGCCTACAAGACCACAAAGACAAGTGTGAATTCTTCCAGTCCTCTGTTGAATATACTACAGGTCTTCGTAAGGCCCCTGCAAAAGTTAAGGCTATTGTGGAGGCTCCCCGTCCTCAAAATGTTAGCCAGCTTCAGTCATTTCTAGGACTATTGAACTAGTATGGAAAGTTCATCTCACAATTAGCCACACAGCTAAAACCACTTCACGAACTCCTTGGGCAGAACATGGCCTGGAAGTGGACTGAAGCCTGTGATGTTGCATTTAACAAAGCTAAGGATGCACTGCTAAATTCTGAAGTTCTGATGCACTTTGATCCATCCTTACCCCTACAGTTGGCCTGCGATGCATCCCCTTATGGAGTGGGAGCAGTCATGTCACACATTATGCCTTCGGGAGAAGAGAGACCTATTGCTTTTGCTTCACACACTCTAAGCAAAGCAAAAACTAACTATGCCCAAATCAAACGTGAGGCATTGGGAATCGTTTTTGGAATTCGGAAGTTTCATCAGTACCTGTTCAGATGGAAGTTTACTCTTCTCACAGACCATCGACCCCTGACTTCAATTTTTGGACCCCACACAGCCATTCCCCCATTAGCTGCTAGTCGTATGCAACGTTGGGCATTGTTGCTTTCTGCGCACACATATGAAATCAAATATCAGAAATCCACTCTGCACAGCAATGCGGATGGTCTCTCAAGGCTGCCTTTGCCAGTTAAACGTCAAGATATTGCCCAGAAGGAACTCTTTTACTTTGAACAGGTAAACCATCACCACTACTCAGGTAAAGAAGGCAACTCGAGTTGATCCAGTATTGTCCCAAGTTATGGACCTGGTAATGCATGGAACATCTTGACGAACCTCTCCGGTCTCACCTGACCTTGCTACCTACATGTCCAGGAGGATGGAGTTATCAATCCAATCTGATTGTTTGTTGTGGGGGAGATGTGTCATTATCCCACCACCACTGAGATCACAGATGTTAGAACAGCTACATTCCGGTCACTGTGGAATAGTGCGCACGAAGGAAATTGCACAAAGCTATTTTTGGTGGCCTGGATTGGACAGTGCTATTGAAGAGAAGGCAAGAGCTTGTATATCATGTCAGGGTGTGAGGAATGCACCCCAGTGGGCACCCCTACACCCATGGGACTGGCCTGAAAACCCGTAGCAACGTAGTCACGTTGACTTCGCTGGCCCCCTTGAAGGAAGCATGTTCTTGGTGATGGTAGATGGCAATTCTAAATGGCCAGAAGTCTCTATAATGCAGTCCACTACTGCAGAGAGTACTATCCAAAAACTACGAGGACTCTTGAGTCATTTCGGTCTGCCAGAACAACTTGTGAGCAACAACGGACCGCAGTTCATCTCTCAGGAGTTTCAAAATTTTATGAAGGCAGATGGGATACACCCCATCACTGCAGCACCATATCATCCATCCACCAGTGGATTAGCTGAAAGATTTGTGCAGACAATGAAACAAGCTTTGAAATCGGCAAGGGGATAATTATCCATTCAAAAGCATCTGGACACCTTCCTACTATCCTGCAGAAACACACCTGAGGCCCGCACCGCTTCCCCCAGCTCCCATAGACCGGGAATGGCGAACCACGGCCACTGGGAGCTGCAGGAGCTGCCTGTGGCTGGTCAACATAAACAAAATGTCTCTTGGCCCACCAGTGGATTACCCTGATGGGCCACATGCCAAACGTTGCTGACCCCTGCATTAGAGAGACATCCGAATGAGTGGACTATAGGACTGAGTTATGAGGGGTGAAGTAGCATTAGGGTGACCGGATGTCCCAATTTTATAGGGACAGTCCCAATATTTGGGGCTTTTTCTTATATAGTCTCCTATTACCCCTCACCCCCATCCCAATTTTTCACACTTGCTGTCTGGTCACCCTTAGTAGCACCCACATCATGTGAGTTGACTACGCCAGAGGGACAAGTGATGCAAAGGAACAGGAAACGAGCCAGCAAACAACACCCAGAGAGAGCCAGCAGAGACACAAAGGCCATCACAGAACGGAGGGACAGAACCATTTGGAGGCCAACCCCACAGGGTGAGAGGAGACTCTGCAGAAATAGTTTGCTAGACTCAGAGACCAGTGACAGGAGGGAGAGATAGGCAGAGATGAAAATAAGCTGGTCCGGTCTGGCATACCGTGCCGGACCAGACCGGCTTCCCCAGGCTGGCGATTTAAAGGGCCTGGGGCTCCCTGCAGAGGCCAGAGTCCTGGGGTAGCGGCGGCAGAGGTCCGGCGGTGACTTAAAGGGCCAGGGTGCTACCAAAGCGGAGCCTCACGCCCTTTAAATTTCCACCTGAGTACCGGGGTAGCGGCAGCAGCTGGGAGCCCCCGGGACTCTTTCGGCAATTTAAAGGGCCCGGCGCTCCACTTAAGTAGCTGCGGCCGGAGCCCCCGGGTCTTTAAAGCTTGATTTAAAGGGCCCGGGTATTTAAAGGCCACGCCTCTTCCAGTTGAGGCCCCGCCCCCTGCTCAGGACTCTGGCGTACTGGTAAGTCCTTTAACTTACTTTCACGCCTGGAGATAGGTCACTCCCAATGTGGTTGCCAGCTGTAGCTTCTCAGGTTTCTGTCCTGCTGGCACCCCCAGCACTACTTGCAGTCCCATGGGCTCCCATAAGAGCTCTCTTTAAATCCCACTTCCAGTGCAGGTGTAGCAGGGCAGGGCTAATTGGAAAGGGCTGGCTGACCCACAGCCTCCTGGCCCTTAAAGGGACAGGCCACCCTATTACATGTGCGCTACTAAAAGAAAGGGAGTTACAAGACATGAGTTTAACAGTACTAAAATGACAAAGTTGAGGTTATTTGTGTGCTGGCTAATGAGAATTTTTTTCTTTATTAGTACAAGCCTGTGAACTGTGGGTTACTACGCTTAGTGTCTGAATTGTTTATTAAAACGTAGCTTGTGATTCCTTTATGTGTGAACGTTTGCAGTGTGTGTAATGGTGAGGGTTGTTCTGACCTGCACTTAACTCTAGCTTAAAGTTTTTGTGGGGGGGTTACTTATGTTAAAAAAAAAAAAAGACTTCAACATAAACCTATTATGGGCCATCACCATGAGGAACGGGGCTGCTATGCTGGGGGCGTAGATTGCTCAGCCCAGGCCATACGCACGGAGCAGCCCCAAGAAGGAGTGTGACTGCCTGAAGCAAGATCTCTCCAATGTTGTCTTCCAGGGGAACTTTGCTGTTCGGTGTCTGGAGCTCTTCCTGAGCCTTGCCTCTTACGTTCACATTTGTGAGCTCTGTAGAAGATGGCTGTTTAGAGTTTTCCCGCTGGGGCGGTGAAAGGGCTCAGTACTGTGTTAACTAAGCTATCGAAAGAGCGCTCGCTCTCTCTCTTTCTTTCTCTCTCTCTCATTGTGGAAGGAGGCAGCAATTTAAAAATTAAAATGCACCCCCTGGTCCAGAAGTCCTCCGGTGCCCAGTGGATCAGATTACTTCAGGGGAGGCTTTGTCAATTCACTCAGTGAAACTAGATCCTCCCAGAGTGAGAATGCTGGAACACGGAGGTGGGGCCTTTTCAGAGCTAGGCTCTAGGCGGTGGAACATCCTGCTGGAGAATCAGACTGCTGTAGTCTGGGCACCTTCAGAGCCTAGCGTGAAACCCACCTTCTGTGTGAAAGATCGAGCAAGTAGGAGAGCTGTGATGAGAAATACATTTAAAGAGCCCCAGCTCCTGAACCCCAGGAAGGCAGGAATGGAGTCCGCTTTTCTCTAAATCTCAAGTCCTCTTACTGTGTTCAGTGCCAAGATTATGCAGAGATTGGGACTCTGTAATTACTTTAGATAGACAGGAATGGCAGGTGCCTGTCCAAACTATTGATGGGCAATAAAGACACATAAGCCAGAAAAGACAAATCATCCACGTGGCAGAAGGCAGACCACAGCACTTAATACAAATGTGGCAAACCACTCCTTTGTGAAGAAGATTGTTGTCCTGGAAAAAGGGAAACCTGACACATTCCTGGGCAGAAATCTCTGCATCAGTGTGTTAAAGCAAGAAGGCAAGTGACATATATGTAATCACCAGAGATCCTAGAAATGCATTTGCCATGGAAAAAAGCAGAATTTGTGTTTTTACCAAGAATCTTTAGTTCTTAATTTTTGTGAAAAACTAAAAACATATACACTGGAACCCCGATGATCTGACCTAATTGGGACTAGGGCCAGATCAGATCATCAAATATGTGTATAATCAATAGAATGGGTAGAGCTCAGGCTCTCAGCTTAAAAAATTGTAAATATAATAAATAAAACATTGTGTTCAACTGATACTGATCTATATTGTGGCTACAGAAACTAAAGTTCAGTGTTTCATTTTAAATGCAGAAAAGTGCAGATTTTTATGTGTTTTTAATCGGAGAATTTTGAGGAGGTTTTATCATGGAAAACTAGGATCCCTGGTAATCACATTCAGACTCCAAGGCTTCAGACAAGACACAGCCCAGCAGAAGACAGAGTTTCAAAAAGTTTCATTGAATAGAAACTAACGCAGATTCATAAAATACTTCAAATGAAGATGAGGAAATCTGTGGGCTTATTTAATACCAAAATGTCAAATGGCATGCTGCAAGGATAATCACTACCAACACCCTGGGCCTAATTAAAAACTGTGGGAAACACAGGGGTTGACTGAAGCACCAGGACAGTATTAACAATCTAGTAGCAGAGTATGACACACAGCTTGAGTGAAATAAGGGAGTACACAAGGCTCGCCTACATATGGATGCCACAATTATACTTGCAGTGTTGGAACACTGAAGACGTTTCTTTTGTGTGAGAAAAGTAGCGAAGAAGAAATTACAAAAAACTAGACGAGCAAGACGCATCAAGAAAGACGAGGGATCTGCCCCAGCGATATCACCAACTGTTGCAGTCACCAAAGCACAAGAAACAGATGCAACATGTATTTTTATTTTCTAGATGTCTCTATTAAATAAAAACAGCATATTACACCAACTGTGGATGTTAGGAAGCAATCTTAATGGAGCTTCGTACTCCTTAAAACTAGACCTTAACAACTGGACCTTAGTAAGACCCCAAGCTGTTTTACACTCAGGCATGCATACATATCCTGCTGTAGGGATGCCCCTTTAAGGACAGGTGGTTACAGGGTAGTCACCAGCTACCAAAGCCCTGATACAGTGGCTCCAGTGGAACAATGCTGTCATGTAGTGGAGGGGTACAAAGGGACACAGAGCTGATGCAGAGGCACAGAGTCTGTGTGGTTGGAGCTAACCTCCTGCAGATCCTGAGGATTTGCCTGGTGTGGAGCTGGAGCCCCAGTCTGTTTTGAGGCTGGGGAGGAACCCCTGCCCACTGATCTGGACAATTAGTAAGAACTCTGAGAAGAGAACCTCTCTGTGGTTTCTTCTCCCTTAGCCTCCTGCCAATGGAAAACTCCTGAGAGGAGACAATCATCCCTTCCGCTGCAAATCCGAAAGCAAAACAGCTGATCAAAATTGAACAATGTGGCCTATAGCTCCATGCATATCCTTACAGTTCAGAGATCTGGAACGACCATCGCCACTGACTATACCTCCAGATGCCCCAGAAACACTAACACAAGTCCATTGCTGACTGAATATGTCAGGCATTATCATCGATAAAATTCCAGAAAAACTTTAACCATAACGGAATCTGGAAACAAGTTGTTAACAGATCTGTACTGATTGCTGTGAGATAATGCATAAGAAAAAATGACTAGTGGAACTGAGGAACATTTTACTTCAAAAGAAAATGAAGAAGATTCATTCTGTTCTGTGGTTTTGAAGTCAAACAACCATTCATGAGGATTTCAACCTTTTAAAAGGAAGGGAGTGATCCCTGCAGGTCCCAGGAAAAGGGTCATGGATTGAAGTAGCATTGAGACCCAGAGTTCAGAGGTGCTTCTGCAGAGTTCACCTCCCACCGTGGGGGTGGGTGGGTAAGGAGGCACCTTACTCACTCTGCTGCTCAGGTACTCACTCGCCACCCCTCTCTGCAGGACTCTGCTCTGGCCCTCTCCACCAGCCGCTCACCAAGATGTCTTCAGGGCCCATCACTTAACACAGCTCTCAGTGATTTTAGCTTTTAGTGGGGGAGCCTCACTGCTGGTGCATACTGGATAGTCTCTTACATCAGAGACACTGTTGCCAGACACTGTCTGGCAACAATGTATGTAAATTATAATATTTCCCCATATGATATTATTAACACATATTGCCAAACTCCACAGCCCTTCTGTTAGCCGATGGCCAGGGATGTTTGGTGAGGTGCCAGCTATGCCCGTTTTATACCATCCGTGACTTTAACCGCTAGGACGCACTGTCCCTTCGCGGCGGGCAGCCCGGGCTAGGCTGACGGATGCCCCAAGGTCCTAACCACCCGTGACTTTAACTGCTTGAGCTCAGAGCTCCTTCGCAGCGGGCAGTCAACACTGACTGACAGGTGCCCCAATGGCAGCACTAAGAGCCTCTCCACACCCGTGACTTTAACTGCTAGAGCTCAGAGCTCCTTCACAGCGGGCAGTCAGGATTGACTGACAGGTGCCCCAAGAGTTTGCCCCGTGGAGGCGGCACAACTCAACGCTAGGCTCTTAGTACTCTCACCTAATGGCCAGGCTTTATAGCCAAAACGGCTGAGGTTCTTTAATTGTGTTGGCTGCTTTACAGTAAACCAGAGAAACAAGTCAGGCTTATGCACAAATGGTTACCAAAATTTATTAAACTAGATTCTAATCATGTGGTTACAAAATTGCTAGTGCCTACTTATTTAAATGTAGAGATGTTACACACACAAACAAGTTACAAAACTGAAGCCACGATCCCAAAGAAAGAAAACAAAGTATAGAGCTCTATTTCAAAATATGTGTACACTAAAGATAGGAGATCAGGTGTGGGTGCTTCTTACCCTCCTTGCATCTCTCGATTCCAGCGGTGCCAAGCCAGGATCGGTCACTCAATTCCGCGGAAAGACGAATAAGGGACAAGGCTTAGGGACCCTCTTAGCTGCAGAAGCCTTGGGAGGCTGTCACTTATCTGACCAGCAGATAGATAGTGAAAAGCACTCAAAAATCATGGTGCTGTAGGTCCCCTACTTATACCTCTGTACTCCTTTATTCTCTTTCTCCTTTCTTATGCCAAATTGGGGCTGGTCTATCTGGGCGACGCCAGCTCTCGCAAGAGTAGTTTACACTTGCAAGGGAGAGAAACAATAAGTGTCGACTACTGGACATTCCTTTTATTAGGGTAAATATTTTCCCACCTAGGATGTTGGTGTGTGTGCATCATGCTGTTTAGTAGGGGCTAAGAGCCATGTCTGTCACAGCGCCTCTGTCTGCTGTGAGCCCAATCGTTGTATATGTTCCCAGAGGCACATTGTAGCAGCACACCTGTGCTTCTCACAGCTTCAAAGGCTGTGCTGGAATTTATGTTAAGTGCCCTGTGGTTTTGGCTTCCGTTTCCCAGCAATGCTGATCTGGGGGCGGGGGGAGGCTGGCTGTCTGGCTACACCTTCCCAAACTAAGGTTGGCAAACTAAGGTCTGTCCTAAACAAATGAATGTATGCTCTGCTTAATTTGCATTTAAGCCTCAAACAGAGTCATCAAGCAGGAAGGGAAACAAAGAAAGCTCAAAAAGTTGAGAAGAAGCCAGCAGGGAACATCTTTCCACATAAAGTATTAGTCCCTCCCTTGAAAAACATGTCCAGCTGGGCACTTGGAGACGGAGACTGTAAAAAGAAGAGACAAACACCCAAATGCACCCCACCCCACCCTTCACATTCACTACACCTGAAAAGATAAAGGAAGCATTCATTGGACTCTGTGGGAGGGGTCTTGACCTACAGAATTTGGTGAATAAGACTACCGAAAGTGTATGGTGAGAAATTTGGCTTGAATCTGATATAGTTTGTTAAGTTAGGTATTAGTAAAGTCATATCCTTATTTTTCTTGTAGCCATTTCTGACTTTTTGTGCCACATTACTGATATTCACTTAAAATGTCTTTGTAGTTAATAAACTCATTTTATTGTTTTATCTAATCCAGTGCGTTTAAATTCAAGAGTCTGAATAACTATTTAAGATCATAAGCTAGCATATTAGTCCCTTTAAGGAATAATGGATTTAAAATATTTAGTACTGTCCAGGAGAGGGCTGGGCAGTATAGGAGACACATTTCTGGGGGGAAATCAGGGACTGGGGGGGTGTTGGGATCACCCTGCAGTATAACCAAGGCTGGTGAGAGCCAGAGCATAACCCAAGTGTGGCTGGCAGGCTGCAGTTGCACAATCAGGGTGGGGCTTGCATGCTGGAAGGCTGTTTGTGAATGGCCTAAGTGGGAGCTACTTCAGCAAGGCATTGTAAGACCCCAAAGCTTGCAGGGCAGGGGTGACACAGTGGCTCATTAGTCTGGATTGTACCCTGGTATGTCAGAATGGGGTATGATACATTGTGTGATAAGCAAAAACTAGAAAACCCAGTGTCCCAGATCTGGCATAGCACACTTCATCTGAAGCTTCTTTTATAGACCAATGTGCTGTCAATCTGCTGTCAATCTGCCAGGCAAACTTCCCCCTCTACACTGAATGCCTTGGGAAGCTGTGACCCTGGTTCTTTGCATTAGATGATACTAATTTCACTTGTTAGGTGCCTGCTTACCTCCCAGTTATGGTAAGCCTTCACACAGTACATCCAGACATAGCTAAAGAATTCCTAAAGGGGAACTTCACAGTTCGCCAGACATAGCACGCTTTCTCTGCAATCATCCTTGACCAAGCTCATGAGCAAAATAATGCCAAACTGAAAGGGGATGGCAGCACTTGGTCTATCACAAAGTCCACAGACTCTTCAGCACTGGATGACAGCAGGACCAGAGTTGGCCAGGTTGAAAGGAGGTTGGAGCCGCAGCAAAGAAAGGGTCTAACACAAAACACCATGAGCAGGTGAAAAGTGTCCAGGCTTCCTTTGCATGACATGTCAAAGTACTGGTTGAGGTCATAGAAGACGTGGGCAACCCCTTCTCCAAAAAGAGTGTAGACTTTGTTAAACCAGACACCAAAGACATTGCAAACCCTTCTGTGATTGTCTCCTTGTTACAGCATGTTTGGAGCAGAGATTGCAAGATAAAGCCAAGCTATTAACAGAGCCTATCAAGCAAAATAAACTCCCCTTATTCAGAAACCTCCTGCAAGGGAGATCTCCAAGACCAAAGTACAGTTCTCCTTGAAAAAAATGGTTCACAGTGCATTGTTGAAAACTGTGAAAGACATTTTTGGGAATTAATTTTTGGCTGCATATTTATGTAAGCTGCCCATTCAGTCTTCTTGAGACACAGCAATATCCTGTTATGCATATGAAATGTAGCTTTCTGTTCCTGAATAGAAACCTGTAAATTTATTGTGTTATTGTGTTATTTTTCTGTGCAATTAATACTTCATAGTGTGTCACCAGGAAGAATTTACTAGAGCATGTTAATTCTTAATATTTTTGTACAATCTCAAGTCATCACAACTCATTGCTTTAGTTGTTAGATCACCTAAAATAATGGGAATATAGAAGTATAAAAATAAAAACGCACTGGGATGATTTAATACCATAAACAATCAGCATCAGAAAAACAGCAGTAGACCAAAAAATGCATTCTGAATTTAAAATGGCTGCACAGCCAGCACTGCATGAGATGGCAATGGCCCCAGACCTGAAAATCTTTATTGGGTCCTGCCCTAAGATTCTGGCTAAATTCATGCTTTTGTCATAAAAGTCATCATTCTTTCACAAATCTGATCTGCTATTACATATTTGGTAGTGTAGCTACTCAGTATACCATTGCCAGACTTGTATCAATGCACATCACCCCAACACAATGAAATTAGATTACAGGACAACTGAAAAACAACAAGATACGATTGGAGGCTGAGCCAAACAGAAAGCTTGCCTGACTCAGTGACAGCAGCCATGTAAAAAAAAAGTGAGTGTGTTATAATAATAAAAATAATTGTTACATTTAATTGTGGTAGCATGAAAAGGCCCCAATCAAAGCTCAGATTCCCATTGTGTTGGGCGTTCTACAGAGACAGACGTGGTCCCCACCCCTAAGAGACCTACTTTGTAATATGAAGCAAGATACAAGTTCTGTGATAAACAGTTGCAGCTCAGGGAGGACTTGAGTAACAAAAAAATGAGATCCCACAGTTACACAGGCTAGCTCTTGCACAACTTGATAGCTGTCAATGGTTCCAAATCACCAAAACTTGTTGGGTCTTTTTAATACATAAAGTCAAAGATCCAAGGCCACTTATCAGGGAGTAGAAAATAAACCTGCTTTTCAGTGAGACTGATTACACCAAAATCACACAGAACAAGAGTCACCAACCATTTCAGACCCAAGATAACATTTCCCAAGCTTTTAGTCAAATGATACCTAACTGACCCATGTCCACAGAAAGCAATGCTTCTGGTGAGATCTCCGAGCGTGAAAGAGACTCATCTCTGGCCAAACAGTCTGGAAGACTCCCAAATAGACTAACTAGATTGACCTGAGCAATGCCTCTCAGTCATTTTAGTGTACGTGAAATATGTTTTCCAAGTTTCTTTTATTCTAAGTGTATCCTCAATAACTCTAAATAGTTAGGTTTCAGAGTAACAGCCGTGTTAGTCTGTATTTGCAAAAAGAAAAGGAGTACTTGTGGCACCTTAGAGACTAACCAATTTATTTGAGCATAAGCTTTCATGAGTTACAGCTCACTTCATCGAATGCATACTGTGGAAAATACAGAAGATGTTTGTTTTTATACACACAAATCATGAAGAAATGGGTGTTTATCACTACAAAAGGTTTTCTCTCCCCCCACCACTTTTGTAGTGATAAACACCCATTTTTTCATGATTTGTGTGTATAAAAACAAACATCTTCTGTATTTTCCACAGTATGCATCCGATGAAGTGAGCTGTAGCTCACGAAAGCTTATGCTCAAATAAATTGGTTAGTCTCTGAATAGTTAGTTTATTCAGTAGCACAGCATGCATAGTAGATGCCTTCTGAAGAAGCTGGAATATGTTAGAAGTTGAAGTTACATATCTGCCCTCCCCCCATTTTTACAAAAACAGGGGTGCTGTACTGTTTTCCAAAGGATTAAAGACTGGGGCATTGTAATGGGGGACACTGATTGCAAGGGCGGCTCCTTGTGGCTGGATCTGGAGATTAGTTCTCTTCTGGTCTGGGAGCCCTTCCCATTGGCTGCTCGCACAGTGAACTCTCTTTAGGACTCAGGGTGCTCCCTGTCCATGACTTGGCCCTTCAGCCAGGTCACCATTTAGTCCTCCCCTTCTGGGGCATCAGAGTCCCACTGGACAAACTATCCATGTGCTGTGTCAGGCAGTCTTCTGGTCCACGTCCTGTTCCAGATCCACTTTCCCAATGGCTGATGGGGGAAACCAGGCCCACCTTCTACTCCAGGTTCCAGCCCAGGGACCATGTCCTCAGCAGCCAAGGTCTACACAGTCCCAGCCCTTACTGCTCTTTCCCTGGGCTTCTTCCTGCTCTGCCTTCCACAGGCTTTCTTCCCCACAACTCCTCTGGGTAAACCCCTTCAGTTAGGGACAGGATCCCAGGGCTTTTAGTTCCCCCTGGGTTTCCTCCTACCCGCCTCTCTGTACCCAGAGAGCAACTGCAAACTCTCTCTCTCTCTGAAACCCCCTTTCTTTCTTTTTCTTCTTCTCTTTTTTATGGTGAAGCAGACTTGACTGAATAGTTTATAGCAGCCACCAACTATAATCCTTCATTTCTTAGAGGTTTCTAACCTCCCACTCTGCCCTGTATCTTTCAGGTAATGTAACAGCCCCTTTTTAATAATACTCCACTTTCCCAATGTTTTTACTAAATCAAATAAAGTATTTTTTTTACCGTAAAATGTTTGAATTGCTCAAAAATCTTTTCCCTTTCTTTACTAAAGCCCTTACATACCCATAAACTGTGATCAATTGTTTCTTCTACCTTAGAGAGTATGCATAGGCCATCTTTGTGTCTATTTATTTGGAAAAGATTTTTGTTTAAGCCACTATGGCCGGTTAATACTCTAAACAAAAGCACTTCATTAGTCCTATCCAGGCCCTGAAGTATGTCGTAGTCCTCAATTCTAGGGCACAATTCCAAAATTCTTCTTCCTCTCTTTTCATTCATCCACATTTTTGCCATTCATCTTTTACATTTTTCTGTGCTGGGCTTTTGAATTTCTGCTACTCAAGGGAATTTCTATGTCAAGCCTTCCATTTCTTACAGCAGTTTTAGCTGCTTTGTCCGCCATGTCATTCCCTGTCATCCTGATATGCTCTGGGATCCAAGCTAATGCTACATGTATGCCCATCCACACTAGCTCTGTTATTAGAAATATCATTTCATTGATTAAATCACTTCTGCGTACCAAGACACTCCTTTTTATTGCCAGAAGGCCTGAGATTGAATCTGAAAAAATTACCGCAGCTGCTGGGAGTACATCCCAGATCCAATTCCATGCTCACATTATTGCTACTAGTTTGGCTGTCATGACATCTACATAGTCAGATATTCTTTTAGATGTAACTAATTCCCAATTGTGATATACAATATGCTGTCCCTACTTTTCCTATTTTTTCTTTTTTGGACCCATCTGTATATATTTGACAAAACTGACCACTTTTCTTCTATATATTGGTACCCTTCATTTTTAATGCCTATTGTCTTTTTTACCCTTAAGTCTTTAAAATAAATCTAAATCCACACTGGACATGCAACTTTCCATCCCTAACTAATTTTCCCACGACTACAAGTTTTGACTTCGTTCAGCTTTTCCTTGTCCCTCAACTCCTGCATCCACACTTTAACTTGAATGGCATGTGGAGTTCTAACATCATGTGCTATAGTTTGCTTATCAATTTGGCAACAATCCTCATACATTTATTTGGTACTTTCATCATTGCAGTTTCCATTAACGTTGTCCCAGAAAGTTAGGTCCAGTAGTTTCATTCATAGTGTAACTGGCATTTCACTAGAAGCAATCTGTAGAATGCATATAGATGTTGTAATAAATGCACCACACTCAATTTGTAGTGCCTGGGTTTGTATTAATTCTAATTTAAGTTCTGATTTTGCTGCTAACCCAGTTATAGTTTTATAACTATCAGTTATAGTTTTCTAAACCTGACTTTTATAATCAAATTTACGTTAGATTTAATATTATAACTGTTTCGTTTGTTTGGCTACCCTTGTATGGTTATTACCTGGCAATAAATAACTTTCATGGTTCAGCTGGTTGCTTCTCTCTCTCTCTCCCCCCTCCTCATGGGTGTTTTTTGGCTTCCCCTTTTGCTCTGAAGCAACATTCCTTGTACCTAAGCTAAAGATCCCTGCAGCACCCAAAAATCTTGTGGGGTTTGCTCGTCAAGTGGGTTTCTACCAGAACAACTGTAATGTGAAAGTGGGAATAGGGACATGCTGAACCTGGGACATATGAGGGTGACAGCTTGGTCCAGGAACATATAAGGGGTCAGCTTGGGAGTGCTGATGAACCCGGTCCTCTCAGACGCACTCTGTTAGCATGTGTGTGTGTTTGTGTGTGTGTGTGCTCATTTGATTCTGGGGCTGGAAGAACCCAGCCCTGGGGAATGTAAGTCCTGCAGGATAGCTCCATTGGAAGGGAACTTGTAGCAGGGAGAAGTAGAGCTCCGTATGAGAACACAAGTGACACAAGCAGTACGTTGATAGAATTACAGAACACCTCCCTCCCCGTAGAAGAATAACCCAAATAAATGAGCATACCCCAAAGTAACAGGCAAATCTGGTAACAACTCCCAATGAGTGGCGGTAGCTTGGTCAGCAGGCAAGCTCTCCCACTGACAAAGTGCTGTTCACACCAGCGCTTCTCATCTGTAAAACTTTTGTCATTTAGGGGAGTGTTGGGTTTTTTCACACCCCTGAATGACAAAAGTTTTACCGACGAAAGTCCAGTGTAAACAAAGCCTAAGTTAGCAATATGATCAATGCTGCATCTTCCTCTCCTAAAACCACTCTGCACCTCATCTGTAATGCCACTGTTTTCCAAATTGACAACCAATCTTTAATTCACCCTCTCTCCATAATTTTACCCAGAGAGGAAGTAAGGGCAATTGGTCTATATGCACTTTTGTGGCATAGTTTGCCTGGTTTCCATATTGGAATTACTACTGCATGTTTCCGCCCTACTGGTCATGGGGGACACACAATCAAAAGTGGAAGACACGTGACTGCCCCACACGTCTCCTCCCCTACCCTGCTCCCAGCCCAGGGCCACCGCGCTCTCCCCACCCCATGTTACCTATGGGATGGGGGGCTCTCTGTCCTTCTCCTGCTGCGCCTTCCCCCTTGGGCACACGCACTCATCCTGCCCCCATCGTTCATGTAAACATGCCTTTCCTCACAGCCATTGTGTTCCTGATCAGATCTTTCCCTGCTGTATAACTATAAATGAAACAACGGCAGGAGGGGTTTTTCAAAACCAAAACACTACTATTAGTTCATCTGTTTGTGCTCTTGCCAGCATCCTAGCCACTGCTGCAAGCAATTCAGTGTTCTGGGCGGCTGCCTAGGAATGGGTGCCAGAGAAAACAGGGAGGAGGCATGTTGCAACCCACACTGGAAAAGTCATCGTTTGTTCTCTCAAATATTGATTAACTCTAGCTTTCATCTTTGCCAGATGTGGTGAGATGGGTTATGGAGCAATTCGTCTAAGTGGCACGGCAGTCGAGGGCATGAACTGGGACAGACATACATCCCCTGCCTTCAGCTAGAACTTGCTGTGGCATCACAGAGAGGGTGTGGGAGCCATTCTGCTGGGAAAGTGCCAGGGCACCTTCTCAGATGACTCCTCGCATACGGAGTGCAGGCATTGCGGTGTGACATTCAGAAGAACTGGGTTACAATATGCCTTAGGGAGGCAGCCTGTGGGGGTGTGTAAGGAGCTTGCCGGAGCTCTGCTTTATTCCTTGTTCAGTTCCAACCAGCTGTGCATAACAATAAGACCTTCTCAGCGCCCTGCCCAGACTCTCCAGAGCCTTCAGGCTTTGTGCATTTCTCAGACTAGAGTCCCCTTCATAAGCTCTTAAATAGGTGAGAGTCAGTTTTTGCCAGGAGCACCCACACTGAGTAGCCCAGGACTCAGCCAGCAGTACCATTAATGGCAATGAAAATACGCACAGAGTAAAGTGTTACTCAGTGAGAGTCATGGTGGCAAACTCTGTCCCCAAACAAACATCACTTCCTGTATGCGGCATCAGTGCTGTTCCTGGCACACCACAGAGCAGTCCCTTGGATGTGCAAATAGCAAAGCATGATTGTGATAGGCACTAGGGATTTTTGCTGGAAATATATCTTTTTTGGGGACCATCATGGACAAATTATTTCATAGAATCATAGAAGATTAGGGTTGGAAGAGACCTCAGGAGGTCTTCTAGTCCAACCCCCTGCTCAAAGCAGGACCAACCCCAACTAAATCATCCCAGCCAGGGCTTTGTCAAGCTGGGCCTTAAAAACCTCTAAGGATGGAGATTCCACCTCCCAAGGTAACCCATTCCAGTGTTTCACCACTCTCCTAGTGAAATAGTTTTTCCTAATATCCAACCTAGACCTCCCCCACTGCAACTTGAAACCATTGCTCCTTGTTCTGTCATCTGTCAACAATGAGAACAGCCAAGCTCCATCCTCTTTGGAACCCCCTTCAGGTAGTTGAAGGCTGCTATCAAATCCCCCCTCACTCTGGGAGGAGTGGTAGATACGCTGGAGGGCAGGGATAGGATACAGAGGGACCTCGACAAATTGGAGGATTAGGCCAAAAGAAACATGATGAGGTTCAATAAGGATAAGTGCAGGGTCCTGCACTTAGGACGGAAGAACCCAATGCACCGCTACAGACTAGGGACCGAATGGCTAGGCAGCAGTTCTGCGGAAAAGGACCTAGGGGTTACAGTGGACGAGAAGCTGGATATGAGTCAGCAGTGTGCCCTTGTTGCCAAGAAGGCCAATGGCATTTTGGGATGTATAAGTAGGGGCATAGAGAGCAGATCGAGGGACGTGATCGTTCCCCTCTATTCGACATTGGTGAGGCCTCATCTGGAGTACTGAGTCCAGTTTTGGGCCCCACACTACAAGAAGGATGTGGATAAATTGGAGAGAGTCCAGCGAAGGGCAACAAAAATGATTAGGGGTCTGGAACACATGACTTATGAGGAGAGGCTGAGGGAACTGGGAATGTTTAGTCTACGGAAGAGAAGAATGAGGGGGGATTTGATAGCTGCTTTCAACTACCTGAGAGGTGGTTCCAGAGAGGATGGTTCTAGACTATTCTCAGTGGTAGAAGAGGACAGGACAAGGAGTAATGGTCTCAAGTTGCAGTGGGGGAGGTTTAGGTTGGATATTAGGAAAAACTTTTTCACTAGGAGGGTGGTGAAACACTGGAATGCGTTACCCAGGGAGGTGGTAGAATCTCCTTCCTTGGAAGTTTTTAAGGTCAGGCTTGACAAAGCCCTGGCTGGGATGATTTGATTGGGGATTGGTCCTGCTTTGAGCAGGGGGTTGGACTAGATGACCTCCTGAGGTCCCTTCCAACCCTGATATTCTATGATTCTATGACTCTATGATTCTTCTCTTCTGCAAACTAAATAATCCCAGTTCCCTTAGCCTCTCCTGATAAACCATGTGCCCCAGGCCCCTAATCATTTTCATTGCCCTCTGCTGGACTGTCCCCAATTTGTCCACATCCTTCTGTAGTGGGGGCTCCAAAACTGGATGCAATACTCCAGATGTGGCCTCACCAGTGCTGAATAGAGGGGAATAATCACTTCCCTCGATCTGCTGGCAATGCTCCTACTAATGGAGCCCAATATGCCATTAGCCTTCTTGTCAACAAGGGCACACTGTTGACTCATATCCAGCTTCTCACCCACTGTAATCCCCAGGTCCTTTTCTGCAGAACTACTGCTTAGCCAGTCGGTCCCCAGCCTGTAGCAGTATCTGGGATTCTTCCATCCTAAGTGCAGGACTCTGCACTAGTCCTTGTTGAACCTAATCAGATTTCTTTTGGCCCAATCCTCCAACTGGTCAAGGTCACTCTGAACCCTATCCCTACCCTACAGTATATCTACCTCTCCCCCGCATCTTAGTGTCATGTACAAACTTGCTGAGGGTGCAATCCATCCCATCATCCAGACCATTAATGAAGATGTTGAACAAAACCACCACCAGGACCAACCCCTGGGGCACTCCACTTGATACCGGCTGCCAACTAGACATGGAGCCATTGATCACTACCCGTTGAGCCTGACAATCTAGCCAGCTTTCTATCCACTTTATAGTCCATTCATCCAATCTATACTTTTTTAACTTGCTGGGAAGAATACTGTAGGAGACCTTATCAAAAGCTTTGCTAAAGTCAAGATATATCACGTCCACCGCTTTCTGCATATCCACAGAGCCAGTTATCTCATCATAGAAGGCAATCAGGTTGGTCAATCATGACTTCCCCTTGGTGAATCCATGTTGACTGTTCCTGATCACCTTCCTGTCCTCCAAGTTCTTCAAAATGGATTCCTTGAGGGGCTTCTCCATGATTTTTCTAGGGACTGAGGTGAGGCTGACCTGTCTGTAGTTCCCTGGATTCTTCTTCTTCCCTTTTTTAAAGATGGCCACCATATTTGCCCTTTTCCAATCATCTGGGACCTCCCCTGATTGCCACAAGTTTTCAAAGATAATGGCCAATGGCTCTGCAATCACATCAGCCAACTCCCTCAGCACCCTCGGATGCATTAGATCCAGACCCACGGATTTGTGCCTGTCCAGCTTTCTAAATAGTCCTTAACCTGTTCTTTCACCACTGAGGGCTGTTCACCTCCTCCCCATACTGTGCTGCCCAGTGCAGCAGTCTGGGAGCTGACCTTGTCTGTGAAGACCGAGGCAAAAAAAGCATTGAGTACTTCAGCTTTTTCCACATCATCTGTCACTACATTGCCTCCGCCATTCAGTAAGGGGTCCTGCATGTTCCCTAACCTTCTTCTTGTTGCTAACATACCTGTAGAAACCCTTCTTGTTACCCTTCACATCCCTTACTAGCTGCAACTCCAACCGTGCTTTGGCCTTCCTGATTACACCCCTGCATGCTCAAGCAATATTTTTATACTCCTCCCTAGTCACCTGTCCAAGTTTCCACTTCCTGTAAGCTTCCTTTTTGTGTTTAAGCTCACTGAAGATTTCTTTGTTAAGCCACTGTGGTCACCTGCCATATTTGCTATTCTTTCTGCACATCGGGAAGGTTTGTTCCTGCGCCCTCAATAAGGCTTCTTTAAAATACAGCCAGCTCTCCTGGACTCCTTTCCCCCTCATATTAGCCTCCCAGTTCCCTCAGGGAGTCAAAGTCTGCTTTTCTGAAGTCCAGAGTCCATATTCTGCTTCTCTCCTTTCTTCCTTTTGCCAGGATCGTGAACTCGACCATCTCATGGTCAGTGCTGCCCGGGTTGCCACCCACTTTTACTCCAACCAATTCTTCCCTGTTTGTGAGCAGCAGGTCAAGAGGAGCATGGCCCCTAGTTGGTCTCTCCTGCACTTGCACTAGGAAGTTGGCCCCAGCACTCTCCAACAACTTCCTGGATTGTCTGTGCACTGCTGTATTGCTCTCCCAGCAGATGTCAGGGTGATTGAAGTCCCCCATGAGAACCAGGGCCTGTGATCTGGAAATTTCTGTTAGTTGTCCAAAGAAAGCCTCGTTGACCTCCTCCTCCTGGCCTGGTGGTCTATAGCAGACGCCCACCACGACATCACCATTGTTCTTGCGCCTCTAAACTTAACCCAAAGATTCTCAACAGGCTTTTCTCCAGTTTCATACTGGAACTCTGAGCAATCATACTGGGTTTGGAGGGAGGAAGGAGGATCAGGGATGGGGCAGGGTTTGGAATGAGGGGAGAGGCTCAGGGATGCGGGATCCAGAAGGAGCTTACCTCAAGCTCCTGGAAGTAGCGGCATGTCCCTTCTCCGGCTCCTATATAGAGGCTCTGCATGCTGCCCCGTCTGCAGGCACTGCCTCAGCAGCTCCCATTGACTGCAGTTCCCAGCCAATGGAGGCTGTGGGGGCGGCGCTGGGGGCAGGGGCAGCATGCAGAGCAGAGCGCCCTGGCTGCCTCTATGCGTAGGAGCCGGAGGGGGCCATGCTGCTGCTTCCGGGAGCCATGTGGAGTGGCCCCCAATCCTGCTCCCCTGCTGGAGCGCCAGAGAGGGGCAAGCCCCAGACCCTGCTCCCCAGCGGGCGCTCAAGGGCAGAATTAAAACAGCTGGCTGGCTGGATATGGCCTGCGGGCCATAGTTTGCCCACCCCTGCCCTACTGTCTCAGTATGAATCAGGAGGCCTCCCCTGTTGCACCCTCCTCTATGTGTTTCCTCCCAGTATCCCACTTCCCCACTTACCTCTGGGCTTAGGTCACCATCCCCCGGTGAACCTAGTTTAAAGCCCTCCTCACTAGGTTACCAAGCAGGGAAGTTCCATGGCCCGTGTTATACAGGAGATCAGATTAGATGATCACAATGGTCCCATCTAGCCTTGGAATCGATGAACTTCTGAAAAACTGCTCTTACCTGACAGATATTCCATATTTTCTCCATTACAGCAGATACTGTCAAAACCAACTACAACATCACTGTTAAACAGTTGCCACGTGGAGATTTTTACCAGTATAACTATACTGGTTTCACTATAGCAGTAAAGCTGGGTTAAATTTTTTGGATGAAGGTGGTTTTTTTGACAAAAAAATTCATAATTGGGTCAATTGCAACATCTAGCAAATTTGTGTCAAATTTGCCAAATTGTTTCAGCTGAAAAAGAAAAGAGGAAAAAAATCAGAAAAAGTCAAAATGTTTTTATTTTTTCAATTCAAAATTTCATTTAGAATTTTACTTCTACCTTATTAATAAAAAAAGGTAAAAAAAACAAAAACCACTGTAAGCAGTGTCAGGATGAGCTCCACCCTGACATCTGGTGGTGAGGTGTGGCAAGTTGTGGAAAAAAACTTCAGGGGCCAATCTCATTTGCATAGGCACACCCACTTCGGCTGCTGTGGGATCCCCAGTGTCTCTGTTATTGGGGCAGGAAGAATAAATTGTTATTACCCTGATTATGGGACCTGTGCTTGGAACAGTACTTGGCCTTTTGTTATGATGGAGGGACTCACCATCAACTAAGTAGCACTCGCTAGGCAAGGGTCATGGGTTCCAAAACTCTGTGAATTGAGAGAGGCTGGGGACAAGTGTTAATATTTGGTGGCATGGGCCTCTTGGTGAGGGCCTTACATGCTAATTGCACTGCCTCCTCTCTCCACTGTGGAATATCAGAGCTAATTTTGATTTCATTAGAAGTCTAGTTACAGGCTGCTGAGCTCACTTTGGGCTAATAGTGCACCAGCACTGAGGCTCCCCTGCTACAAGCTGAATTCACCGAAGAGCTGAACTGACTAAGAGCTGAAATCACTGAGCATTGTGTTAAGTAGTGGGGGAGCCTGAAGATATATTGTGGAGCAGTTTGCGGGACAGCTGGAGTGCCTTGTGGACAGGCTGGCAGAGCTGTTGGTGGGACGCGGAGCAGTTTGTGGGACGGCGGGAGCTGCTGGTGGGCCGCGGAGCGGAGCTGAGCGAAGGAGTTCGTGGGGCGGCTGGTGGAGCGGAGCGAAGGCCTATGGAGCTGTGGGGCGGTCAGCTTCAGATCATGTAAGGTGCCTCTTACCCCCGTCCCATCTCCACCCAGGGTGGGAGGTAAAGCTCCGCAGATAAACTTTCGAACTCTGGGGCTGCCCTGATCAGGGACAGAGACTTTTGGGTCATTGGACTTTTGGGACTTTGGGTGATTTGGGGTTGCTGGACTCAAGAACCAAAGGGAAAGGGGCATGCCCCAATTTGCTTGGGGTGGGTTTTTTTTTTTGCTCATGGGTTGTGTTATGAATCCTGTTGGTGGTGTTTCCCCCACATAATGCCACATTGTTTCTCTCTGTTATTAAAAGGCTTTTTGCTACACTCAGACTATGTGCTTGCGAGAGGGGAAGTATTGCCTCTTGGAGGCGCCCAGCGGGGGTGGTATATATTTGTCCCAGGTCACTGGGTGGGGTCTCGAGCCGGTTTGTATTGTGTTATTGGAATGGATCCCCTAGATATTGAACCCGGCCCTTGTTGCTGCCAACTCTGACGGGCAGAAGGGTTACACCACACAATTAAAACAAAACATTTTGTTTTAGGTCAAATAAAACCAGTTCTCCGTGCCCACGCTGCTCCTTCCCCATGGAGCCCGACACCCCTGCGCCGCCCCTTCTCCCCAAGCTCCTGCCCTTGCACCACCCATTCCCCTGAGGCCCTGCCCCCTCTTGTTCCTCTCCACCCCCTCCCCCATCGCTTGCCCTTACGTCTGGTAAAAAATGGGAGGGAAACAGGGCCATTGCCCCCATCCCCACTCCTGCGCCCCAGGTCCCCATCATTGGAAGTGTTTAAAAACAAGTTGGACAAACTCCTGTCAGGGTACTTGGTTTCTTGAGGTCCATTCCAGCCCTGCATTTTTGTGACTCTAAGTCACTGGGAGCAGCACTCCCACCCCATGAACAATGAACTGAATCAAAGGATCTGACCCACTTTGCCACTCTGCCATATATCACTGACGACTGCAAACACCTAATTCCAGAAAGACAGGAATGCACATATTGCCTCACTGGAACAGACCTGTGCTCCATCTAGTCCAGCATCCTCTCCCTGACCGTGACCAGTACCAGAGAATTCTGAGGAAGTTCCAAGAAGCCCCGTAATGAGCAGTTAATATTTGGCTTGTGCCCTGCAGCATGAGAACTGATGACCTTTATTCATTTTAAAGATAAAGACATCTGTGACTCCTTTCCACAGCGACAGCCTCACCCAACTGCTCTGCCCTTGGATTTACCTGCAGAGAAAGGCAGGAAGCCCTCCCGCTTCACAAACTGCCCATCTGCATCCAGGAAGTGCTCCGGGTAGAACTGGTGAGGCTTCTCCCAAATCGTTTCATCCTTGCAGCCAGCCAAGCCTACAGGGGAAGGCAGAAGCACAAACTGCGATGATGGTGGTGCCCTAAACATTCCCATTAACGTCCCCAAAATAAAAACAAACA
Source organism: Natator depressus (assembly GCF_965152275.1). Classification (NCBI taxonomy): domain Eukaryota; kingdom Metazoa; phylum Chordata; order Testudines; family Cheloniidae; genus Natator; species Natator depressus. The sequence goes on from NC_134234.1 coordinate 258,671,702, forward strand.
GGTTATTTCAGGAGAAAATAAACCATTGTCAACTTTACCTTATGCTTCCTTTTACTATCATCTATAGTGAAAGAAAAGCCAGGCAGTTCTCTTTTGCCCTATTAATCAGGTAATGGCACAACTTTCCATTGGAAAAGGCCTATCAATATAACATTTGTGTATGTAAATGAGATTTCCACTTCCTTCAATGATATTAGCAGGACAAAATTTCCTCCCACTCCAGATCTCCCTAAATTTTCAAGCAAATGAATTCTGTATAATGAGATTCAGTTGAATTTATACTGTTGGATCTACAGGTAGAAAAACAGCTCACTGTGAGGTTCAAGTCCTTTAGAATAGCACGCTACTAAGTAAGTATCCTAGCAATATCCCTTAGCAATCTGCATCTGGGCTGCATTAATATTCCAGGGGTCACAATTGCTGTACCTTAGGGATGAAAAAGCCTTGAACTTCAGTGTCCTGGTATGTCGTGCTAGGCACTCCAGCAAAAACAACATCACAATAACGCTGAGTTTCATAGCTCACAGCATTGGTGTAAGGCAAGTTCACTTGGTCCTCTGTCTCGGGTGACCTGTCCCTGCCAATCACCTTATCAATTTCCTCATGGACTCTTCCTGGAAATATAGGAACACTTTATATAGTGTTATACCAATAAAATAAAAACCAGCAGGATCTTATTAAAGGGGAAAAGGCAAAATGCCACATTTATTGTGAATACAGAAAGCATCATAATAAGCAGTTAGTTATATCTATAACATTCCATTCAATTTCATATTTATTCACACATTCATTCATACACACAGGTTCTGCAAGGTTGTTATCATAGTTACCAGCCTTAGAGTTGCTCACGCCAAGCCACTGGCCAGGTGGCCTGGACATGAGGAGGGAGCAGGGCCTAGTCAGATGCACATCTGATGCTCCTGGAAGTTGGGTTGCAGAATCAGACCCCAAAGTTCTCACTTTCTAGAGCACATTTTTATAGGAATTTATTCCTATGCCAGTCTATGGGAATTGCTTCATCATGCTGTTGCTGAATCAATCAGCAGATGGCACATTCCTGACAGCTCCGTGCTGCCAGATGTTATCTTGTTCTTTGGCTCTCCTATCCTTGAGGCTGTTGGGTGGATTCCAGTCTGCCCTCCGGGGGTCCTCTGGTTATTTCCACTTGACGCCTTCTTCAGCCGATGGACACTGGATTCTTAGGCTGGCACCTCCCTGATCATTCAGTTATTATCCACACCAAGCATCCATCCACATACATCCTCTATCTCTATTTTAATCACAATTGTTAACAAAGCAAGATAAGTACAACAAAAGGGCGGGGAGTCTCTCGGTGCTGTTTCTGTTGTTACAGAGTATTGCTTTGAGTCTCTCTCTGTGTGAGTAGTTGTTGTTATAAAGAATTGCTCTGAGAACAGACTCTGTCTTAGAATGTACTACCACAATTAGCAGCTTGCAAGTTTCACACAGAGAGGGAGAGAAACAGCACCAAAAACCAAGAGACCTCTTAATTAGTAATACCCTGGAATTTAAACTATGGGGAATCAAACTCATTTGTGATTTTAATAGAGAACTTCTTTAATATGATCCAACAATAGCAGGGAGTATAACAGAGTAGATGTAATAGACTATTAAGGGTCTGATCCAGTTACCACTGAAATCAGTTGAAACATTCCCATTAACTTCTATTCTAAAGAGACCCTCTATCAACCCTTTATATTTGGCACGAATAGGTATTCCCTTCCAAGAAACAGGTAACGTGTATTCAGTGTAAATGAGTTTCCGTGCGTTATGTCTACGCTTAGACGCTTACACTGGCTACTACTTTGTTGACACGTGAAGAATTCTAGCAGACTGCAGAGGCACAATTTCCATAACAGACACAGGGACAACCACTGTGGGGAGTGCGGGGGGATACCCTCCCTCCAGGATGTTGTCCTCCCCACCACTCTGGTCATGGAGTTAAAAATGAAAACGCTTTTCATCTTTCCCTTAAGATGTGCCCTCCTGCTGCTGCCCACCTCCTCTTAACGCCCCCCTGCACATCACCATTTTCACCTCTCCCCCCGCTCTGCACTGTGCTCGGGGCTGTACCAGTGTAAATATGACAAACTGCTGTGCTGCAGCCAGCCAAGCCTACAGGGGAAGGCAGAAGTGCAGAGGCTGCAGCACCACTTAGGCCTGTACACTGGGAAATCAAGTCGGCCTAACTACGTCACTCACAGGTGTGAAAAACCCGCACTGGGAAACCTCGGAATTTCAGAAGCCCCAGGAGGAGGTGGGGGGCGGGGCGGGGAGGCGACGGGGGGCGTGATTGGGGAAGGAAGCAGGGGAAAGAGCCAGGGTGGCGGGGGTCGGGGGAAGGAGACGCACACGAGCAGAGAGTAGGGAATGGGAGGGTGTGAGTTAGCTTGCGGAGGGAGGCTTCCTGTGGGGGGCAGTGAAGCGGGGAGAGGAACATGAGAGGAGAGCGGAGGCTGCACAAAGGGGGTCAGAAAGAGCTCTCCCCAGCAGAGGGGTGGCTGAGGACTGTGTGTGGAGGGATGGCATCTTGTTTTGGCAGAAGGCTCTGGAACACCAAGGCCAGGTCTAGACTACAGACCTATATCCATATAACAACATCGCTGAGCAACGAGTTATACCGACCTCACCCGCCGTGCAGACAGGACTCCCTGGGTCGCAGGCAGGTGTCTGCGGAGTGAGGTAGGGCAGCCTGCATGGAGGTATGTGTGTGAATGGAGTCGTTAGGGCAAGGGCCTGCCTGTGTGAGTGGGCTCTGAGGACGTGTGTGGGGCTCGGTTTGGTCTGATTGATTGGGGGTGTGGGGGGTTGGAGGAGGACGGCAGCTGAGCCAGAGAGTGATCTTTGTGTGGGAGGCCAGAGGGTGCGTGTGAGAGAGGTCTGGGGGACGGGAGGGAGCGTAAAGTGCCTGTGGGTGAGGAAGGACAAGGTGAAGGGTTTGGTCGGGGCTGCAGGAGAACTTGAGACTGACAACCTGGGGGAAGGAGGGAGGGAGCACAATGTAGGAAAGAAGAGAAAGGTAGATGCGATGGAGAAGAGAAGGAAAGAGAGTGAACAATTAGGACATAATGTCGAAAAATACTACTAAAGGGATAATAGACTGAAAATACAGAGCAAAACGTCTGCAGTGAGGAGATGACGGTGTGAAGGAAATGGAAAAGGGGAAAGAACAAATGCGAAGGAGACCAAGGATACTGTGTAAAGGTTTTGTAGTTAAGAAATGTGATAAAATGTGCTGTGCAGGAGGGGACAAAAAATTTGCCTTGGGCCAGCCCTGGCTCCCAACTAGCCCCTCTCCCATCATTGTGACTTCTTTATGTTCGACAAAAGTCTCCCACCTGGTCCCTATCCATTTTGTTTTCCTGTTGTTGCACCTACGAGAAGTTGTACAGATGTGTCAGTTAATCGAGGCTTTTCGTGAGTCCCTCTATTTATTGTTTCAACCAATTCGTCTGTATTGAAGGAAGGTTCACTGGTCTGCATTTCCCCAGCCCAGTCCGAGAGGCTTTTTAAACCACCGTGACAATATTTGCTCCTCCAGTATGGTATCTGATCATTTCAGAGACAGCACGATTTTGTTAGCAGCTCAGCCACTTCATTCTTAAAGTCCTTGGAATCTCTTGGAGATAAGCCAGCTGGTCTTGGTGGCACTTACATATACCCATTTATTCCAGAACCTTTTCTTTGTTAATTCTATCTCTGACTATGCCTCGTGATCACTACCTGAAAATATATAGCAGAGGTAGATATCTCCCCAAAGGTTCGCTGTTGTAGTGAGGACTGATACAAAGAAACCATTTAGCTTCTTGTTAATGTCCTTATCCTCCTTGATCGTTCCCTTTCTTCCCTGGTAGTTCTGGGGACCAACCAATTCTCCCAGACATCCTGCTTCTGATATACTGAAATAATGTGTTTGTTTTCATGTCTTTGGATATAAGTTCTTTACATTTCCTTTCGCCTCTCCTAATTTCCATGTTATAGTTTACCTCTTTACCGTCCTTTCTACTGACATCGCTTGGGCTGGATTCCATTGTATTTTTTACAGATACCTCTTTGGCCTGGACAACCAGGATGCTACTTAAGCAACCCTACCCTATCCTCACTTCTGACTCTAGCGCCTTTTTGACTGCCTTGTTCATTTTTAAAATCCCCCTTGGAAAGTGCAAGTTTTTGGTTTGATTCTTTCCCTTCAGCAGTTAAACTTATTTATATGGTGGTGACACTTAGTGTCTGAACTATACTTACTTCTTGAATTAAGTCCTATGTGATATTAGGACTAAGCTGAGTGCAGACTTTCTTTTTATGTGTTGGAGAAATAATTGTTTCAAGAAGAAATTGTGTAAAAGAGTTGAGAAAAGGCTTCTTCTTATATATCCCTGAAGTTGATCGGGGGTGGAAGTGAAAGGGGCCAAGATTTTCCAAAGCGACTAGTGCGTGTGGGCGACACAATGTGTAGGTGTCTGTTTTGACAAGAGGCCTGATTTTCAGAAAGTGCTGAGTAGCCACCCTCTGAAAATCACGATCTTTTAAGGTATCTCAAGTTGAACACCCAAAAGCTGAGCTGCCCAAAATTGCTAGTCATTTACCGAAATCTTGGCTTGAGCATTTGTGGCTAGAGAGAGAAAACTTAGCAAGGAGACACAAGGTGCACTTAACAGTAGCAGTGGGTTTTTATGCACATACTGAGATCTTTAACAAGGGCTTTCCCTCTCCTCATGAGTTTTGCTTTCCCCCTCAGCACATAATGCTCCATGATGATTGTGTGGAATTATCCCTCCTCATTACTGTAGTTCTGTCCAATAGTAAATGCTACTGACTGTACTCCAGGAGGTCGCATCTGAAAGACAAAGCATCTTGTGACATTGCACTCTATATGATTTTATGAAAATATGCTCATGAGTATGAATATAATATAACTGGAATATGCTTCATGCAAAAGGTCTCTTGTAAGGTATCATTACAAAGCTTATAATCTGTGGTCATCCTATTTATATAAATGTATCACTCTAGTATCTGAAACTAGAAATATGAAATATAACTCTGAGGGCCTATTGTAATTATGCAAAGTGTGGGCCATTAATGGTGGTTGCGAATCTTGATGGCTCCCATTAGCTAGGACAATTGACTGTGGATGGCTCTGTTTGCAGGCAGGCCTTCCTGTGAGTCAGGCTGGGAGGAATGAAGGCTTGGAGTCTCACAGGAAATTGACAGATTGACAGAGCCAGAAGCGTATCCAGAAGTCACCTACTACAGGACAGGCCCAATAAAGAAAATAACAGAACACCACTAGCCATCACATTCAGCCCCCAACTAAAACCTCTCAAACGCATTATCAAGGATCTATAACCTATCCTGAAGGATGACCCATCACTCTCACAAATCTTGGAAGACAGGCCAGTCCTTGCCTACAGACAGCCCCCCAACCTGAAGCCAATAATCACCAGCAACCACACACCACACAACAGAACCACTAACCCAGGAACCTATCCTTGCAACAAAGCCCGTTGCCAACTGTGCCCACATACCTATTCAGGGGACACCATCATAGGGCCTGATCACATCAGCCACACTATCAGAGGCTCGTTCACCTGCACATCTACCAATGTGATATATGCCATCATGTGCCAGCAATGCCCCTCTGCCATGTACACTGGTCAAACTGGACAGTCTCTACATAAAAGAATAAATGGACACAAATCAGACATCAAGAATTATAACATTCAAAAACCAGTCGGAGAACACTTCAATCTCTCTGGTCACTTGATTTCTGACCTGAAAGTGACTATTCTTCAACAAAAAAACTTCAAAAACAGACTCCAACGAGAGACTGGTGAATTAGAATTAATTTGCAAATTGGACACAATTAACTTAGGCTTGAATAGAGACTGGGAGTGGTTGAGTCATTATAAAAAGTAAAACTATTTCCCCTTGTTTATTCCTGCCCCCACCCCCCACTGTTCCTCAAACGTTCTTGTTAACTCCTGGAAATGTGCTGGAAATGGCCCACCTTGATTATCACTTCAAAAGGTTTTCTCTCCCCAAACCCCACTCTCCTGCTGGTAATAGCTCATCTTAAGTGATCACTCTCCTTACAATGTGTATGATAAACACCCACTTGTCATGGTCTGTGTGTATATGAATCTCCTCACTGTATTTTCCACTTTATGCATCCGATGAAGTGAGCTGTAGCTCACGAAAGCTTATGCTCAAATAAATTGGTTAGTCTCTAAGGTGCCACAAGTACTCCTTTTCTTTTCACAGGAAATGTGACCATGTCACCTGGTACTGAAATCCATCTTAAACCTGGTGCTTTTCCATTTAGAAGCAGGGACGGGGGGGACCCAGAGAGACAAAGGATTCCCACATTCTGCCAAAGCCATATAAGGGGGTGGAACAGAACAAAGGAGGCAGCCATCTTGAGGAATCCCCTAGCTACCACCTGAGCTGGAACAAGGGGCTGTACCAGGGGAAAGGATTGTGCCCAGACTAGGAAGGCGTCCAGTCTGTGAAAGAAACTTATTGAAACATCTCTGAGGGTGAGATTTTATCTGTATTCAGTTTTATTACTGTACTAGACTTAGACTTGCATGTTTTCTTTTATTTTGCTTGATAATTCACTTTTTTTCTGTCTGTTATTACTTGGAACCACTTAAACCCTACTTTCTGTATTTAATAAAATCACTTTTTACTTATTAATTAACCCAGAGTATGTATTAATACCTGGGGGGGCAAACAGCTGTGCATATCTCTCTATCAGTGTTGTAGAGGGCGAACAATTTATGAGTTTACCCTGTATAAGCTTTATACAGGGTTAAACGGATTTATTTGGGGTTTGGACCCCATTGGGAGTTGGGCATCTGAGTGTTAAAGATAGGAACACTTCTTAAGTTGCTTTCAGTTAAGTCTGCAGTTTTGGGACATGTGGTTCAGACCCTGGATCTGTGTTGGAACAGACTGGCATGTCTGGCTCAACAAGACAGGGTGCTGGAGTCCCAAGCTGGCAGGGAAAGCAGGGGCAGAAGTAGTCTTGGCACATCAGTTGGCAGCCCCAAGGGGGTTTCTGTGATCCAACCCATCACACATCTTTAAGTAGAAAAATACTGGAAACTTGTCAATGGGAGGTACAGGGTGTGAGGAAGCTCTGGCCCTCCCAAACTGCATCACTTACTTTGGACATCAGGATAGCGAAGCATGAACAGCAGTGCCCAGCACAGGGTTACAGGGGTTGTTTCAGTGGCAGCACCAAACAGGTCAAAAACTGTAAAGATCAGGTTGTCCTCACTGAAAGTGCTCTCTGGGTCCATTTTAGCCTGAAGGAAATAAAAACAGGCTTGTCATACAACTTGGGTTTGTTGTTTTTTATTTAATTCACTCTACTAGCTAGGAGCACACATTTGGGTGTATAACACATTTTCCAGACGTAGGAGTCTGAGGCCCTGTTGCCCCACACCTGGTGTGATCATTGACACCCGTGCAGAGTGGAGGAGGATGCCTGATCAGAGTGACAGCATTTTACACTCCCTTTGAACTGGTGCACGTGTTTATACAAGGTATAGGGCAGTGGGGAGACAGGCCCACAATCTGAAAATCTTCTTAGTAGGGATTAGAATTCAAAATATGAATGCGTTTCAAGATCCTTCCTTGACTGAGAAGAGCTAAATAAACCAGAAATTAATGCATTGATCAAAGGTAGAGTCATTAAGGCTTCATGAAGTATGGGAATGAAATTTGAAATATTTTTGCATTACTTTCAAGGCTCATAATACTAGATTTCATAGAAGCACAAAATAAGGTTTAAAAAGACTGTATTATGGGGCCATTTCAGTGAAGTAAGTATACCAGATACATGGTTTTAGATGCAGTAACAATTCCTATTTAAGTCTCAGTTGTTCTAGGTTAATTCAATTTCCAGGTATTATTTGAAGGTAAGTGCTGACAAATTGCTTGGCACTGGACAAGATGAAATAAAGACAGATCCGGTCCTTTTAATGTTTTACAATCTAAGCAAGAGATACAGAATAGACAGGATGCAATGGGAAGTCCAAAGAAAATTATAATAAGAATATTTTAAATAGCTTAAAATCATTGACTTACTTCTTGTGGGCAAGAAGAAAATAGTGGATCTTTAGAAGGGATTTGGATGGAGAGAAGGCAATGGCTTAGTGGACCAGAATTTGGAGGGTGTTTCAGTGGTACGAGGTGGCACGAAAGAAGACACAGAGAAAACTGTGGGAGAATTAAATGAGCAAGGCATTGAGACAACCATCATTGGAAGATCACAGGTTTGGGGGTGATGCATTAAGAGACTGTGTCCAAGATATAATGTAGGTTGTGTAAGACTTTCAAGGCAAGGACAAGAGATTTAAATGTGATGTGGTAAACAAGAAGGAACCGGTAGAGTGGAGGAAGAAGCAGCAAGATTTGAAATTGGATGTGTGCATGAGGAGAAGGAGAGGAAGGGTTCATAGATAACCCTAGCTTTATGATCCTGGATGAGTAGGAAGATAGGAGAGCGGTTTTGGAAAAAAGTAAGAATCTCATTTTTAGCTATGTTAAACTTACATTGTGGACAAATCACCTAGGAAGAAATGTCAGAAGGACTGAAGTACAGGAGTCCTTCGCGAGAGATGGGTCAGGAGATCTGAGGTAGGTTTGCTAGTTATCAGTCTCGAGATGAAAGTTCCAACTCTGAAAGCAGATAAAGTTCCTCTGAGTTACAATGTAGAGGGAGTGGGCAAGGGCAGAGGTTTTAGGACTTCCACAGGCAGTAGACAAGCAGAGGAGGATCCACCACAGGGAATGCTGAAGGAATAGTTGGGGAGAAACCAATAGGAGGAGAACCAAGAAAGAACAGTACCACAGAAACCAAGGGAGGACAGAGTGACATTATCTGATTAAAATATGACCATATAGATCATTGTTGCAACCACTGTTATATATTTGCAGTAACTCATGTACAAAGGTGTCAAGTGAGGTGTCTACAAAGAGGTTATGATTTGCTGGTTATGGTTATGCTACTGTATGCATGTATCATTTTTATATTTGAACTTATAAGTATTGGCTCTATACCAAATGATTTCAAATGTTTGCTCTTGGGGTACCGCCCATAAGGTAACTAGTCAGCACATCTCAGAGGGACTATTCAAATGGAGTGGCCCATTGAAAGAACATTTAACTGACAATGGACCATTCTACACTTAATAGAATTTCCTACTGTAACTAGGCAAAATGCATGGACATGTGACTTGCCCATGTGACTCCAAACTCCAACTTGTTGCTGTAATTCTCCACAGTGAGAACAATGAAATTCCCTCCACATGGCGGAAGAGATAAAAGGGCCTGGAAACTCCTCCATTTTGCCTCTATCCTGCTCCAGCCTCTTTCCTGCCCAAACCTCTGGAATATGGACTATAGTAATGGGAGCGTTCTAACCAATGAACTGAGGACCTTCCAATAATTTGCAATAAGCCAAATAATCCAATAATTCCAATAAGCCAAAGACTTGACTTAAGCCAGCCATTTGTTCCATAATTGCTACAAGCCTGAACCAAGAACTTTGCAATTACTGTATGTATTTGATTCCTTTAACCAATTTTAACTCTCACCTTTCTTTCTTTCTTTTTATAAATAAACCTTTAGATTTTACATACTAAAGGATCGGCATCACCATGATTTTTGGGTACAATCTGAGTTATATATTAACCTGGGTGTGTGGCTGTTCCTTTGGGATCAGAAGAACCTTTTATTTAATGACACTGGTTGTAAAGAACCACTCACCTTTAAATCCAGTGGTTTTTGTGGTGACATAAGGACTGGAATGCCCAAGGAAACTGCTTTTATTACTTCTTTTTAGGTAGGGTGGTGAAACAGGAGTTTACTTTTGTTGCTGGTTGGGTATCTCTCATTGGAGAATAACCACCAGTTTTGGGTTGTGTTTGTCCTGTTTCTCAGCAGTTTGTCCTGAGTTTGGCATTCTCAATTGTGGCCCACTGAGGCACAGTTACAGACAGAAATGTGCATTCAGTGGTACTGAAAGCAGCAGAGAAGTCAAAGAAAATAAGAATGAGTTTATAAGCCATGAAACCTGGCCAAGAGAAGGCTACTGGCAACCCTTCAATATCAGTACATGTCCTATAATTAGTGATGTGGGATTTTTGTCACTTTTTGTAGTGTCATTGATGTTTACTTGGCAACAGTGCCACTGTTGGACTTGGTCATATCACTGGGCATCACAACTTCACTCTCACCTTCCCACCACGTCTCTCTCTGCAGTTGGGTAAGGAATGCATGCTGACAGGAAAACCCCCCAAGGATGGATGAGATTTTAAAACTTCACTAGTGTTGGTAAGGCTGCTTTGCCACACATTGGCCAGTAAATAATGTGAAAGGGATCGCATAGAATAGAGCAAATTATACTCTTACGTCTGCGGGGCCAGGACTGTGTCTACTCACATATCCGTACAGCACTCAGCACAGTGGGGCCTTAATCTTGTCTTGGAGCTGAGAGGGCTACCTCACTGTGAATAATGACCACGAACTGCATTTTGATTGGCATTTTCTCATACATGCCATATTCCACTCCACTGGGAGTGAAGTGCTGTTGGAGCAGAGATAAATCACAGGCAGGGAAGACAAGGTGAATTGTTAAATAACCAAGCACCGCATTTGTAAGCTGAGGTTACACTTAAACCCATACCTCCTTAGTCACCCTGAACTTTTCTTTTCAAAGTGCCCTTGAGTGTAAGGGGGCAAGTGTATGAGGATCTCTATCTAATTCCACTCACCTAGTGCTTCTGCATGTGTGTGCCTGAATGTTGCCCCTACTTGCTCTCTGCTGCATGCACTCAGGTGAAAGGGCCTGCAGGGTCCAGGTCTCAGCATAACTGATGGGTTGTTCCATCACAAGCACACATATCCAAACAGCAAAATATGGATCCATGTCTGTCTCCTCCTACCTTTTCTATCTCCTCCAGAAAAGCATCAATGAAGTCTCTGGTAAAGCCTGGATCCCGGGTCTCCTTGTGCTCCTTCACAATCTCTCTTAGGATGTCAAAGCTATCAGCATAGGGTTGGAAGATGTTATGATGAGGCCCAGGAATATACAACAACCAAGGCATCATGTTCAGAATCTACGATGGAAGAGACAGGAGAGGAAAAGCATTAGATAAGAAAGGCAGTTCTCAGATACTCGGCGGGGGAAGAGATGGAACTGGGATGGAATGTTCCCAACAGGCCAGCTCCCCGACTTCACACTGGGTAAATGTCTTGGGGCTCCCTACCTTGCTCCCTCCACCATACAACACAATGTGTTATGACCAGCATTGTCTGCATACAAGTTAACCATCTGACTAACCACCCCTGGGAGTAAATACCCTCCTCAATTCTGTTACCTAGCCTCCCATCCACATGACAGTGGCAACAGGAGAACAGTGAAGGGGGGCGGGGATGGGGAAAGATTACTGTTGAGACTTTTCTTATTGTTTCAGAGCTCTGGGGAGATATTAAATGTTACAAATACTGGCCCTGATGCTGCAGTCCTTACTCAGGATAAATGTCACTGACACTTATGGGCTGGGCTTATATACCTTTTTTCCCCCTGATCTACCTATTGAGTGTGATGGCCAAGGGCCTGTAAGTGCGAAACTCCTCAGCTCCTTCCAGCCACAGCCATACCTTGCCATAATTATCCCTGCAGGGTTCTGAAGAAATATTAGTCAAATAGCCACCTGTTCTCCTCACCCCTCCCCCTGCTGTAATAAATGGCAAAGGGTTGTATTGATTTACACTTTTTAGTTAATTTATTTCCCCGTTAACTGTGCCACTGTACACAAGGCTCAAAAAGGTGACACTTGTGGGTAGAAGTGGGCTTGGGTCCCTTGGGAATCTGTTTGAGCTAGATCGTTCCTAACACCGCTCCATGGGCCAGACCTGGTACTTCCGGTTTTTGTGACTCTAGGGGCTGTCTGTGAAACAGGTTTTCAAATAACGTTTATAATGCCAGCTGGCCTTTGAGTCTCTTGCTGGTGGCATCCATTTTGCTGAAAAGCAATGTTGTGACACCAGCAGCCTGGGGCAACTGGACAGAAGCCCGGTGTCAGGCTGTAAACCAGTTTCTACTCACCTGTAACAACCAGATTAGCAATCAGTCCATCCTGCAGAGGGCAGTGGTGTCTGTGTGTGCACACTGTGTGTGTGTATGCATATACACCGACAGTCCATCATAATGTACAGGACCCATAATGTACCCTGAAGGCAGAGCCATGTTGTTTGTGCTCCCCAAGAACTGATGTGCATGGAGGAGATGGGAAATTTGCCCTGCACTATGAGAAGCTTTAATTGCTTGAGGGACACGTGCCTTCACAGTTTTTCTATAGCCCAAATGGTCAAATAAAGAAAAGGGTGGTCGATCAGCAAAGTCCTCTGATCTCTGGAGCAATACTTCCTTTACAGCTTCTAACCCATTCAGCATGACCACATTTTTCCATCCAACCTGAAGAGAGACGATCTTTCCAAACTTCTCTCTGGGCTGTCAAGTAAGAGGGAAAAGAGAAAAAAAGAAAAACAGGATTAAAAAGAAAAAACAGGTACAAAAGCGGTAGCTTCAAATAAGAGACACTGTAGCATAGTCTGTGTCAGGCAGAGAGCACAGGGGCTTTGACTGCAGAGTGCTTAATCCCTGCAAGACTGTCGACCCAAGAGGGAATATGCCCAAAGTTGGTAGGAGGGATCTAGCTCAGCAACACATTTTCATATCATGCCGTGTGGATTTGGGTGGGAAGCCAATCAGTGTCCCTCTCCCTGGCAACCTTAATTTCCCAATTGCTATTTGGCCATAAAGAACATTGTTGGGTTTCAAAGTACTGTCTCACTGCACCAATACTCAGCTGTCCATTAGCGTTGGTCAAAACTCAATTTCCAGTTAGCGGGAAATTTTGATGTTTTGAAATTTGTTTCCAGTTAGAATCAGAATGAAAACAAATTTCCCAGACATTGAAAATTCCAAAAGAGTTCTGTTTTGGAAAGTTTTTGTTTCAAAATGTCATTTTGAAATCTGGAAGTTTGGATTCTAATGCTGTTTTGTTATATGGGGCTTTTTTATTTGTATAGGATTACATTTTATCCATAACATGTCAGTGGTAATAGTGCTCTGAATAGTACTGCTACTGATGTGTTATGAAATAATATAAAAATAATTAGAAATGAAGAACTCGGAAACAAACATTTTCCAAAGTCAACACATTTTCCCTTCAAAAGGCCATCCCCGGGGAATAGTTATCAAAACCAGCATTTGTTGTGTAAAAAATCTTTCAATGAAAAGATTCCCACCAGCTCTACTGTACAGCTGTGTATGGGAACCATTGCTAAAGTGATGTAATTCTCCAATTTACACACACCCCTTGGGAGGGTGCATCCAAGTCCTAGTTTAAGGGCCCAAATGAGGAATAAGGCACTTACATTGCTGCTTTCTCAACCATTAGATTAGTGTAAACTAGTGTCAATGCTTTCTTTATATTAACATTTACTTTAGCAAGTATAGTGAATGATACAAACTGATTTACAGTTTTGATGTACATATGGTTCCATAATGTATTACTGATCAACAATTAACCAACCACCTACACTGATTACAGTGAGGGGGGATTTCACAAGCTCACATGAAGTAACTTAGGGATGGTTTTTTGCCTTGCTTTTATTCTGTTTAGGTTTTTCTCCTTTTTACTGGGTGGGCATGTTATACCAATAAAATAAAAACCAGCAGGATCTTATTAAAGGGGAAAAGGCAAAATGCCACATTTATTGTGAATACAGAAAGCATCATAATAAGCAGTTAGTTATAGCTATAACATTCCATTCAATTTCATATTTATTCACACATTCATTCATACACACAGGTTCTGCAAGGTTGTTATCATAGTTACCAGCCTTAGAGTTGCTAACGCCAAGCCACTGGCCAGGTGGCCTGGACATGAGGAGGGAGCAGGGCCTTGTCAGATGCACATCCGATGCTCCTGGAAGTTGATTTGCAGAATCAGACCCCAAAGTTCTCACTTTCTAGAGTCCATTTTTATAGGAATTTCTTCCTATGCCAGTCTATGGGAATTGCTTCATCATGCTGTTGCTGAATCAATCAGCAGATGGCACATTCCTGACGGCTCCGTGCTGCCAGATGTTATCTTGTTCTTTGGTTCTCCTATCCTTGAGGCTGTTGGGTGGATTCCAGTCTGCCCTCCGGGGGTCCTCTGGTTACTTCCACTTGACGCCTTCTTCAGCCGACGGGCACTGGATTCTTAGGCTGGCACCTCCCTGATCATTCAGTTATTATCCACACCAAGCATCCATCCACATACATCCTCTATCTCTATTTTAACCACAATTGTTAACAAAGCAAGATGAATACAACAAAAGGGCAGGGAGTCTCTGGGTGCTGTTTCTGTTGTTACAGAGTATTGCTTTGAGTCTCTCTCTGTGTGAGTAGTTGTTGTTACAAAGAATTGCTTTGAGAACAGACTCTGTCTTAGAATGTACTAACACAATTAGCAGCTTGCAAGTTTCACACATAGAGGGAGAGAAACAGTACCAAAAACCAAGAGACCTCTTAATTAGTAATACCCTGGAATTTAAACTATGGAGAATCAAACTCATTTGTGATTTTAATACAGAACTTCTTTAATATGATCCAACAGGGACTTGAACCAAAATTAAGCAAATGGTACCAAATTGTAGCAAATCATCTAGAAAGAAGGCACTGGCCCTTGCTGCTACCAACACAACTGGCTGAAGGGTTACAGTACTCAGTGCCATAAATTTGGTGAAGGTACATAGCACTCCTCGTAGATAGCAAAGAGGTTTAGCTTTAAGCTTTAAAGTTCTGCTTTAAGCATAAAACTCAATTCATTCTTAACTATGGAGTTACAGTCTGGGAATCCTGGACCTACTGAAGTCAAGGTCAACCCCCCACTGATTTCGTAGGTCAGGGTTTTACTGCAAGCCTCCATAATAAACATAAGAGCTTCCACATGACTGCTCTGATGAGCCTGCATTTTGTGAACTCATGGAGCACCCATGAGGCATGACACCAAAACCAGAGCTAGCACAGAAGCCAAAACACACAACTACTCAAGGTTATGGAGAAGAGTTTGCCTTTTGGGACCTTGATTGCTCGAATTCTCTTGCAATATCACTGAATACAGGCTGAGGAGAATGTAATGGGCTGGACACACAGCAAAAGCATTGCAGTCAGACTTTAGGTGCATAAGGCACTTCAAGGTGGAAAGATTTATTTGTTTAGTTTATTACTCAGTGTTCCTGGAATGCAAATTGGGCCTTTACACAACAATAAGCAGCACTAGATGTGCATCTACCATCTCCAGGAACGCCGGCTCCATGTGGAGCTTAAGGATGATCGTCACCACTCTTGGGTCCAGACCATGGCCCCAAGCCAAGACTGGTGGGACTGAGTTTTGAGACCCAGAATATCCAGAATTTGTTGCAGAACTTCAGAATGAGACCTCCAGAGTGAGCTATCCCCAATATCTAATCACCACCAAAAGCATGGACATTGGCCCGGGGGAGCTGACTAACCTGGAGAGTTACTGGACTGGGAAGTCCACAGTGGGTGCTGGTGTAATGGAGGTGGGTGTAACTATACAGCGTGCACCCATAGGGATGTGACCAGTGTGGCTGAGATCATAGAAGGATACAGCTGGGCATCCACAATGAACCCATGTGTCCATTCAGCGCTGCCTTTCCTGCATCAGGGCCGGATTTAGGGGCAGGCAACCCAGGCGATCCTAAGATGCAAAGTTATCATCTTATATGACAGGGATAAATCATGCATGTAAATCATGCATCCAAGTCATGAAATGGGCTAGAAATGCAATAAAAGATAAGGTATTCAAAAGTTTAGCAAATGGGGGGAGGGGGGCAGGGGGCACTGAAGACACTCCTTGCCTGGGACGCCATTTGGTCTAGGTCTGGCCCTGCATACAATATTAAATAAAGAGTTAAATAAATAGTGTAGAGGCTCCTTATCCCACAATTCCTCCTCCTGGGATCGCAGGCATATCGGCCAGAGAAAAGGGGACACTCATGAGAGGTGGGTGCTGACCCCATTACACCTAGTTAGGAATGTGACTGTATGCTGGTAAACGTTACTGCATTGGAGGCACTGTGTTCCATTCGTTGGGCAGGAAGTCCTCTGCATTAGTCAGCAGCACTCTAAGGAAGGACTAGTCTAAATGGAGTTCAAAGGGAATCCTGTCTCATCCATGACAGGCAAATGTCAGCTGCAACGGGGGAATACCCAAAAGAGTAGGGATGGACAGAGGGATCCTTAAGACTCCCAGATGGAAACACACAATTTAAAGGGGTGAGGGAAACCATTCCTCCTGGCCAAAAAAGTTGGGGGTTTTTACATTGTCTTTATTTTTTTTGCAGAGTAAAACCTAAATTCTCTTTCCAGCTGAAAGCACCAACCATCCTTGGTAAGTTTTTGTGCAGCCACAAAAAACAATCGTTTTCTTTGCGTCTAAGTTTTACTTTAAATGTGGTAATTATTCCTGTGGTTTATTGTTTGTATTAGGATAGTACCTGGAGATCTCTTTGTGCTAGGCATTGTACAGATACACAGTAAGAGACAGTCCTGGCCCTGAAGAGCTCAGATTCTGAACAGACAAGGCAGACACAGTGGGACAAAGGAAATATTATCATCATCTCCATGTTACAGTTTGACAATGGTCTGTCCCATTTCGCTGGGCTGTGTGGCTGGGCAGTCTGTGGGTGGACAGGTGGCTTGGCTGAAGTGCTGATGTGCGCTGACTAGTCTCTGCTTCCGACAGCCTAGACAGGGCTATGGGAAACTAAGTGTAAGTTAGCTGCTTTCCTTTGGAAACAAGAGGCTTTTAGGTTAAAAATAATTGTTGGGTCTGAACGACTCATAATCCAGCCAAGCAGCGAATGTGATCTACCCTCCATCACAATTCACTCTGCAATTCCCCAAGCAACATAACTGCAATCTCATCTCTTGACTTCTAGTCACACAGCCCAAATCTCCTTCGCACAGTAACATAGAGCATGGACTTGATATGAAGCACCAGAGGCAAGCAATTTTCAAGAACGAAAGAGACAGGAAGTAATAAACATTAAAGAATAAAATAGTCCTCTTTTTATTAACGTAATTTTACTATTTTGTATACAACACTCAAATTATAACAATCTTTTGCAAGGGCAAATTACAGGCTTATCATGGAAAAAACACAATATTTTGAGGCAAATTAGTGGCAATTCCTCCCATAGTCGCTTTACTCTAACAGAAGAGGTTTCTATTCCAAAGAAACTGTGTTAACCCTTTTCCGGGCTGAAAGTGAAAGGAACGTGTACAATGGAAGAAGGAAGGTGTCATGTACAGGCATAGCGTAATATCCCTTTAAATAGTTTGTAAGCCTTATTGTTCCAGTCCCCATGCGCAGGTTTTTTAGAAGTTGCCAGAACCCAACCAGAGCAGCAGTGTGTAGGTGGAGGAATGCCTGGCATGTTGCATATTTCCAATAAACATGTGTTTGGACCCACTGTACAACTGTGGTTCCTTCATATTACGTTTGTGCAAAACGAAAAAGATAAGATCAAAACTGGAATTATACCAGGCAAACTTTTTGGCCCGAGGGCCACATCTGGGAATAGACATTGTATGGTGAGCCATGATTGCTTACAAAATTGAGGCTGGCGTGCAGGAGGGGGTGCAGGCTCTGGGGTAGGGCTGGGGATGAGGAGTTTGGGGTTCAGGAGGGTGCTCAAGGCTAGGATCGAGGGGTTTTGAGAGAGGGAGGGGGATCAGGACTGGGGCAGGGGGTTGGGGCGTGGAGAGAGGTTCAGGGGGCGCAGGCTCTGAGCGGCGCTTACCTCAAGCGGTTCTCGGAAGCAGCGGCATGTCCTTTCTCCGGCTCCTATGCCAAGATATGGCCAGATGGCTCTGCACGCTGCCCCATCCACAGGCACCGCCCCTGCAGCTCCCATTGGAGTGTGTAGGAGCCGGAGAGGGGCCCTGGCATGGCTTCCTGGAGCCGCATGGTGTGGCCCCCGACCCAGCGCCCCGGACAGAGCGGGCCTGTGCTGCAGCCCCAGACCCAGCGCCCCGGCTGGAGCGCCGGAGCAGAGTCAGCTGAAAATGGCTCATGGGTCGGATCCGGCCCGTGGGCTGTACTTTGCCCACCCCTGAATTACACTAAACTATAAAGTACATATTGGGCCAGATCCTCAACTGGCAGAAATAGGCATAGCTCCATTGAAGTCACTTTACATCAGTGGAAGAAGTGATCCATTTTTGTTTACCAAATCTCCTGAAGTAATGCAGGTAAATCTCTGTCAATAGCACTGTCTGCAGCTTGTACAAGCAAATGCAAAGTATACTTCAGAATCTCTTCTCAGAGGAGGCATTGGCCTGGCCCTGAAGGGAATACCCAGGAAAAGTGCTAGAAAACCAAACCACACCCTGCTGGCTCAGAGCACTGAGCTTCCCATTTGAACAGCTGCACTAAGCTCATTGTGTGTTGCAGTGACAAGTCTGCCAGGCTCTTGATATCCATGTGTAATGATGCTATCTTTAGCATTCTGTTACACATTTGCGTTGTGTACTGATACGTGACAGGGATCTACACAGTGCTGATGGGTAAACAGCCAATAATGCTGATACCATCTCTTCAGGTGATCTCAAGGAGACTCTGTTAAAGAATGAAGCAGACACAACACTAAGGCCAGGTCTACACGACAGGCTTATATCGGTATAATTACATCGCTCAGGGGTGTGAAAACTCCACACCCCTGAGCGACATAGTTATACCAGCCTAACCTCTGGGTAGACAGCGCTGTGTCATCAGAGCTTCCCCCATCGACACAGCTAACACCTCTCAGGGAGGTGGCTTAACTATGCCGACGGGAGAAGCTGCCCCGTTGGAGTAGGAGCATCTTTCAGCTAAGCACTACAGCGGTCCTAAAATATATGAGGGGAACTTGGCAGAAAACTGCACTTATCTTGGGACAGCCTGGATCTGGTAGGGGTTGGGGGTGAGTGTCGTGGCAAAGCGTCCATCCTCTCGAGGCCTGGCCCGGCCCTCAGGGAGACGGATGGTGAAGTGCTGCAGGAGGCTGGTGAAGAAGAGGAAAAGCTCCATCCTGGCCAGTTGTTCCCCCAGGCAAACACGACGACCTGCAAGCGTGGGAGTGAGAAAAGAGGGAGGAGTCAGAGAGAAGGAGGAGGATACAACACCACATGTAAATGACTAGTCATTGAAGGAGTAAGACCCATACTGCGCACCCACAGGTTGGAGTGAACAGAGAATCTGCCTCCATATGCAGCAGATGCTGAGTCTCCCTATTCCCAGACCCTGTGTGAACAGGAACAACTAGGAAATACTTCTCCAGACCGACCAATGTTCTATTTAATCCGATTCGCTGTCTCTGATGGTGGCCAGGACGAAAAGCTTCAGTGGAAACCATAAAACAAAGGACTCTCCTGTCAGTTGATTTGGAGAGGGGAATTACTGCCTAGTTAGCCTGACTCAAAAGGGTCAGAGACACTCTAACACACAGGGCTAAATCTGCAGCTGGTTAAATTGGCACAACTCCATCAATGTAAAAGGAGCTGTGGTAATTTACACCAGTTGACGATCTGTCCCATATGCTGTTCGTGGAATTCTTGCCTTCTAGAATCTAAATGGGCACATAAATGCCTTTTGGATAGAGAAATCTGAGGTGGAACAGCATGCCCATGCTACCAAGCAGGAGATTCTGGTTCAAGTGCGATCTGGGGACATTGGTTTCCTGGACTCGAGGCAAATACAAGTGGTGCATTTTCACCAATGACCCACATTTCTCCACACCAGTCATGATTTAATAGACCTCAATCATATCACCCCTTACTCTTCTCTTTTCCAAGCTGAAAAGTCCCAGCCTTATTAATCTCTCCTCATATGGAAGCCGTTCCATACCCCTCATCATTTTTGTTGACCTTTTCCAATTCCAACATCGCTTTTTTGAGATGGGGCGACCACATCTGCACACAGTGGTCAAGATATGGGCATACCATGGATTTATATAGAGGCAATATGATATTTTCTGTCTTGTTATCTCTCTCTTTCTTAAGGATTCCCAACATTGTTTGCTTTTTCTGACTGCCACTGCACACTGCGTGGATGTTTTCAGAGAACTATCCACAATGACTCCAAGGTCTTTCTTGAGTGGTAACAACTAATTTAGACCCCATCATTTTACATGGATAGTTGGGATTATGTTTTCCAATGTGCATTACTTTGCATTTATCAACATTGAATTTCATCTGCCATTTTGTTGCCCAGTCACCCAGTTCTGACAGATCCTTTTGTAGCTCTTCACAGTCTGCCTGGAACTTAACTCTCTTGGGTACTTCCGTATCATCTGCAAATTTTGCCACCTCACTGTTTACCCCCTTTTCCAGACCATTTATGAATATGGTGAATAGGACTCGTCCCCGTACAGACCTCTGGGGGGCACCACTATTTACCTCTCTCCATTCTGAAAACTGACCATTTATTCCTACCCTTAGTTTCCTATCTTTTAACCAGTTACTAATCCATGAGAGCACCTTCCCTCTTATCCCATGACAGCCTTTGGTGAGGGACCTTGTCCACGTGCTTCTTGACGCCCTCAAAGACTTCTAGTAGCTTGGTGAGGCAAGACTTCCCTTTACAAAAACCATGTTGACTCTTCCCCAACAAATTATGTTCTTTTATGCGTCTGACAATTTTATTCTTTACTGTAGTTTCAAGTAGCCATTCAGCCATTGGAAAGGGGCAACACTATTATCTAATGTGGCTGTTGAGCAAATAGGAAAGGCAGAGGTGTTGTGCTTTGTGCTGCTAAGGTACAAATACTGAGCTAGCTAACAAAAGTCCATTCTTGAATTCTGTGAGGCTCTAGACCAGCAGGTCCCAATTTTTTTTCTGGAATGACCCTGTTTTAATGAAGTATTTCTGTCCGGAATCCCAGACTACATGGAGGAGCCAAATGGTGTCCTCTGCACAGCACGATCTCAGACACACCGTAAGTGTGAGCTCACCCCTTGTGGAGAACGCCATTTTGCTCTACAAAATGGTGTCCTCCACCCGGTGTGACTGCCTACATATGGTGCATGCGAGGTCATGCTGTACAGAGCAAAATGGCATCCTCTGCACACAAAGGATTGCCACGATCCCATGTGCTGATGGCGTGGCCCCATTTGGGGTTGTGAGCTATGCTTTGGGAACCGCTGCTCCAGAGAGAGTGAAAGGCAGGCACTGACAAAGGGTGCAGGGGAAACTCTGATTGCACTGCAGTTTGGCACAAATGGAAGGTGGCTGATCAATTGCCTGTTTACAGACTAAAATAAAATCATAAAATGAAAAACAAAAGTGGCCTTTAACCAAGGATACGTCCACACTTCGGTAGGTGTAATCTCCAGCTCAAGGAGACGTGCCTCCATTAACTCTGAGCTAGCTAGTGTGCTAAAAAGAGAAGTGTAGCCATGGGGGTGCAAGCAGTGGGAGGGGCTAGCCGCCTGAGTAGGTACCTACCATCTTGGACGGGATCATCCTCATTGCGGCCAGCCCCTCCCATTGCTCACGCTGCAGTGGCTACGCTCCTACATGCTATCACCGAGTTAGCGTGGGTATGTGTCCCCAACCTGGAACATACACCCCCAGTTTGAAGTGTAGATGTACCCGCTGAGCCAATACCAGAGCATCCTGGAAATGCGTTAGAAGCTGCCTAAGTTTGTGTCACATTTTTTTCTTCGATGGGACCTCAACCCCTCTCTGCCACTGAAACGGTTGGCTGTATTGAAACAAACCTAGAGAGCACCAACCAGTCACTGGGAAAGGTTCTGTGGAAAAGCTATAATCCTGCTCAGTGCATAGACCCTCCTGTCGAAGCCCTCATGGTTCACACTGTTGGGACTCCTGGGCTGCACTCGTACAAGCCTGGCAGAGGCAGTGGCCCACTGGTTCAGGCTTCCCACTGCTGTTGATGTGGTGTCCAGAGGGGTTAGGACAGACCCTACAGACCCTCCACCAGCCACAGCTGGCCTCCTTTGGTGTGTATCAGAGAATCAGTATTTCCCCCTTCCCATCTCTCGGGTGAGTTGAGAGCATACAGGAAACTGGGAACATCCATCTCCCCTTTATCCCCGACTGATCCATGTTCCCCACTGCAGTGGTCCCAGAGCCTCCAGTAACAAACGCCTTCCTTTGATCAGGGCGCCTTGCAACAGATAAAGAAGCATGTGGGACACAGCAATTTTGATCATGCTTTAACAGAAAGCCTTAACGCCGACCTCATCCTTTTCCCAATAACACACACCTCACCTGCGTGCACATTGTTTCTAAACAGATTCCTGGGCTTGTAGTTAAGGTTTTCCGTTGGAGTGCAGAAGGGATTAATGTGTTGCATTCAGTATGTCCCTGTGTCTATTGGAGTATGAAGTGGTTTCTCTGGGGAGATGCAGCATGCTCATGAAGAACAGGCCCAGCTCAGCACAGACTGCACTGATCTTCCCCTTGAGGAAGCTGCTCTCATGATGAGAGGGACATCTTGCTTTAGAGGAGACTCATTTTCCCATAACTATAGTGGGTCACATCTCATGCACTGTGCCTCATTTCCACAGGGACGGCCTCTGCCAGCTGCTCCTCCCCTTGGATTTACCTGCAGAGAAAGGCAGGAAGGCCTCTCGCTTCACAAACTGCCTATCTGCATCCAGGAAGTGCTCCGGGTAGAACTGGTGCGGCTTCTCCCAAACCGTTTCATCCTTCAGCACCGAGGTCAAGTTCATGATGACTGTCGTCCCCTGATCCACCCCAGAGAAGGAACAGGGTACATAAGAATTGTCACACCAGAACAGGCCAGTCCCTCTGCATTCAATATCCCATCTCAAGCAGTGGCCATTGTAGGATGCTTCAGAGGAAGGCACAGAACCCAGCTCAGGTACCTCATTGTATAATCTTATAGCACAGTGGAGTGGGACGCTTTCAAGGCCCCAGCCAGTGCACAGCATATGCTCTCAAGCCCTTGTCCATTGCATGCTAGCTAGACTAAGAGTATGCAAGGGGTGTTTTCATGGTCTAATGAGGTTCAGGAGATGAAAATTGCTTCTACTCCCCAGTTGCTTCAAATATTTTCCCAAGTTAATTTTAGCTCTGGTAAGAGCGTGCTGACTGAGAGACTCCAAACCACAATTCTCATTGTCTTCACAGAAAAAGCAAGATCTTTCCCCTCTCACATGCCTCAGTCCTGAGCTAGAGGAGCTTCCTCTAAGGGCGAAAGTGGAATTGAGTATTGTGTGGCTTTGGTCTCTCCAATGAGACTCTCACCAAAGAAGGCAGTAATTGCCTGTCATTGTCTCTTGTCCATTTGGAACTGGATAGACATGCACAGTGGCCTCTGAACAACCTTCAGATTATAATAGACTGTTAGTTGCTACTGTGTTGAATTTGAACTGCTGACCTAGCTGGTAGTTTCTATACAGTCAGTCAGCATTACCTTTCTCCACCTTCAAGCAGATGTACTGAATGTTAGAAAGTGCCCAAGACAAAATTACAGTCTCCCCTGTAAGGATTGAAATGCTTAGTAGTGTCTTAGCTCAATTCGTTGTTTTTTCAGATATTCAAAGACCTGGTCAAGATGGAGCTAACCACATAAACAAGGCTGTCTCTGAAGCACAAGGCCTTTTAAAACTGCACATTTGATAACTCGCCAATGGTTGTGTGAATCAGGGCCTGGTGCTCCACCCCCCTCTTCATGGAACCTTGGGGAGATTCACATATGGAATGTCTGCAGCTGCAGGACATAAGTCTGCAAGGGCAGAGGAGGTCTGCATCCCCTGCCTGGCCATAGATACCTTTGGAATGAAGAAGCCTTGGAGCTCGGTGTCCCGGTATGTCATGTGAGGCAATCCAACAGGAGCGATATCCCCATAACGTTGAGTTTCATGGATCACAGCACTGGTATAAGGCATGTTCGCTTGGTCCTCCATCTGGGGTGACCTGTCCCTGCCAATCACCTTATCAATTTCCTCATGGACTTTACCTGGAAAAAGACACTTTACATCCTCCTCAATGCAACATAATGATGTACATCAACACTATAGAAATGGGGAACCTACGCATTTACCCTTAAGCTTTAAACCCTGTGGGGCAGAAATGGTCTGTCTATTTGTACAGCGCTGGGTTTATATTCGGTGAGTTTGTTAGCCACCTTCCTACCAATCACTGAGCAGTTTACAAGTGAGTCATCTCTAGGAAGTGGGCGTTCTAAGTGTCTGGGGCACTTCTTCAGGGGTCAGGAAAGATAACCAGCAGTGAGGAGAGGGGGTGGACAAACCTCCGATTTCTCTCACCTTCACACAACCAGAAAGCTTCTTTGATACCCCAGACATGAACTGCTCTGCTTCCCAACTACTAATTCCTGACCTCACAATCAGGTCTTATATGTTTGTTGAAAGCACCTGAAAGCAAGAGTGCAAGGGAGGCAGGGTGTACCTGGCTGGGGGTAAGGGGGCAAAGCAAGCCCCGTAGACAGTAGGAAAGAGAGAAATGCAGAATTAGGAGCTGAAGGAGAGCACGCTCATCTTCGGTTACTCAGCCCAACTTACATAGTCATCCTCTGTTCTATAGGCTAATAATCTCATTGTTCGAGAGATCCCACCTTATCCACTTGTGCCTCCAGCATTAGCACATTCAGGCAGGTTAGCATTTATCCCTGCAGAGACCCTAGGACAAGGAAGAGTTACCAAGTAGCTACAAGGGTCTCAAAGTGCACTTGTCATGAAGAAAAGTGGTGAGTGCTCCCTCTGAAGCTGAAATCTTTAACAGAGGCTTGCTCTCTCCTTTCTCCCTTCCCACAGGGCTTTGCTCTCCCCCTCAGAGAGTGCTCCACTGGAATTATTCCCCAATCACTGCTGTCACTGCTGCTACGGCAGCTTCATACCCCCAGAACACATAGGTGACAGCAGATGCTAAGAAGTTCTCTGTGGAAGAACCAGTCACATCTCCACCAGTCCCCTTGCTTACACTGGATGTCAGGGTGGAGAAGCATGTACAGCAATGCCCAGCGCAGGGTGGTGGAAGTGGTCTCAGTGCCAGCAGTAAACAAGTCAACTGTTACCATAGGAAGGTTGTTGTCATTGAAACTGCTCCCCGCATGCTCTTTAGCCTGAAGAGAACAAAGGAGAGCATGATTTGACCTTAGATTTTTGTTGGGGAGAGAGGAGCAGAATTGTAGATAGTGGTAATTCATATTCTCAGACAGAAAGGTTGAATTGTTTGCAGAGTGCAGCAAAACACGTACATATGACAACACATGCTGTAATGGCTCCTTGGTCACATACATTTCAAGGTAATAATTTGTCCCACACATCATAGACTTCATCAGGAATAAAGCGCGGGACCTTCTCCTCCTAAAACACAGGGTATGTCTACACAGGCAATATAAGCCCAGGGTTCGGGACACTTGACTCAGCTGACCCTGCGTTAGAGAACCATGGGCTTGAGCATCTACACCGGGGTAGTCAATAGGTAGTCCGCAAGCCAAATCTGGACTGCTGGATGCTTTTGAACAGACCCTGAAACCTTTTTATTTACTTATTATTATTGTTTTTTTTCTCTCTGCAGTCTGGATCTTGCCTATACCTTGACCAAGAAATGTGGACCTTGACAAAAGTTTATTGACTACCCCTGCAGAAGTCTATGCTGATTATCAACCCTACATTAAGAATTTTCGAGCCCAGGCGCGAACCTGGGGTTCTGGCATCCACACAGTAGCAGGCAGACCTGAGTCAAACCAACCATATCCCAGACTCCCTAGCACGCTCCCAGAGTGTGGCCGCTCTAGCCTTTGACTGTGGGGAAGCTTCATGCCCACCCTGCACGTTACAGGAAGCTTGACCAGCCTGCCAACACTGCCTGACGAGCAACATGGAAGAGGCCCCTTTTCAAGAACTTTTCTTGCTTGCGCTGTCACGCCTGGGTCAGGAATTGGGCAGAGTTTCCGTGAGGCGCTGGTGGACATTTCAGCAGCATTTTCTGACCCACCAAAGTCCAGGGGTGCCGAAACAATTTCTCTAGTGGGGGTGGTGATGCTGGAAACCATGTATTTGGTGTGTGTTATTACTGCTTCAAGCCAGGGGGTGCAGCAGCACCCCCAGTTCCAGCACCACTGCCAAAGACACCTGAAAGAGTTTATGAAGATGGAGGAGGAGTACCCAGGCACGGCAGACTCCCACTGGCTGATGCAACTCAGTACACTCAGCATACATGCTGGAAACTCTGCCCACAGTCTCTTGCCACCAGAGTTAAAGGAGGGTCTCCAGTCAGTCTTAGAGATTTGTGCCTCTGCAACCTCAAGAGGTTAGTGTGATCACTCACACTTGATCAGGTCAGAAATTCCATGTAGTAGCGAGCAGGGTGCAGCCAACATGCTGGCCAACAAATTAACATCAGGATTCCAAAAATTCATATACCTACCTGGGAATAACAATCTGACAGGCCCTATTCCTGCCTGGACCTCAGTGCTACCTACTGAACCAACAGTCTCCCCACCAAGTACTCTTCAGGGCCACCGTGCTTAGCGTACAAGATATGACAGGATCGCAGCACGAAGTAGTCCGGCTATCTTTTGTAATGCTGTGGATTTTATGTGTCTGTTTTCTAAGGGTTTCTTATCTCGATTTTTCTCAGACCAATTCTGTAAATTTGGACTTAGACTTCACATGGGCAATCACTAATATGCTATTTAAGAGCCAATTATGATGTAATTTGCTTTGTTTACGACTCAGAACAAGAAGCTGACATTTAGAAATTTCACACAAAATGAAAGTTTTTTAAAAACGGCTTCAGGTTAATCAAAATTTTAAAAATACTATAAAAATAAAATTAATATACAAATGAAACAAACAATAAAATAAAATAAAAGTGAAATGAAGTAATTTCTAAATGAAAAATTGAAATGTGCTGTGACAAAGTTCCTCCTCTACCTGGGTGGGTCTTGCGCTTATTGGCGGATTTGCTCGCCTTGGAGCTTCACGGCAGCCCTCAGCTTGGCCGTTTTCGTGAACCCACAGTCCAGGTCAACTCCTCCTGTGCCTGACCAGGAGTTGGGAGGTTTGGGGGGAACCCGGGCCTGCCCTCGACTCCGGGTTCCAACCCAAGGCCCTGTGGAATGCAACTGTCTAGAGTGCCTCCTGGAACAGCTGTGCGACAGCTACAACTCCCTGGGCTACTTCCCCATGGCCTCCTCCCAACCCTTTCTTTATTCCCACCATAGGACCTTCCTCCTGGTGTCTGATAATGCTTGTACTCCTCAGTCCTCCAACAGTACGCGTTCTCACGCTCAGCTCCTAATGCCTCTTGCTCCCAGCTCCTCACACGGGCACCACAAACTGAAGTGAGCTCCTTTTTAAACCCAGGTGCCCTGATTAGCCTGCCTTAATTGATTCTAGCAGCTTCTTGATTGGCTGCAGGTGTTCTAACCAGCCTGTCTGTCTTAATTGTCTCCAGACGGTTCCTGATTGTTCTGGAACCTTCCCTGTTACCTTACCCAGGGAAAAGGGACCTACTTAACCTGGGGATAATATATCTGCCTTCTATTACTCTCCTGTAGCCATTTGACCCGACCCTGTCACAGTGCTGTTCTGACAACCTCAAAACGGAATGTTTCAAGCCTATCAAAATGTTTCATTTTCATTTTTCTCGAAAGGAAATTTTGTCAAAAGTGACACGTTTCCTTGTTTCATGTTTCAGCCTCTTCTTCAGCTGATTTCTGAGCGTGAACTCATTAAACTCACTAGATAAGTGAAAACCAGAAGAAATAGAATAGCGAGCTGTTCATAGCAGTTCTATTAGCAATAGGATTTTGCTTGTAAACTTGACAACAAGGGAAGCTAACAGGGAGTGTTCCCATCACTAATACATTCACAGAGCCAAAGAGATCTACACCTGCCCCTCTCCTCCTACCTTCTCTATCTCTTGTAGAAAAGCATCAGTGAAGTCTCTCTTTTGGGTAGGATTCCAGGTCATCCTGTGCTCCTTCAGAAGCTCATTTGTGAAGTCCAGGATCTCCTTTTGGGATCGGAAGACGCTCTGTGGCACTCCAGGGATGCGCAGCAGCCAAGGTACTACGACAAGGAGCTAAGATAACAGAGTGAGAGAGAGAGAGACAACCACACCCTATGGCTCCCAGAAAAGAATCACTAAAATACAATCTTACTGATCAATCAAATGGCAGCTTCTTACTGACCAAATCATACATGCTGAGTTACCTGAGGCAGGAATCCAGCTTCTTCATTCAAGGCCTGATCAATCAAATGCAGCAACCTCTGAAATTTCTTATTGTCATAGTCAAAGCGCTCACCATAGATGAGGGAGCAGATCACATTGCTAACTGCGTTGTTTATAAGAAAATGTGGATCAAAAGGACGACCTGAAAAAACATACAGGACCAACCAAAGACATTAGGAGGCACAACAGCATTGTAGCCTGCCCCTCACTGCATGGAACATACTGAGCAAGAACCGCTAACATTTCAAGACTTCTTATGGAACAACCAGTTGAAAGTCCATGCTCATGTAAGCTGGTGTAGCCAGACAGCCAGCCCCCCGCCCCCCCCAGACCAGCATTGCTGGGAAACGGAAGCCAAAACAACAGGGCACTTAACATAAATTCCAGCACAGCCTTTGAAGCTGTGAGAAGCACAGGTGTGCTGCTACAATGTGCCTCTGGGAACATATACACAATTGGGCTCACAGCATGCAGAGGCGCTGTGACAGACATGGCTCTTAGCCCCTACTAAATAGCATGATGCACACACACCAACATCCTAGGTGGGAAAATATTTACCCTAATAAAAGGAATGTCCAGTAGGCGAAACTTATTGTTTCTCTCCCTTGCAAGTGTAAACTACTCTTGCGAGAGCTGGCGTCACCCAGACAGACCAGCCCCAATTTGGCATAAGAAAGGAGAAAGAGAATAAAGGAGTACAGAGGTATAAGTAGGGGACCTACAGCACCATGATTTTTGGAGTGCTTTTCACTATCTATCTGCTGGTCAGATAAGTGACAGCCTCCCAAGGCTTCTGCAGCTAAGAGGGTCCCTAAGCCTTGTCCCTTATTCGTCTTTCCGCGGAATTGAGTGACCGATCCTGGCTTGGCACCGCTGGAATCGAGAGATGCAAGGAGGGTAAGAAGCACCCACACCTGATCTCCTATCTTTAGTGTACACATATTTTGAAATAGAGCTCTATACTTTGTTTTCTTTCTTTGGGATCGTGGCTTCAGTTTTGTAACTTGTTTGTGTGTGTAACATCTCTACATTTAAATAAGTAGGCACTAGCAATTTTGTAACCACATGATTAGAATCTAGTTTAATAAATTTTGGTAACCATTTGTGCATAAGCCTGACTTGTTTCTCTGGTTTACTGTAAAGCAGCCAACACAATTAAAGAACCTCAGCCGTTTTGGCTATAAAGCCTGGCCATTAGGTGAGAGTACTAAGAGCCTAGCGTTGAGTTGTGCCGCCTCCACGGGGCAAACTCTTGGGGCGCCTGTCAGTCAATCCTGACTGCCCACTGCGAAGGAGCTCTGAGCTCTAGCAGTTAAAGTCACGGGTGTGGAGAGGCTCTTAGTACTGCCATTGGGGCACCTGTCAGTCAGTGTTGACTGCCCGCTGCGAAGGAGCTCTGAGCTCTAGCAGTTAAAGTCACGGGTGGTTAGGACCTTGGGGCATCCGTCAGCCTAGCCCGGGCTGCCCGCCGCGAAGGGACAGTGCGTCCTAGCGGTTAAAGTCACGGATGGTATAAAACGGGCATAGCTGGCACCTCACCAAACATCCTTGGCCATCGGCTAACAGCTGGGGAAGTTAAAGATGTCTCACAGACTAACAGGGTTGGGCCTGCTCAATACTTGGAAGAGAGACCACCATGGAAAACTTAAGAATTGCAGGTTTGGGCTGCGGATTCAGTCAGTGGTACTCTCAAGATAAGTCCTTTGTCTGCAACCATATTAGGAGAGCCGCAGCCATTAGCTGAGAAGTAGGAAGTCACATCCTCACATTCCATCTAAAATACATTAAAACAATGTAATATCGGGCTGTTAAGAAGGCAATCCTGTCCTAATGGCACCCACTATCACCAGATAAACAAACAGATCTCAAGAGGGTTAAAGAAAACTTAGTGGTCCTCACTTCTCGATTGTTTGTCTGTATGATCTCTGTCTGGTTCTTTGTTTTCATCTGTTACATAATTAATTTTGCTAGGTCTAAATTAGTTAAGGTGGCGGAATCCAGACGAGACTGCCCTTGCATGGCCAACAGGGAAAGTCCGCCTGCCTGACCGGGATTGGCGAGCACAGCATTGTACGCTTACCATGTGTATTCTGCTTGGTAATTGTTAATAAATAGAGGTTATTACTGTGTAAGGCTCTTTCACTGGTAAAAGGTCTTGCAAACCCCCAAACGGTATGCCCTGAGCCCTAGGATTGGGGTAAGGGTGGGTGTCTAAATTAAGAGGGTTACGCCTTCAGCCCTAAGAACTGGGTCAAGTGGGTGCCCCTAGAGTGTGCAAGTAACAGAGAATTGTGTGCAGGTAACAGTACTCATCTCCTTGCCTCGGGACTGAACCCGGGCCGCCTGTGTACAGACAGATGTTACTGTGCTGCTACAGACATTTTTAAGTTGAGGCATAAAAGTGACGTCCTTAAAGACGTCATGGCATGTTTTGGAAGCGTCTTAGTGTTGACGCCTTCACCAGATTCCAGTTGAGATCATTACATTCTACCAACCTAAAATTCCCCTTGGACATTCAATTGGAGGTGTCGGGGGTTTGTTTTTGTTTTACTTCCCATCACAAACTGTCATGTTAAAACAGCTGTCCGGTTGGACCCCACAGGTGGCTTCAAGATAGTGCTGGATGAATGATCACTATGTGTCTGGTCTCCAAAGCACTTTAGTATCCTTCTGGCTATCAGGGATTATGTAGAAATGTGAGATACTGTGTTATTATTCCTTCCTTCATAATCAGTCATATTATCCTTTCATTTCCTTATGTATGGAAGTTACACTGCTCCCCTGCCCCATCTCCCTGGATGCCACAAACCTTTTTCAGAACTGATCGCAGAGCATAGAAATCCAGCTTCCTCGGTCACACGGTGCTCCAAGGATTTCTTTCCCATCCCAAAGTTCCTCAAGGTAGAGAGTGCAAATCTCCTTTGCTCCTTCCACGCATGACCATATCTTGCAAGCACCACCCCTGGAAAATATTAACAAACAAGAGACATAATAACCTCTGAGAAGCACCATACAAAATTCACTGGACAGCAACAAAATAGGGCTGAAGGGACTGGCTTCTGAGGAAGGATAAAAGGAACCAAGTACAGCTTGGCCAAATGGCAACTAATGGGAGCTATTATTGCAGCCTTCATAGGTGTAGGTGGTTAGTGCAGAAGGAGAGGGATTATTCAGGGAGGTCCAAGGTATAGCTAGGAGTAAGGGGATGAAGTTCAGGACCAGATCCACAGCTCCTATAACCGGATGCAATCAATGGAGCTAAGCCATGCTATAGCCTCAGGGTGTGAGGCTCACGCTGGATGTCAGAAAACATTTCCCAATGATTAGATCGAGTAAACTACTCAATAGTCTCTCAAAGGAATTCATGGATGCCCCACCACAAGTCATTTAAAATTGGATTGGAGAAAGCCCTGGAGAACATACTATAGGGCGCATTCTTGCCTTGGCCAGAGTATGGGCCAGGGTGAGACTGAGAACATAGGCGGTGCGTAACGGAGGCTGGAGGAGGCTAAGCCTCCCCAAACTTCTGCGAATAATCCCCACCATGGCCCCAGGCCAGCGGGAGGACTCAGAGCTCCTCCAGCCAGCCAGGGCTCGGGGTGGCTCAGGCAGGCGGTGGCTTGGGCAGGGCTTCTCCAGCTGCAGTAGGGAGCTCAGGGCAGGGGACTAGCCTCCCCAAATGGGGGGTTCACATACTGCCCATGGTTGAGAAGATGTGACTCTATAGGTATTTGTCCAGCTCTAAGCTTTCTAATGAAAGTGCTTTGGGATAACCTGAGAGGAATCCAGCCCAACAAGCCTCCCTTTTAGGTTGCTTTTCTTTCTACCCTCCCCCACTTTCACTCTTGGGTCCTGGAGGTTCCTTGGAAGGAGGCTATTTTTTTTTACAAGCCGAGGAAGGTGCCTACATATGGTGAGGGGTAGGAATCCGCCAGTTCTGACAGTGGCAGCCAATCGGTGTTGATTGGCATGTACATCCCACGGAGCATTTCAGAATGGCCCTGTCTTAGTAGTTGCTGCAGCGCTGCAGTTGGGAAGGAGAGTCCCCATTTTCATCTAGCCTGACTTCCTCCTCGCGAGAGGCAGTGTCAGGGGCAGACTCCAGCTCACTCGCTAAGTCCCCTTCAACCTCTCCAGCAGCTCAGATGATAAAGCCAGTCCCCCTGCAACGCTGCCAGAGAACTATGTTAGTTTCCAAGGTACTTGCCTTCAGAGTTCTCTCCATAACCCAACTGTTCATATATAGGAAAGTATGGTCGGTCAGCAAAGTCCTCTGATTTCTGGACCAATGCTTCCTTTACTGCTTTGAATCCATTCACTACTATCAGATTACTCCAGCAGTTCTGAAGACTAAAGACATCTCCATATTTTTTACTCAGCTGCCAAGAAAAGAAAAGGGGAAAATATATCGTTGGAAGCCAGATGGGGTCTTTAACAACTACCAGAGGTCAGGACCTCTTTTGGTGTCTCCAAGGATAACAGACCCAAGCGTACATTGTTCCTGGTGTGGCACTGGTTTAACCACTGACACAGACAGCCTTCTACAACGCTTCCTGCAGCACATGGCTTTGCATAGGAGATATCCCATTCAACCACTGACCGGGCCCAACCTTGCTTCGTTTATGAAATCGGATATTATCACAGAGGGTACAGCAGTGCTGGCTACAGATACACACAAAATAAAAATTACTGACATAAGGGATTGGGGGTGGGGAAGGGCGTTTCCTGTGATGCTGGCAAACGAGGTGCCAGCGCTTGCCCAGGCTGCAGGCATTAGCTAAGAACTAACAAACTCATAGCTGGAGACCAGACCAGGTCACCTGTATGTTAGTTTGCTCAAAGTAGGTATTAGTCTTACAAGAATGTATTTCGTGTTTAGACTACGAAATGCTTGTGAGTTGCTGCAGGCGTTAATCTCACTTGCAATGTCGGTGTTCCACGCCACAAGAAAATCTGTACGTTTTGCGTTATAACTTAGCAAATGTCCGCTCTGCGCTTGTGAACCAGGCACAGGACTCCTGCCACACCCCATCCAGAAGGGCTATCAAAATCAGCTGGGTCAAGGAACATTGCAATACAAAGGACTGCTTAATGGCCCTATCCCCCCTTGGAAATCCTGTGTGCAAGGAAGCTTGTTCTGTGGACTTGGAAGCTGAATGAAGGAAATCAAACAAAGTCACAGGAAAATTTTCCATCTCTTTGGCTGTCTGAACTCTGACAGGGCTAGAGATCCCCAGGGCTGCCTGCTGGGTCTGCCCCGAAAGACACTTTGAATAGACACATCACTGCAACTTGCTCACTCTTAGGATTTAGATGGTAACTCATCTGTGAGTATATGTTTGCTTGCTTGAACCCGCAAATAACTTTGTAATGTCTTTTTCCTAGTTAACAAAACTTTAGATCATTTATTACAGGATTGGCTACAGGTGTTGTCTTTGGTGTAAGATCTAGGGTACCAACTGATCTGGGGTAAGTGACTGGTCTCTTGGGAATGGGAATAAGCTGAATGTGGGGTGATTTTTTTTGGTGACCATTTATCAGTAAGTTCAGTTTGTCTGGGTGGCAAGATAGACTGGAGAGTCTAAGGGGACTTTCTGTGACTCCATGGTAAGACTGTTACAATGATCCAGGAGCAGGGGTGGCGGAACAGAGGGGGCCAGGGGACTCCCCACTATGGCCAGGCTCCCTGGGTGGCTCTTACCACAGCCAGGCTTGGGCTTCCAGGCTGGCTGGGGGGGGGTAGGGCCTCAGGGGAAAGAGAAGGAGCAGAGGGTGGGGCCACAGAGAGGGCAGGGCCTGGGGGGAAGAAGAGAGGAGAGATAGGGTCACAGAGGGGGCAGAGCCTCATGCCCTCCCACACACTTCTACCGAGGTTCCAGCACTCCTGTCCAGGAGGCAGAGGTGAAAGTAAGCCGGTCCGGTCTGGCATACCGGCAAGAGCCAGTACGCCGTGCCAGACCGGACCGGCTTCCCCGGCAGTGCTTTATAGGGCCCAGTCCTCCGGCCACTGCGGGGAGCCCTGGACCCTTTTAAGCGCCACCGGAGCTCTGGCAGCGGGGCAGTGGGAGCTCTCCCACTCATGAGCCACTCCCGAAAGCGTGACCGTTTCTTTGCCCCATCTCTTAACCTATGTGGGTGGTGCATTACCCCATATACATTCGCCAGGAGATGGCTTATTGCCGCTATGAAATGTAACGTAACTATGAGGGTATCCTAGCCAATGGTGTTCGGAGCCTTGCAGCAGATGGCAATGACACTCAGATAAAGGGAAATGTTAGGGTGTTGACTAGTGCCCTAATGCAGCTCTGATTCAACTATTTTGGTAGGGGAAGAAATCACATCCCTGACTGAAATCATTAACTCGATACAAAAACTGTGTGTAGACCAGACGTGCCTAGAAAGGGGACGCATAAAAGTCCTGCCCTTTTTCCACACTCAAGGGAAACCTGAGGAGAGGGCACCTGTGGAATTGCAGGTGTTCAGCTCGTGCCCAGCAACTTTCAGGTCTTCGACCAAAGCAAAACCAGGTAATCTTCATTGAGATTCTTCTAAGTTCTTGGCTGCAAATCTGAGTTTTGTAATTACGAACCTTGATCCTTTCCCGCAGCCAACAATTGTGTGGTGCAATGCAGGAGAGGGTAGTACAAAGTTCTTTAAGATACCTCTGGACTCTGCTGATCATGTGTGCCAGGCCAGTCCCGTTCCCCTGCAGTAATTCAGATTAGCCTGAAGGCCTTTCTAAATTGTGGCACTTTTCAAGAACCATGAGAGGCAATTTCAGCAGCTGGGATTCTGCAGGGCACTGAAAACCGTGGCCTGTGCCCCTGGGCTACAGGAAAGCATTCCGTAGGAATTGCTTTTGGATTATCCCCCTGTCCTGGCTGAATGCGCTGTCGCTGGCTAGACTAGCTTTGAGGCCACTTTGCACCACTCCGCCAGCACAGAGTGTGCCTGATGTGAGCGAGGACCAGGGCCACTGTACCCTGGTGACAGACAGGCATTGCAGAGCACAAAGCTGAACAGTTTAAAATAATCATCAAATAGTTTAGGCTCAAAATTTAACCTATTTTCAGCTTTTTGTGGGATTTCTTGAGGATTGTCCACTCATACAAGAGAAAATGCCTTTCTGGGCCAAGAATTTAGGGAGAGAAAAACCACAAGTACTTGTTTTATGTGTACGTGAAAAACACAAAGCACAACGTATTGTGTTCCTGCTTTTCTACAGTAACTTTCCTCAAAGCCACATGGGCATCAGCCAACGAGATTAGGGAGCTGGATGGGCTCATTCATGAGGAAAGATAAAATGAGGTAAATATATAGACTGGTCAAATATCTAAGGAAGGGGACTATGATTGATGCCTGCAAGTATCTGAAAGGTGCAAATGGAAAGGACAGAGGGAAATTGTTTAAGGTTGGTTGAAGGAGTAATGGAATGAGACTAAATAATGGAAAATTGACTGTGGACAGCAAGAAACACAACCTCAGCGAGAGGTGTATCAGACTGGGGAAGTGTCCTAGCAGAAGTGATGAAAGCCTCATTGCTGGTTATTAAAAATGGATAAAGCCCTCAGGGGCATACCACGAGAAGGGAGAGGGGTGGATAAGACTAGGCCATTTCTACCTTTAATTTCTAAGAATCTGTAAGTAAAAGGACAGAAAAGGGAATAATACGTTGTTACTAAAAACGTGGAGTTAAAACAGCGGCAGGTCAAAAGTGTTGTTGCTAGCATTGTCATAATCCCATTTGATCTGGAAACTCAAACGCTCTTTCTACTGCACGGTGAAAACAAGACCCAGACCCGGTTTCCATGGTACCAGCCTAGAAATGGGGCCTCTGAGTTTGGCAACTACAGTCACAAACCATAATATGATTTAGTTGCCGCAAGCTACGTCAACAGTTCCTTTGGAAACAGGACAAAGCATTCACTTGCAGGAACTAACCCCACAGAAGTTGTGTGTGCTCTTGTTAGCGCAGCCACAGCCAGCAAGCACATCCTAAAGTTGGCTAGCTGGAGATTACACTTTTGCTGGCTTTTGCTGAGACGCTCAATCATTTCTGGTGACTTACGAGGAAGCTGTCGTCCCTGCCTCCACGTCCCCAAAGCAGAGAAACTTTGGAATGAATGGAGGGAGCTGAGCAGAGACAAAAGCATTTTCATATACGATAAGTCTTTCACTAGCCCTTTTCATCCCAGAGGATACGGATGGTACATAAAGGGACCACTTCACCCACCACTGAGTGCACCCACCTCTGAGGGGGAATGCAGCAGCTGTTTAACAGTGCTAATATTGCGCAACAGCCCAGGCTACAATGTCTCCAACTGAAATTACAGGGAGAAGGTAAAGAGTCGGGAGGGGGGGTGTTTGGCGGGGGGGGGGCGGGTGCGCAGTGGGGGTCACACTCCTCCAGCGCTGTCACAACCTTTGCAGAGAACTGGACTGGACTCCGGAGTGGAATGTTGCCCTCTGCGGTCCGGAGCCAGAGCAAGGCCGAAGCAGAGAAGCAGAGAGCCTTAGGGCCCCCCCGCCCCGAGGGGCACTGACGGCTCCTGCCTTGGAAAAGCCCCGGGCCGGTCAAATAACCCGTCCAGCCCGCACCAGCTGCATTAACGAACCACCAGCCCCGCTCCCCAGCACGCTGGGCTCTCCAGCCCCTCTGGCCCTGACCTGGGCAAAGGAGACGTGCGGGTTGTGGAAGTCGATCTGCAGCATGGTCCCAAGGAAGGGCAGAGAGCTCGGCCCTGGTGGGTAGCGACTCCAGCGCTTCCTGCGCTTCAGGAAATCAAACAGCAGAGCGAAGACTGTGAGGGCTATGCCCAGGGCTGGGAGGTTGTTCCCGCAGGATCGAAGCTGGGACCAGAGCCACAGGAGCAGCTCCATGGTCTCTCTTTGCTCTCCTCCCCGTGCCTTTACCTCTCCCCTGCCTCTTTTTCCTGCCCCTGTTCTCTCACTCTTTGCTGTTTCTGTCTCCCCAGTTTCCTCCGCCCGTTCCCCTTCTCTCGCTCTCTCGGTTTATCTCTCAGACACCCGCCCCTCCCTTGCTAACGTCACAGCTTGGAGCTGCCTGGCCAGAATTGCTCTGTAGTCCCTCCTCTGCCCAGACAATACAAACTGCAGGGGAGTGGTCGTGAAGGGTGGCCCAACCTCTGTAAAAGGGAAAGGGCATAGCTCCATTTCCAGCATCTGCAGTATGTAACATGAGGGAGAGAGGAGCCCCTGGAGCCCATGGGAGTGTCAGGTTGGGTCCACCTGCAAGGATGAGTCTCCCCCAGGGCTCGAATTGCCCCTTGTATTCAGAAGTAGCAATCCTTAGCTAGCGTGACCAGATGTCCCCATTTTATAGGAAGAAGAACGAGGAGTACTTGTGGCACGTTAGAGACTAACAAATTTATTAGAGCATAAGCTTTCGTGAGCTACAGCCCACTTCATCGGATGCAGAGAATGGAACATATAGTAAGATAGAGATATATATACATACAGATAAGTTGGAAGTTACCTTACAAACTGTGAGAGGCTAATTAGTTAAGATGAACTTGTGGAGTGATAATCAAGATGGCCCATTTAGACAGTTGACAAGAAGGTGTGAGGATACTTAACATAGGGAAATAGATTCAACATGTGTAATGAGCCAGGCACTCCCAGTCTCTATTCAAACCCAAGTTAATGGTACCTAGTTTGCATATTAATTCAAGCTCAGCAGTTTCTAGTTGGAGTCTGTTTTTGAAACTTTTCTGTTGCAAAATTACCTTAAATCTTTTACTGAATGGCCCCAGAGGTTGAAGTGTGCTCCTACCGGTTTTTGAATGTTATGATTCCTGATGTCAGATTTGTGTCCATTTATTCTTTTGCGTAGAGACTGTCCGGTTTGGCCAATGTACAAGGCAGAGGGGCATTGCTGGCACATGATGGCATATATCACATTGGTAGATGTGCAGGTGAACGAGCCCCTGATGGCATGGCTAATGTGATTAGGTCCTATGACGCTGTCACTTGAATAAATATGTGGACATATATATTTTCCACTGAATGCATCCGATAAAGTGAGCTGTAGCTCACAAAAGCTTATGCTCAAATAAATGTGTTAGTCTCTAAGGTGCCACAAGTCCTCCTTTTCTTTTTGCAGATACAGACTAACACGGCTCCTACTCTGAAACCTATGTGGACAGAGTTGGCATCGGGCTTTGTTGCAAGGATAGGTTCCTGGGTTAGTGTTTTTGTTGTGTGGTTACTGGTGAGTATTTGCTTCAGGTTGGAGGGCTGTCTGTAAGCGAGGACTGGTCTGTCTCCCAAGATCTGTGAGAGTGCGGGATCATTTTTCAGGATAGGTTGTAGATCTTTGATGATGCGTTGGAGGGGTTTTAGTTGGGGGCTGAAGGTGACGGCTAGTGGCGTTCTGTTATTTTCTTTGTTGGGCCTGTCCTGTAGTACGTGACTTCTGGGTACTCTTCTGGCTCTGTCAATCTGTTTTTTCACTTCAGCACGTGTGTATGTATATATATATATGTCTTACTATATGTTCCATTCTATGCATCCGATGAAGTGGGCTGTAGCTCACGAAAGCTTATGCTCTAATAAATTTGTTAGTCTCTAAGGTGCCACAAGTACTCCTGTTCTTTTTGTGGATAGAGACTAACACGGCTCTGAAACCTACCATTTTATAGGGACAGTCCCACTATTCAGGATGTTTTCTTATTATATAGGCGCCTATTACCATTCCCTCTCCCCATCCGGATATTTCACACTTGCTATCTGGTCACCCTACCGTCAGGGTTTCTCCTCACTTGGTTGGTTAGTAACCAGTTTTTCCGGAGCCCTCAAGAGGTTGCTTAAAATGGGTTTAACTAGATCTGAGCCCCTCTCTTTCTTATTGGATGATTTTTACAAAGGATTTAAGGGAGACCCAGCTACTGAACACTGGCAGGTCAAGAGTTTCCGAAAGAACCTGTGGCTTTGAGTACCACCTTTTTGGCTGCCCAGCTTGTGCCACCTTAAAGTGGGCTGGTTTTCAGCAGGTGGGTGCTCAGCACTGTGCAAATCAAATCTCTTCACGGTGTCTCAATCAAGCTGAGCTCCCCAACAATTGGGGCAAAGTCACTAGTCACTTCTGAAAACCCTACCCAGACCATTATGAAGAAGGCTCCCACTTTCGCTAAATTTTGAAGGAAAATGATTCACTCAGTGAGACAGAAAAATTATCTGCCAGCCCCTGGCCAGGAGCTGAAATCCACTTCCTGCACAGACCACTGTCTGAGCATCTTCTGTGTGGAGAGAAGAGCCCCTTGCACCGCCTTTAAAAATACACTTGTTACAGCCACGGGAGGTTATTTTTTATGCTATAGAAGGCAACGTTTCTGTTAATGCAATGGTAGGGTGTGAGCTAGGCAACTCCTGATGCCAACTGGCAGAGGGCACAGGGGTGCACAGAGTTTGACAGGAAACCCCCTGGATCAGATCGCTGTGAACATTGTGAAAGTCCAGCGGAACAGGGGCTGGACACTGCAGGGAGATGCCCAGGGGGCTCAGGGCTTGGTGTATGTGTGCCTATCCCTGGCCTGCAGAGAGACAGCAGAGCTTGCACAGAGCTAGAGGGGAGTGCTTATGTTGCCTGGGGCTGGTGGAGTTGCAGATAAGGCTCCCTCACACTAAGAGCAGGCGGTGGGGAGGTGCCCTCATGCCAGGCTCAGGCTCTGAGGCCTGGAGAAGGGGTTGGGTGTCAGAGTCTGAGCCCAAACATCTACCCAGCTATTTTTAGTGCTATAGCCCAAGCCCCACAAGCCTGACTCTGTAGCCCCCAGCTCCAAGACTTGCTGCCGCAGCATTTTTTTGGCCATATAGACATGTGCTGTGATGCTCAGAACGGGGGTCACACAATTTGTCTTCCCAGCAGCACCTCATACATCCCTAGAGAGTGCTTCTGGAATCATGTTTCTCATCAGGCTGGGCCATGGTTGACTTTAATCTATCTCTGGATATTACAACACAGAGCAGACAGCTTCTCCCCCCGGCTTTGTTAAAATCCAGGCAATGCCCCTGTTCCCTCTGAAATCAATGGCAAAATACTCACTGATTTCAATGGGAACTTGGTTGAGCCCTAAATCTGAGAGTGAGATTGGTTATGTCCTGGGAGAGTCCCATGCTCGTTTCATGGAGGTTAGGTCCCTCAATGGCTCTTAGCCAAGATGGTCAGGGCTGCAACCCCATGCTCTGGGTGTCCCTAAGCCTCTGACTGCCACATGCTGGGACTGGATGGGAGGGGATGGAACACCTGATAATTGCCCTGTCCTTTTCACTCCTTCTGAAGCATCTGGCATTGGTCACTGTCGGAAGACAGGATCCTGGGCTACACGGACCATTGGTCTGACCCCCCATGGCCATTCTTATGCCAATCAGAATCGATGCCACTCCAGATCCTCCAGTGGGATAGGTGGAGCAATCTGATCCTGATTTGTAGAGTTGTAAGGAATAAATTAGGGGTAGATTCCTCATTTATTCCAATGATGCCCAATATACTCGCAACAGCACTAATATGCTTAGACATGAGACTCATAATGGTACAGTTCTGATGGGTCCCATCAATACTATCTGCCTTCTGGTAGATCATTTTGATGGTCTCCTCCATCTGCTGTTTCTGCTCAGGGACTTCTTCACAAAGAATGCCATGTTTTTGACTCTTCCATAGCTTTCTGCAAACTTTCTTATTTCCTCCTTGCTGTTGGGGGGGGGGGGTGTTCAAGGAGATGCCCATATGGACAGCAACAAAACAAGCCATAGACGCACTGTTAGAGGGCTTTCCCTTCACCTTCCCACTTCCCTGGTTCTTGTCACGCAGACAGCAAGCAGAAAAAGACCAGAAGTCCGAAATGCGGACAATGTGATGTTTATTGGGGTTAGTTTCCAAGCAAGCATATTCCGAAGCCCTTCATAACAGTTGGGCTTATCTCTATATGCCGCCAGAGTCTATTCCCGTGTTCCCTTCCCAACTCTGACGCTGCGGAGCCTTTACCCTGTTTCCCTCCTTTCCAGCGCTGACGCCGCAGAGCCTTGCCTGTGTCCCTGTTCCCCCTGCTTTAGCGAGCATGATTCCAATTTCCCTTCCACTTCCTGCTTGACCCCAGTTTATATAGTAATATTCTCAGGTACACCTTAACCAATCATTTTACTGAAATTTAACTAATCAATCCTAACATATTGTAACATAATTCTCTAACCAATTATATCCCACTACCCTAATTCATTTACACCTACCAAAATTAATTATACAGCAGACAGAAACAATTAGAGAACCAGACAGATTAACAATAGAAAAGTGGGGACCATAAAGAAAAAACAATACAGAAATGGGGGTTTCACAACCACAACAACTGATAAGAGATTTCTTGCCAGACAGGATGTTATCAAACTAAGTTTTCTTGAACCATCTTAAGATCTGTTTCTTTATCTGGTGGTGATGGGCACTAGCAGGACAGGATCGTCTTCCTAACAGCCCAATACCACCTTATTTCAACGTGACTGGTTTGGAATGTGAGGATGTGGCCATACGCTTCCCAGCTTATGGCTGGCTGCCCCTGCTGCTTAGTCAAAGGCCTTAGCCTAAGAACAAGGCCTCAGACTTTCTTAGTGAGAGAAGGCCCATACACAGGCGGACTGTGATTTTGATTCTTTGTTTTCATACCCCTGTAATTAGCTACGTGATAAAAATACACCGAAGTTCTTAAAGTATAGGCTTTACAGGCAGGCCTGCACAGCTATATTCTAACACGCGCACCAGAATGTCCGAGTGTTATCGGTTCATTACATTCGTGAATTAAACAGTTAGGTGCCAACATGATGTACAGCATAGAACTGTTTACACTGGAGACTGAGGACCTGATCCAGTCGAGCATTTAAGCATGTGTGACTATGGGACTACTCATGGTCTTCACATTAGGCATGTGCTAAATCCTTTGCTGGACCAGGGTCTCACTTAGCACATTATGGGCCATATTCTCCTCTTACGCACGCCAGTGTACATCAGGAATAAGCCCACGGATGAGCTATTTGATGATGGTAAAGCTGATGCAAGTGTTGAATCTGGCCCTCAGTGTGCTCTACACATTCATTTTTCCATCATTTTAATTACTGCATTTTTGAAATTTTTGCTCTAAATTGGCCCTTAATGTTCAGATTTTAATGCTAATTAAAACAAATGTACAAGGCCCAGCTCTCAGGATATGGCACCCTCATTTTAGGACACACCATGGGTGATGTGTAAGAGTGCAGCAGGCGAAGGTGCCATAGGCCCATCTTCCTAGGGGTACAGCCTACGTCGTTTCTTCTATACCAACCCTCCTTCCTTGCTGCCACTGTAAAGGGGCATGGCCGGGGTGTACTGAGGCCCTACTGATCTCCACTTGTCATACGGGCCCGTGGTTAGTTGGTGTATTAGTCTGCTCTAAATGACGTGAGGAGACAAGAACATCTCAGTCAGCCCAGGTTTGGGAGAGCACAAAGACTAGCTTTCTGTCCCCCATTTTGAACTGTGCTGTGCTCTCCTCAGTCATAGCTGAGGACCCAGGCCACGGAGACCATTTCAAACCCCACAGTATTTCTAAGTGATCAGTATGGAAAATAAACTCTCAGAATTCATGCTAGGCTAGGGACTGTAGCAATCAGGGAAGTGGGGATGGGATACAGAGCCTTTCATCCTAGGTCAGTGCTTCCAATCCTGCTTCTCAGACCATTGCTCAGCGGCTATGGGGAGATGAGTGAGTGGCCTCAGTCAAAGTGCCAGTAGGCTAGTTATCCACATCACCTAAACAGCTTCACAACCAGCAGGAACTTTGTTGGCATTGTCAGTAGAGAGGACAAGGACCGAGCAAGGGCCATGGAGACTTAATTACCCTCTTGTGCAAACAGCAGGTTCAGATCCAGGCTGAGACACCCAGTATTGACAGGGAAAGGACAGTGATGAGTTTCCATCCATGCCTCTTGTGAAGCCCTGCTCTGTGGAGAATAGCAGACCCC
The DNA here is from genome assembly GCF_965152275.1 of Natator depressus. Taxonomy (NCBI): domain Eukaryota; kingdom Metazoa; phylum Chordata; order Testudines; family Cheloniidae; genus Natator; species Natator depressus. The sequence continues at coordinate 258,715,060 of NC_134234.1, forward strand.
TCAGTTTCCAGAATATGATGTAACTGGAATATGCTTTATGCAAAAGGGCTCTTGTAAGGTATCATTACAAAGCTTATAGTCTGCTAAGTCTGTTCATCCTATTTGTTTGCATGTATTATTTCAATGTCTGGAGTTAGGAGAATAAGATATAAACTTGTATTACTGATGTAAATGTATTAAGTGGAAGCCATTAAGGGTGCTTCCAAATCAAGGACCTGTAAATGGCTCTGTTTACTTGCAAACCTTCTTGGGTACCTGTGGCCAGCCCTGGAAGAATGGAGGCTGGGCTCTCACAGGACATGTGAACGTGTCTCCTGATACTGGGATCTATCTTAAACCTGGTGCTTTTCCATTTAGAAGGAGGGGTGGGGACCAGAGAGACAAAAGATTCCCGCCTTGAGCCAAAGTTATAAAAAGGGGGTGGAACAGAACAAAGGGGGTTCCAGTCATGAGAAAACCTCTGTTTTCCACCTAAGATGTCTGCTGGAACTAACAAGGATGGTACCAGGGGAAAGGATTGGGCCCAGACTAGGAAGGAGTCTAGTTGGTGGAAGAAGCTTATTGGAACATCTCTGAGGTTGACATATTACCTGTAATCAGTTTCTTAATGCATTAGACTTAGACGTGCATGTTTTTGCTTTATTTTGCTTGGTAACTTACTTTGTTCTGTCTGTTAGTACTTGGAACCACTTAAATCCTACTTTTTATACTTAATAAAATCACTTTTCTTTATGAATTAACCCAGAGTAAGTGATTAATACCTGGGGGAGCAAACAGCTCTGCATAGCTCTCGATCAGTGTTATAGAGGGTGGACAATTTATGAGTGTACCCTGTATAAGCTTTATACAGAGTAAAACGGATTTATTTGGGATTTGGATCCCATTGGGAGCTTGCTGTCTGGGTGCTGGAGATAGGTTACCTGCTGAGCAGTTTTCACTGAAAGCCTGCCGGTTTCGGGGTGTGGTCCAGACCCTGGCTGTGTGTTGCAGCAGGCTAACATGTCTGGCTCAACAAGGCAGGGTCCTGGAAGTCCCAAGCTGGCAGGGAAAACGGGCTCAGAGGTAATTTCAGCACATCAGGTGACAGTTCAAGGGGGTCTCTGTGATTGAACCCGTCACAGTGGCATAGTCGAGCAGGATCTGTGCACAGCTGATTGCTTTGAGACACTGGTAGTGATTTTAAGTGAGTTTTAAGTGTGCTGGCTGGACAGCAGACAAAGTGGTTAGTGGTTTGTTATTTTCTGTTTGCTTATTTCGGGAATGGGAAGTAGGAACAGGAAAATGAGTGAAAGCAGTGAAGCGATTGCGAAGTTGGAGCTTCTTAGGCTGCAAGGTGCAGAAAAGGAGAGGGGGCTCAGAGGTACTTTCAGCACATCAGGTGACAATCCCAAGGGGATCTCTGTGACCAAACCCATCGCAACAACATCCTGTAAAGCAGGGGTCGGCAACCTTCGGCACGCCGCCCATCAGGGTAATCCACTGGCGGGCCGTGAGACATTTTGTTTGTTTGTTGACCGTCCGCAGGCACAGCCCCCTGCAGCTCCCAGTGGCCGCAGTTCGCTGTTCCCGGCCAATGGGAGCTGCGGGAAGCGGCGGCCAGCACGTCCCTGCAGCCCACGCCACTTCCCGCAGCTCCCATTGGCCAGGAACGGCAAAGCAACCGAGCAACAGAGATTGGGACAATGGAAGCAAGAACACCAGCATGAGGAGAAGCACCTTGTTGACTGTGAGCAAGAGAGCGGGATAGGCACAACCTGGCCCCACCAGTACCTTTAAATTAGGGATCGTGTTTCTCAAACCTCTAGAAATGTTATTCTACACAGAAAGCAAACTCTAATAGAAGTGATGTGTGACGCTCTCCTTAGCGAGCCCAGAACTCTAAGCCACTCTGTCACCTCTCTGCCATAGCCAGAGAGAGCTTTGCTGGAGCTTAAACTTGTGTCCTGCCTCACCTGTCTGTCTGCCTTACTAGCCAACTCCTTGAGAATCTGCCAGTCTAAACTTGGCTTTGCAGAGAACATTCAGGGAACCCCAAGTCCTGTGTTCCCCAGTGACATGTCTTGGTAGTGTCCGGTCCCTCTCACTGGACAATCATAGAAGTCCGCTGCCTCCCGAGAGACACACCAGCTTGTTGGCTCAACTGAGGATCCACACCTCACTTTAATATAACAGCACTAAGATGCATTTATAATAAAACATGAATAAGTTTATTAATAAAGAACAGAGATTTAAGTGATCTTAAGCAGAGATAATAGGAGCAGAAGATGGTTACAAATAAAACAAAAGAAAACACACTTTCTAGTGTCTACAGTTTAACAGATTATAATCCTGGTCTGAGGCAATTTCTCACCTCCAGTCAGTTCTCAGCCTCTTCAACCCACATGGCTGATGGACCCACTTTCCACAGCTTTCAAGAACACTGGCCTCTTTTGCCCCTTAAGGGATGGATAGCTAAGGGGTCCTCTCCTTTTCTTTTTATAGAGCCAGCACCCAGCCTGTCTCTCTCATATCCTGGGACAGACATGGCTACAACTACACTGCATACTTCTTTTTATAGTCCTGTGCAATGTTCCCTCTAATTTTTTCCATCCAGGTGTGGAATGAATTTTGTTCTGCGCACCAGTATCGAGGTAATGTGTGGATGTGCGCCACCACTAGGAACAAAAAACCTAGACATAATATAGATTTTTTAAAAGTTACCATAGGGCTAATTACTCCAGCCAGGACATCTTAGGCATTTTAGAACTCACTACTGAAAGAATTACATTTAAGCCTAAGAGAGAAATAAAAATTATGAAAGGCACAGACCAGTCAAAAAACTCAAACAACAGCACTTTGAAAGACTAAAATTACAGAGAACATGTGTGCATTGCAGGAAATATCAAGAAGTAACAACAACAATGTAAGTATGTGTTGGGAGGTGAGTGTAAGAGAGAAACACATAGGGTGTGTGTGTGTGTAGCTGTGTGAAAGAGACACACGCGCTGCCCCTTTAAGTAGATGGCACGGACAAGTCTGAAGCCGCTTGTTCGGACACAGCAGCAGCCGCCGCCAGCAAGCTCTGTCCCAGGTCCCACTCCTGAGCCCTGCAGAGATGAGGTACAGAGGGGACGGACACCCTGACATCAGAGCCCCCTCATCCCCCCGGCTTCTTTCTCTAGGACAAACTTGTTTATCAGCTGCCTCTGCAACATATTTTAAGACTCTATTACAACACATACATAGATAACTCTCTATACACAACCCAGACACACCTCACACAATGCTATCCATGGCCAGCGGGTCACCAGTTTTTATAGGATACCTTACAAAACACTGTTTGGCTAAATATTTGGACATCACTGAGTTGAGTGTGCCCTTTGACAGTTAGCACACAGCGGGTCTTATCTCCCCTCTTACAGGGCTGCAGGAGGGTCAGCCATTGGCACAATTTCCATGTCATATTCTTGGAGCCCCAGGTTCCACCGCAGCAGTTTGGAATTAGTGTCTTTGGGTCTATGTACCCAAATTAATGGAGAGTGGCCAGTTAAAGCCCTGAACTCTCTGTTAAAGAGAGATGACCTTAATTGCCCAATTGCCTACTCAACAGCATAGCATCCTTTTCCTATGACAGAGTAATTCTGTTCAGTGGGAGTCAGGGTTTTGCTCAAGAAAGCAAGGGGATGCTTTTGTAACTTTCCCCTGATTGCACTGCTACTGCACCTAAACCAATGTCGGACACACCAGTTCAAACATTTCATCAAAATCAAGACTGGCCAGAACAGGCTTTTCGGACAGCATTTTCGTTTGCCTTATCAAAACCCTGTGGGCAAACCTTTGCCCACACGGCTGTGTTTGGTTTTCTCTTCTTGCACAAGCCTGTGATAGCAGACACAACATCAATGAACCCCTGCACAAATTGGCAGTAACAAATAACCAAGCCTATGGAAGGCTGGAACTCCGTTTTGGTCTGGGATATAAGCCAGTTAAAAACGGCTTGCACTTTCAAGGGGTCAGGAAAGATTTCCCTGCTCTCAACCCAGTGTCCCAAATAAGGAACCTTGGCTGCTCCGATTTCATATTTACAATACTACCACATCCCTGTGTTTTGGGCAATACATTTCCCAAGTGATTCTTGTGCTCTGACCAAGAACTGCTCAATATCGCAAGAGGGTTGATATAAGCTCATCCAAAGTCCTTTGATTGGCAAGCCTCTGAGAAGTGGCTCCTGCATTAATTAACCCAAGCGGTAACATTTTGAATTCATAAAGTCCCATATCTGCAGATTTCTTCTGCATCGTTTATCTCTCACCTTTCTTTCTTTCTTTCTTTCTTTCTTTTTATAAATAAGCCTTTTGATTTTAGATACTAAAGGATCGGCATCAGCATGTTTTTGGGGTGAAATCTGAGTTATATAGTGACCTGGGTGTGTGGCTGGTCCTTTGGGCTCAGAAGAACCTTTTATTTAATGAGACTGGTTGTAAAGAACCACTCACCTTTCTTCCTTTACAGCTTCTAACCCATTCAGCATGGCCACATTTTTCCATCCAACCTGAAGAGAGAAGATCTTCCCAGACTTCTCACGGGGCTGTCAAGTAAGAGGGCAAAGAGATAAAAAAAGAACGAAACAGGATTAAAGAGAAAAACCAGCTACACAGGCTGTACCTTAACATGAGAGACACTGTAGCATAGTCTGTGGCAGGCAGAGGGCACAGGGGCTTTGACTGCAGAGTGCTTAATCCCTGTAAGGCTGTCGACCCAAGAGGGAATATGCCCAAACCTGCTAGGAGGGATCCACGTTTTCATATCATGCCGTGCAGATTTGGGTGGGAAGCCAAACAGTGTCCCTCTCCCCGGCCATCTTAATTTCCCAATCGCTCTTTGTCCATAAAGAACATTGCTGGCTTTCAAAGTCCTGTCTCACTGCACCAATACTCAGCTGTCCATTAGCGCTGGTCAAAACTCAATTTCCAGTTAGCGGGAAATGTTGACGTTTTGAAATTTGTTTCCAGCATGAAAATGAATTTCCCAGACATTGACATTTCCAACAAAGTTCTGTTTTGGAAAGTTTTTGTTTCAAAATGTCATTTTGAAATCTGGACGTTTGGATTCTAATGCTGTTTTGTTACATGGGGCTTTTTTATTTGTATAGGATTACATTTTATCCATAACATGTCAGTGGTAATAGCACTCTGAATAGTACTGCTACTGATGTGTTGCGAAATAATATAAAAATAATTAGAAATGAAGAACTCGGAAACAAACATTTTCCAAAGTCAACACATTTTCCCTTTAAAAGGCCACCCCCAGGGAATAGTCATCAAAACCAGCATTTCTGGTCTAAAAAACGGTTCAATGAAGACATTCCCACCAGCTCTACTATACAGCTGTGTATGGGACCCATTGCTAAAGTGATGTAATTCTCCAATTTACACACACCCCTTGGGAGGGTGCGTCCAAGTCCTAGTTTAAGGGCCCAAATGAGGAATAAGGCACTTACATTGCTGCTTTCTCAACCATTAGAGTAGTGTGAACTAGTGTCAATGCTTTCTTTATGTTAACATTTACTTTAACAAGTATAGTGAACGATGCAAACTGGTTTACAGTTTTGATGTACATATGGTTCCATAATGTATTACTGATCAACAATTAACCAACCACCTACAGTGAGACGGGGATGTCACAAGTTCACATGATGAAAATTAGGGATGGTTTTTGCTTTGCTTTTATTCTGTTTAGCTTTTCTCCTTTTATAGATTGAAATCTTCCTGCAATGCAGTAAATAATAAGTGCAGTTCAGCTGCCACACAAGAACTGGAAACCGATCTGGCATGGCTGCTATTCACCAACCCTCTCTGCCAGTCAGTGAAAGGCATCTGTCCCTCTGGCACTTACCTCTGTTAAGGCAAGGCGAGGACATTGGAAATTGATCTGCAGCAAGTTCCCAATGAAAGGGAAGGAGACAGGACCCGGGGGGTAGTTGTTCCATCTCTTTCTGCGCTTCATGTGATCGAAAAGCAGGATAAAGACAGCACAAGAGAGGCCAAGTGTTGTGAAGCTGTTCCAGAAGGATGGGAGCTGAGACCCGAGCCAGGAGAGCAGTTCCATTGTGTCTCTCCTACCTCACTCTGTACCCCCAATACATTTTTCCCTTTCCCCTCCAACACTTTCCCTATTCCTGTTTCACCTTCTCCCAGTCTGTCTTTCTGTTTCTTTCTCCTACTTTCCCTCTCTCACTCTCCCCATCCCTCTCTTCCTTTCCCTCCGTTTTTATCTATTTCGCTAGTTATTCTATTCTAGTCACGCCCTCTCTTCTAAGAATGAAGTGCCATAAGCCTACACAGGACTTTACAAATAGCAAAGTGCTGGGCTGTGTAGTTATTGTTTCTCTTCAGCTCCTCCCCAGACCTCGTAGGAGTGGTGATGAAGGTGTGCCTGTCCCCACTTTACGCAAGCCATAATTTTACACAAAATCTGTAGGAGGAGTCACAGCTGGGGGCCGATCTTGTGATAGTTGGAGTCAAAAAACGTACCGGTGAGGACTCTTGATTCCCTCCCACTCTCTCCACCGCTTCACTTCAGCAACAGAATTAGCTAAAAAGGAAGAGGTTTGATTGGGTTTGTTACCTCTGACAGCACTATCTCGGGTTGTTGTTTTTAATATATGGCTGCTCATCCCTGTGGTATCTAACCATCACAGTGGCACTACCTAAGAAGGATCTGAGTTATCCATGACTGGAATTATAACAATTGAACATCAATCATTAATAACATAACTTAATTACAACCTAACTTTTTCAAAATCATTTATGCACATGTTTTCTAGGAGGTTTAACTACATAGAAATGTCTGTCTTACTCTGTTATTACGATCGTTCAGTCAAAGTAAAGGTGAGCCAAAGTGCTGCATTCCTTAAAAGCTCACTTTTGATTGATTTTAACATTAACTAATTAACAATTTGACTTGTAAATCCTCAGAGAAGTCAGTCAGTACGGTCAGCCCTGTGGCCTGAAGCTTAGGAAAGAAGGAAGGTAACAGAGTCAGCTCTCTGCTGGAGAGCAAGAGGAGTGGACTGAGCAAGGCAGCACCACATTTACATATGAACTTCAGATAGTTTGGGGACATAGGGGTATAACTTGGCTGAGTTTTGAACTTGCGACCCATATTTTGGAGATTATTCTGGTGGGAACGACCTGGGCAAAGCCTGAACAATGACTGAGTACAGGGTCACCCAGAAGAAGACTGATGTTTGCCACGGTCAGGTAAGAGCCCTTGGACAGAAGGAGGCCAAGTTCCAGAAAAAAGAGAGATTGTCCGTTCTTGGTTAATTGCTGGGACTGCTTTTCGTAAGAACTCTAAGGGGGCTCTTAGATCACTGATTCCCCTGGTACCATAACAAAACAAAAAATAAAATCTGAGCGGAAAGCTACAGTTGCCTGATATGGGCAGAGCTCAGCAGTGGTTCTAGTCATAGAGCAAGTGGAGGACAGAACCCCTCTGCAGTTCTGGTCACCTGGCCAGCAGTGAGTGGAGCAAAGTGGCAACTGGTCTCACCTACAGCTTGCAAGCAGACTGAGAGCTGCTGTGGGGACTATGGTGGAAGCAGAGGAGTCTACAGCATCCGTCTACACTGGCCTAAAGACTTTGGTGAGGTCTCTCTGTCCTAGCTACTGAAACTGTTATAGCAGGAGGTGGTAGAGCAAGCAGGTATGGATTTGCCTATCAAAGGCGCCTAGATTGGACATAGGGGCCCAGATTACTGAGTGGAGACCCGAGCCAAAATTAAGCAAATTGTAGCAAATCATCTAGAAAGAAGACGCTGGCCCTTGCTGCTGCCGATGCCATTGGCCGAAGGGTTACAGTACTCAGTGCCCTAAATTTGGCGAAGGTACATTGTACTCCTCGTACATAGCAAAGAGGTTTAGCTTTAAACTTTAAAGTTCTGCTTTAAGCAAAAAACTCAATTCATTCTTAACTATGGAGTTACAGTCTGGGAATCCTGGACCTACTGAAGTCAAGGTCAACCCCCCACTGATTTCGTAGGTCAGGGTTTTACTGCAAGCCTCCATAACAAACATAAGAGCTTCCACATGACTGCTCCGGTGAGCCTGCATTTTGTGAACTCATGGAGCACCAAACCTGAGCCGTCCTTTGTAGGTGATACAGCTGAGGAATTGTCACAGATTGAAGTGTCATTAGAGGAGGATTTGGAATTAATTGATAAACTGAACAGTAACAAGTCACCGGGACCAGATGGCATTCACCCAAGAGTTCTGAAAGAACTCAAATGTGAAATTGCAGAACTATTAACTATGGTTTGTAAACGGTCCTTTAAATCAGCTTCTGTACCCAATGACTGGAAGATAACTAATGTAACACCAATATTTAAAAAGGGCTCTAGAGGTGATCCCGGCAATTACAGACCGGTAAGTCTAACGTCAGTACCGGGCAAATTAGTTGAAATAATAGTAAAGAATAAAATTGTCAGACACATAGAAGAACATAAATTCTTGGGCAAAAGTCAACATGGTTTCTGTAAAGGGAAATCATGTCTTACTAATCTATTAAAGTTCTTCGAAGGGGTCAACAAACATGTGGACATCGGGGATCCAGTGGACATTGTGTACTGAGATTTCCAGAAAGCCTTTGACAAGGTCCTTCACCAAAGGCTCTTACGTAAATTAAGTTGTCATGGGATAAGAGGGAAGATCCTTTCATGGCTTGAGAACTGCTTATAAGACAGGGAACAAAGGGTAGGAATAATTGGTAAATTTTCAGAATGGAGAGGGGTAACTAGTGGTGTTCCCCAAGGGTCAGCCTTAGGACCAATCCTATTCAACGTATTCATAAATGATCTGGAGAAAGGGATAAACAATGAGGTGGCAAAGTTTGCAGATGATACTAAACTGCTCAAGATAGTTAAGACCAAAGCAGACTGTGAAGAACTTCAAAAAGATCTCACAAAACTAAGTGATTGGGCAACAAAATGGCAAATGAAATTTAATGTGGATAAAGGTAAAGTAATAAACATTGGAAAAGATAACCCCAACTACACATACAATATGATGGGGGCTAATTTAGCTACAACTAATCAGGAAAGAGATCTTGGAGTCATCGTGGTTAGTTCTCTGAAGAGGTCCACGCAGTGTGCAGCGGCAGTCAAAAGAGCAAACAGGATGTTAGGAATCATTAAAAAAGGGAGAGAGACTAAGATGGAGAATATCTTATTGCCCTTATATAAATCCATGGTACACCCACATCTTGAATACTGCACACAGATGTGGTCTCCTTATCTCAAAAAAGATATACTGGCATTGGAATAGGTTCAGAGAAGGGCAACTAAAATGATTAGGGGTTTGGAACGGGTCCCATATGAGGAGAGATTAAAGAGGCTAGGACTTTTCAGCTTGGAAAAGAGGAGTCTAAGGGGGGATATGATAGAGGTATATAAAATCATGAGTGGTGTGGAGCAAGTGAATAAGGAAAAGTTATTTACTTGTTCCCATAATATAAGAACTAGGGGCCACCAAATGAAATTAATGGGCAGCAGGTTTAAAACAAATAAAAGGAAGTTCGTCTTCACTCAGTGCAGTGCCAACCTGTGGAACTCCTGGCTTGAGGAGGTTGTGAAGGCTAGCACTATAACAGGGTTTAAAAGAGAACCGGATAAATCCATGGAGGATAAGTCCATTAATGGCTATTAGCCAGGATGGGTAAGGAATGGTGTCCCTAGCCTCTGTTTGTCAGAGGGTGGAGATGGATGGCAGGAGAGAGATCACTAGATCATTACCTGTTAGGTTCACTCCTCTGGGGCACCTGGGATTGGCCACTGTCGGCAGACAGGATGCTGGGCTGGATGGACCTTTGGTCTGACCCAGTATGGCCGTTCTTATGAGGCATGACACCATAACCAGAGCTAGCACAGAAGCCAAAACACACAACTACTCAAGGTTATGGAGAAGAGTTTGCCTTTTGGGACCTTGATTGCTCGAATTCTCTTGCAATATCACTGAATACAGGCTGAGGAGAATGTAATGGGCTGGACACACAGCAAAAGCATTGCAGTCAGACTTTAGGTGCATAAGGCACTTCAAGGTGGAAAGATTTATTTGTTTAGTTTATTACTCAGTGTTCCTGGAATGCTAATTGGGCCTTTACACAACAATAAGCAGCATTAGATGTGCACCTACCATCTCCAGGAACGCCGGCTCCATGTGGAGCTTAAGGATGATCGTCACCACTCTTGGGTCCAGACCATGGCCCCAAGCTAAGACTGGTGGGACTGAGTTTTGAGACCCAGAATATCCAGAATTTGCTGCAGAACTTCAGAATGAGACCTCCAGAGTGAGCTATCCCCAATATCTAATCACCACCAAAAGCATGGACATTGGCCCGGGGGAGCTGACTAACCTGGAGAGTTACTGGACTGGGAAGTCCACAGTGGGTGCTGGTGTAATGGAGGTGGGCGTAACTATATAGCGTGCACCCACAGGGATGTGACCAGTGTGGCTGAGATCATAGAAGGATACAACTGGGCATCCACAACGAACCCATGTGTCCATTCAGCGCTGCCTTTGCTGCATCAGGGCCGGATTTAGGGGCAGGCAACCCAGGCGATCCTAAGATGCAAAGTTATCATCTTATATGACAGGGATAAATCATGCATGTAAAGCATGCATCCAAGTCATGAAATGGGCTAGAAATGCAATAAAAGATAAGGTATTCAAAAGTTTAACAAATGGGGGAGAGGGGCGGGGGGCACCGAAGACTCTCCTTGCCTGGGACGCCATTTGGTCTAGGGCTGGCCCTGCCTACAATATTAAATAAAGAGTTATATACCTAGTGTAATGACAGGTTTCAGAGTAGCAGCCGTGTTAGTCTGTATCCGTAAAAGGAACAGGAGTACTTGTGGCACCTTAGAGACTCACAAATTTATTACAGCATAAGTTTTTGTGAGCTACAGCTCACTTCATCGGATGCATTTAGTGGAAAATATGATGGGGAGATTTTATATACACAGAGAACATGAAACAATGGGTGTTACCATATAGACTGTAACAAGAGTGATCAGGAAAGGTGAGCTATTACCAGCAGGAGAGTGGGGCGGGAGGGGGGGGGAACCTTTTGCAGTGAAAATCAAGGTGAATAACTTAGGCTTGAATAAAGACTGGGAGTGGATGTGTCATTACACAAAGTAAAACTATTTCCCCTTGTTTATTTCCCCTCCTACTGTTCTTGTAAACTGCTGGAAATGACCCACCTTGATTATCACTACAAAAGGTCCGTCCACCCCCCCTCCGCCCTTTCCATCTGGGAGTCTTAAGGATCCCTCTGTCCATCCCTACTCTTTTGGGTATTCCCCCGTTGCAGCTGACATTTGCCTGTCATGGATGAGACAGGATTCCCTTTGAACTCCATTAAGACTAGTCCTTCCTTAGGGTGCTGCTGACTAATGCGGAGGACTTCCTGCCCAACGAATGGAACACAGTGCCTCCAATGCAGTAACGTTTACCAGCATACAGTCACATTCCTAACTAGGTGTAACGGGGTCAGCACCCACCTCTCATGAGTGTCCCCTTTTCTCTGGCTGATATGCCTGCGATCCCAGGAGAAGGAATTGTGGGATAAGGAGCCTCTACACTAGGTATAAAGAAAAGGAGGACTTGTGGCACCTTAGAGACTAGCTAATTTATTAGAGCATAAGCTTTTGTGAGCTACAGCTCACTTCATCAGATGCATACAGTGGAAAATACAGTGGGGAGATTTATATACACAGAGAACATGAAACAATGGGTGTTACATACACACGGTAACCAGAGTGACCAGGAAAGGTGAGCTATCACCAGCAGGTGAGCGGGCGGGGGGGAGGGGGGAACCATTTGTAGTGATAATCAAGGTGGGCCATTTCCAGCAGTTTACAAGAACAGTAGGAGGGCAAATAAACAAAGGGAAATAGTTTTACTCTGTGTAATGATACATCCACTCCCAGTCTTTATTCAAGCCTAAGTTATTCACCTTGAGTATCACTGCAAAAGGTTCCCCCCCCTCCTCCCCCACCCGCCCCGCTCTCCTGCTGGTAACAGCTCACCTTTCCTGATCACTCTTGTTACAGTCTGTATGGTAACACCCATCTAGTCACACAGCCCAAATCTCCTTCGCACAGTAACATAGAGCGTAGACTTGATATGAAGCGCCAGAGGCAAGCAATTTTCAAGAACGAAAGAGACAGGAAGTAATAAACATTAAAGAATAAAATAGTCCTCTTTTTATTAACGTAATTTTACTATTTTGTATACAACACTCAAATTATAACAATCCTTTGCAAGGGCAAATTACAGGCTTATCATGGAAAAAACACAATATTTTGAGGCAAATTAGTGGCAATTCCTCCCATAGTCACTTTACTCTAACAGAAGAGGTTTCTATTCCAAAGAAACTGTGTTAACCCTTTTCCGGGCTGAAAGTGAAAGGAACGTGTATAATGGAAGAAGGAAGGTGTCGTGTACGGGCATAGCGTAATATCCCTTTAAATAGTTTGTGAGCCTTATTGTTCCATTCCCCATGTGCTGGTTTTTTAGAAGTTGCCAGAACCCAACCAGAGCAGCAGTGTGTAGGTGGAGGAATGCCTGGCATGTTGCGTATTTCCAATAAACACGTGTTTGGACCCCACTGTACACATGTGGTTCCCTCATATTATGTTTGTGTAAAGAGAAAAAGATAAGATCAAAACTGGAATTATACTAGGCAAACTGTTTGGTCCAAGGGCCACATCTGGGAATAGAAATTGTATGGTGAGCCATGAATGCTTACAAAATTGGGGTTGGCGTGCAGGAGGGGGTGCAGGCTCTGGGGTGGGGCAGGGGATGAGGAGTTTGGGGTGCAGGAGGGTGCTCAGGGCGCGGATCGAGGGGTTTCGAGAGAGGGAGCAAGATCAGGACTGGGGTAGGGGGTTGGGGCATGGGGAGAGCTCAGGAGGCGCAGGCTCCGAGCGGCGCTTACCTCAAGCAGTTCTCGGAAGCAGTGGCATGTCCTTTCTCCGGCTCCTACGCCGAGACATGGCCAGACGGCTCTGCACGCTGCCCCATCCGCAGGCACCGCCCCTGCAGCTCCCATAGGAGTGTGTAGGAGCCGGAGAGGGGCCATGGCGTGGCTTCTGGGAGCCGCAGACACAACACTAAGGCCAGGTCTACACTACAGGCTTATATCGGTATAATTATGTCGCTCAAGGTGTGAAAAATCCACACCCCTGAGCGACATAGTTATACCAGCCTAACCTCTGGGTAGACAGCGCTGCGTCATCAGAGCTTCTCCCATCGACACAGCTAACGCCTCTCAGGGAGGTGGCTTAACGATGCCGACGGGAGAAGCTGCCCCGTTGGAGTAGGAGCATCTTTCAGCTAAGCACTACGGCGTTCCTAAAATATATGAGGGGAACTTGGCAGAAAACAGCACTTATCTTGGGACAGCCTGGATCTGGTAGGGGTGGGGCCTGAGTGTCGCAGCAAAGTGTCCATCCTCTCGAGGCCTGGCCTGGCCCTCAGGGAGACGGATGGTGAAGTGCTGCAGGAGGCTGGTGAAGAAGAGGAAAAGCTCCATCCTGGCCAGTTGTTCCCCCAAGCAAACACGGCGACCTGCAAGCGTGGAAGTGAGAAAAGAGGGAGGAGTCAGAGAGGAGGAGGAGGAGGATACAACACCACATGTAAATGACTAGTCACTGAAGGAGTAAGACCCGTACTGCGCACCCACAGGTTGGAGTGAACAGAGAATCTGCCTCCATATGCAGCAGATGCTGAGTCTCCCTATTCCCAGACCCTGTGTGAACAGGAACAACTAGGAAATACTTCTCCAGACCGACCAATGTTCTGTTTAATCCGATTCCCTGTCTCTGATGGTGGCCAGGACCAGAAGCTTGGAGAGGGGAATTACTGCCTAGTCAGCCTGACTCAAAAGGGTCAGAGACACTCTAATGCACAGGGCTAAATCTGCAGCTGGTTAAATTGGCATAGCTCCTTCGATGTAAAAGGAGCTGTGGTAATTTACACCAGCTGACGATCTGTCCCATATGCTCTTTGTGGAATTCTTGCCTTGTAGAATCTACATGGGCAAATAAATGCCTTTTGGATAGAGAAATCTGAGGTGGAACAACATGCCCATGCTACCAGGCAGGAGACTCTGGTTCAAGTGCGATCTGGGGACATTGGTTTCCTGGACTCGAGGCAAATACAAGTGATGCATCTTCACCAATGACCCATCTCAGGCTAAACCACTGCAGCAAGCCTTTGCAGTACTCGTACAAACAGGATCACCTCACCGCCAGCCCGAAAGACTTCACTGGTCCCATATCTCCTCCCGCAGCCACTGCAAAATCCTTCTCTTGTCATAAAGGTTCCTAACGACCAACACCCCCATCTTCCTCTTTGGACTGTTCTCTTTGAAGATAGTAAAATGAAACTTTGAAGTCTATGAGCTGATACCTGAAGTGAATGAGTTACGGGTCAGACCATGTTATGAGCTGGGTGAAACCGTGTGTGACACAGGACCACAAAGGGTTACACAACTAGCCAGCTAATTGACCCAGATTCAACCTTGAGAAACGTATTAGTAGATAATGATTGTTTTGTTGTGCATTTAGATCAGGGTGGACAAACTTTTTGGCCCGAGGGCCACATCGGGATGTGAAACTGTATGGAGGGCCAGGTAGGAAAGGCTGTGCCCCCCAAACAGCCTGGCCCCTTCCCCCTATTCGCCCCCTCCCACTTCCCACCCCCTAAATGTCCCCCTCAGAACCCCCGACCCATTCAACCCCCCCTGCTCCTTGTGCCCTGACTGCCCCTAGGACCCCCTCCACCCCAAACCACCCCCCCGGGATCCAACCCCCTATCCAACCTCCCCCTGCCTGCTCCCTGTCCCCTGACTTCCCCAACCTATCCACACCCCTGCCCCCTGACAGGCCCGCAGGTCTCCCACACCTATCCAACCCCCCATGCTCCCTCTCCCCCCGAACCCTATCCACACCCCCACTCCCTGACAGGCCCCCCAGGACTCCCACACCTATCCAACTTCCCCCTGTTCCCCGACCCCTGTCCACCCCAGAACCTCCACCCCATCCAACCGCTCCCTGCTCCCTGTCCCCTGACTGCCCCCCGGGACCCTCTACCCAACCCCACCACGTGCGCTGCCGCCCACTTTCCATGACCCTCAGAGCAGCAGGAGCTCACAGCCCCACTGCCTACATGGTGGCATCACTGCGTGGCTGGGGGAGTAGTGGGGGAGGGGCCGGGGGCGAGCCTCCTGGGCCAGGAGCTCAGGGGCCGGGCAGGACGGTCCTGTGGGCCGGATGTAGCCCGCGGGCCACAGTTTGCCCACCTCTGGTTTAGATACCTATTGTTAGAGGTTGACAATGTAACCAAAGGGCTCCTGTCTATCGCTGTCAGAGATCAAAAGGAGATGTTAACATTTAGATGAACTGTCAGCGTAGTAATAGCATTGTCTTCATTTCTCTTGGAAGTATGCAGTAAACTTCCTGTAAAGGGCAGGCAATGGGCAGTTGCCTCACATTAATCCATGCAGCTAATTAGCAATGGTGCTTAGGAAATAGGAGGTTACTTCAAGACCACTACTGGTCACCCAAGGACTGCACGCTGTCAAGAGGCTGCTGGACAACTATAAAAAGAACTCTAGGGCCCTGAGCCTCTTATCTCAGATCTGCTTAAGCTTCATCAGGGGAAGTTTGAGTCACAAGACTGAGGTCTCCAGCTCCATTCTGGATCACCCTGATCTTGGCTATTGGACTTTGGACAAGAACCTGAAAAACTGATTCTGGAAAGGACTCTCTGAAATACTAGAGCTCACCCACTCTACTATGAAACTGACCTAAGCACTTTGTTCATATCTGTATGTATAATGATCTTTTAACCAATACTCTCTCTCTTTTTTCTTTTTTAATCAATCTTAGTTTTGTTAATAAGAACGGGCTGTACGTGTGTATTTGGGTAAGATCTGAGATATTCATTAACCTGATGGGCAATGTGTCCGATCCTTTGGGATTGGTAAACTTTTTATATGATGAACAAGATTTTCAGTAATCCTCATCATATCTGACTTGGGTGTCTGGGTGGGAGCTCAAGGGTGGGTTGCTTTCAGGGAACTGTATTTTGGCTTCTGGGTAACCACTAAGGTATTGTATTATAGAAGCTGTTTTGCTGCTGGCTTGGTGAATCTAAGTATTACAATAACCACCACTGTCGGGGATGGTCTGCCCCATTCTTTGCAGTCTGCCCTAATTGAGCAATCTCAGCATGCCCCCCCTCCCTGGTACCCCGGTCACACCTTGTTATGGGTTGACTCAAAACCTCATTCAAACTCATGTGTGAACATGCCTGTCACTTAAGATAGTTGTAAGAAATACTTATGGGGTCACACCTAATACAAGGCCGAATAGAATCCGCCCAGAAACTAACATCAGGTGGGTAGGGAGTTCCACTTGGTATTGTGACCAGGATGTGGGGGGAGTGGAAGGGGGTTGTGAGTCTGTGAGAGAACACACACAAACTGAGAACAGACAAAAACAGAGAGAGGCAGAGACAAAAGCAAGAAGGACAAGCAGTAATAGCCTGTGAGCGCAGTGAGACCCTAGAGAAAAGCTTTTGGGTCTGTTGGCAAAAGAGGCTTTGGGCCATAAGCCAAGAAACTGCTCCTTTTGTTACTGGTTCCTCCTGAGTTCAGAGGAGCAGGACTTTGTACATTCCTTATAAATAAACAAGACCGCATCAAAGAAAATACCTGACTCCATCAATTTCTACTTCCAACTGGAATGTCCCCAGGGCCCTGAAATTTGACGAACATAAGAACAGCCATAGTGGGTCAGACCAAAGGTCCATCTAGCCCAGTATCCTGTCTTCCAACAGTGGCCAATGCCAGGTGCCCCAGAGGGAATGAAAAGAAAAGGTAATCATCAAGTGATCCATTCCCTGGCACCCATTCCCAGCTTCTGGCAAACAGAGGCTAGGGATATCATCCTGGCTAATAGCCATTGATAGACCTAGCCTCCATGAATTTATCTAGTTCTTTTTGAAACCCTGTTATAGTCTTGGCTTCACAACATCCTCTGGCAAGGAGTTCCACAGTTTGGCTGTGCGTTGTGTGAATAAATACTTACTTTTGTTTGTTTTAAATCTGCTGCATATTAATTTCATCTGGTGATCCCTAGTTTTTGTGTTATGAGAAGGAGTAAATAACACTTCCTTATTTGCTGTCTCCACACCAGTCATGATTTTATAGACCTCAGTCATATCACCCCTTACTCTTCTCTTTTCCAAGCTGAAAAGTCCCAGCCTTATTAATCTCTCCTCATATGGAAGCCGTTCCATACCCCTCATCATTTTTGTTGACCTTTTCCAATTCCAATATCGCTTTTTTGAGATGGGGTGACCACATCTGCACACAGTGGTCAAGATATGGGCACACCATGGATTTATATAGAGGCAATATGATATTTTCTGTCTTGTTATCTCTCTCTTTCTTAAGGATTCCCAACATTGTTTGCTTTTTCTGACTGCCACTGCACACTGCGTGGATGTTTTCAGAGAACTATCCACAATGACTCCAAGATCTTTCTTGAGTGGTAACAATTAATTTAGACCCCATCATTTTACATGGATAGTTGGGATTATGTTTTCCAATGTGCATTACTTTGCATTTATCAACATTGAAGTTCATCTGCCATTTTGTTGCCCAGTCACCCAGTTCTGACAGATCCTTTTGCAGCTCTTCACAGTCTGCCTGGAACTTAACTCTCTTGGGTACTTCCGTATCATCTGCAAATTTTGCCACCTCACTGTTTACCCCCTTTTCCAGACCATTTATGAATATGGTGAATAGGACTCGTCCCCGTACAGACCCCTGGGGGGCACCACTATTTATCTCTCTCCATTCTGAAAACTGACCATTTATTTCTACCCTTAATTTCCTATCTTTTAACCAGTTACTAATCCATGAGAGAACCTTCCCTCTTATTCCATGACAGCCTTTGGTGAGGGACCTTGTCCACGTGCTTGTTGACCCCCTCAAAGACTTCTAGTAGCTTGGTGAGGCATGACTTCCCTTTACAAAAACCATGTTGACTCTTCCCCAACAAATTATGTTCCTTTATGTGTCTGACAATTTGATTCTTTACTGTAGTTTCAAGTAGCCATTCAGCCGTTGGAAAGGGGCAACACTATTATCTAGTGTGGCTGTTGAGCAAATAGGAAAGGCAGAGGTGTTGTGCTTTGTGCTGCTAAGGTACAAATACTGAGCTAGCTAACAAAAGTCCATTCTTGAATTCTGTGAGGCTCTAGACCAGCAGGTCCCAATTTTTTTTCCGGAGTGACCCCGTTTTAATGAAGTATTTCTGTCCGGAATCCCAGACTACATGGAGGAGCTAAATGGTGTCCTCTGCACAGCACGATCTCAGACACACCGTAAGTGTGAGCTCACCCCTTGTGGAGAACGCCATTTTGCTCTACAAAATGGTGTCCTCCACCCGGTGTGACTGCCTACATATGGTGCATGCGAGGTCATGCTGTACAGAGCAAAATGGCATCCTCTGCACACAAAGGATTGCCACGATCCCATGTGCTGATGGCATGGCCCCATTTGGGGTTGTGAGCTATGCTTTGGGAACCGCTGCTCCAGAGAGAGTGAAAGGCAGGCACTGACAAAGGGTGCAGGGGAAACTCTGATTGCACTGCAGTTTGGCACAAATGGAAGGTGGCTGCTCAATTGCCTGTTTACAGACTAAAATAAAATCATAAAATGAAAAACAAAAGTGGCTTTTAACCAAGGATACGTCCACACTTCGGTAGGTGTAATCTCCAGCTCAAGGAGACGTGCCTCCATTAACTCTGAGCTAGCTAGTGTGCTAAAAAGAGAAGTGTAGCCATGGGGGTGCAAGCAGTGGGAGGGGCTAACCGCCTGAGTAGGTACCTCCCATCTTGGACGGGATCATCCTCATTGCGGCCAGCCCCTCCCATTGCTCACGCTGCAGTGGCTACGCTCCTACATGCTATCACCGAGTTAGCGTGGGTGTGTATCCCCAACCTGGAACATACACCCCCAGTCTGAAGTGTAGATGTACCCGCTGAGCCAATACCAGAGCATCCTGGAAATGCGTTAGAAGCTGCCTAACTAAGTTTGTGTCACATTTTTTTCTTCGATGGGACCTCAACCCCTCTCTGCCACTGAAACGGTTGGCTGTATTGAAACAAACCTAGAGAGCACCAACCAGTCACTGGGAAAGGTTCTGTGGAAAAGCTATAATCCTGCTCAGTGCATAGACCCTCCTGTCGAAGCCCTCATGGTTCACACTGCTGGGACTCCTGGGCTGCACTCGTACAAGCCTGGCAGAGGCAGTGGCCCACTGGTTCAGGCTTCCCACTGCTGTTGATGTGGTGTCCAGGGGGTTAGGACAGACCCTACAGACCCTCCACCAGCCACAGCTGGCCTCCTTTGGTGTGTATCAGAGAATCAGTATTTCCCCCTTCCCATCTCTCGGGTGAGTTGAGAGCATACGGGAAACTGGGAACATCCATCTCCCCTTTATCCCCGACTGATCCATGTTCCCCACTGCAGTGGTCCCAGAGCCTCCAGTAAGAAACGCCTTCCTTTGATCAGGGCGCCTTGCAACAGAGAAAGAAGCATGTGGGACACAGCAATTTTGGTCATGCTTTAACAGAAAGCCTTAACTCCGACCTCATCCTTTTCCCAATAACACACACCTCACCTGCGTGCACATTGTTTCTAAACAGATTCCTGGGCTTGTAGTTAAGGTTTTCCGTTGGAGTGCAGAAGGGATTAATGTGTTGCATTCAGTATGTCCCTGTGTCTATTGGAGTATGAAGTAGTTTCTCTGGGGAGATGCAGCATGCTCATGAAGAACAGGCCCAGCTCAGCACAGACTGCACTGATCTTCCCCTTGAGGAAGCTGCTCTCCTGATGAGAGGGACATCTTGCTTTAGAGGAGACTCATTTTCCCATAACTATAGTGGGTCACATCTCATGCACTGTGCCTCATTTCCACAGGGACGGCCTCTGCCAGCTGCTCCTCCCCTTGGATTTACCTGCAGAGAAAGGCAGGAAGGCCTCTCGCTTCACAAACTGCCCATCTGCATCCAGGAAGTGCTCCGGGTAGAACTGGTGCGGCTTCTCCCAAACCGTTTCATCCTTCAGCACCGAGGTCAAGTTCGTGATGACTGTCGTCCCCTGATCCACCCCAGAGAAGGAACAGGGTACATAAGAATTGTCACACCAGAACAGGCCAGTCCCTCTGCATTCAATATCCCATCTCAAGCAGTGGCCATTGTAGGATGCTTCAGAGGAAGGCACAGAACCCAGCTCAGGTACCTCATTGTATAATCTTATAGCACAGTGGAGTGGGACGCTTTCAAGGCCCCAGCCAGTGCACAGCATATGCTCTCAAGCCCTTGTCCATTGCATGCTAGCTAGACTAAGAGTATGCAAGGGGTGTTTTCATGGTCTAATGAGGTTCAGGAGATGAAAATTGCTTCTACTCCCCAGTTGCTTCAAATATTTTCCCAAGTTAATTTTAGCTCTGGTAAGAGTGTGCTGACAGAGACTCCAAACCGCAATTCTCATTGTCTTCACAGAAAAAGTGAGATCTTTCCCCTCTCACATGCCTCAGGCCTGAGCTAGAGGAGCTTCCTCTAAGGGCGAAAGTGGAACTGAGTATTGTGTGGCTTTGGTCTCTCCAATGAGACTCTCACCAAAGAAGGCAGTAATTGCCTGTCATTGTCTCTTGTCCATTTGGAACTGGATAGACATGCACAGTGGCCTCTGAACAACCTTCAGATTATAATAGACTGTTAGTTGCTACTGTGTTGAATTTGAACTGCTGACCTAGCCGGTAGTTTCTATACAGTCAGTCAGCATTACCTTTCTCCACCTTCAAGCAGATGTACTGAATGTTAGAAAGTGCCCAAGACAAAATTACAGTCTCCCCTGTAAGGATTGAAATCCTTAGTAGTGTCTTAGCTCAATTCGTTGTTTTTTCAGATATCCAAAGACCTGTTCAAGATGGAGCTAACCACATAAACAAGGCTGTCTCTGAAGCACAAGGCCTTTTAAAACTGCACATTTGATAACTCGCCAATGGTTGTGTGATTCAGGGCCTGGTGCTCCACCCCACTCTGCATGGAACCTTGGGGAGATTCACATATGGAATGTCTGCAGCTGCAGGACATAAGTCTGCAAGGGCAGAGGAGGTCTGCATCCCCTGCCTGGCCATAGATACCTTTGGAATGAAGAAGCCTTGGAGCTCGGTGTCCCGGTATGTCATGTGAGGCACTCCAGCGGGAACAATATCCCCACAACGTTGAGTTTCATGGATCACAGCACTGGTATAAGGCATGTTCGCTTGGTCCTCCATCTGGGGTGACCTGTCCCTGCCAATCACCTTATCAATTTCCTCATGGACTTTACCTGGAAAAAGACACTTTACATCCTCCTCAATGCAACATAATGATGTACATCAACACTATAGAAATGGGGAACCTACGCATTTACCCTTAAGCTTTAAACCCTGTGGGGCAGAAATGGTCTGTCTATTTGTACAGCGCTGGGTTTATATTCGGTGAGTTTGTTAGCCACCTTCCTACCAATCACTGAGCAGTTTACAAGTGAGTCATCTCTAGGAAGTGGGCGTTCTAAGTGTCTGGGGCACTTCCTCAGGGGTCAGGAAAGATAACCAGCAGTGAGGAGAGGGGGTGGACAAACCTCCGATTTCTCTCACCTTCACACAACCAGAAAGCCTCTTTGATACCCCAGACATGAACTGCTCTGCTTCCCAACTACTAATTCCTGACCTCACAATCAGGTCTTATATGTTTGTTGAAAGCACCTGAAAGCAAGAGTGCAAGGGAGGCAGGGTGTACCTGGCTGGGGGTAAGCGGGCAAAGCAAGCCCCGTAGACAGTAGGAAAGAGAGAAATGCAGAATTAGGAGCTGAAGGAGAGCACGCTCATCTTCGGTTACTCAGCCCAACTTACATAGTCATCCTCTGTTCTATAGGCTAATAATCTCATTGTTCGAGAGATCCCACCTTATCCACTTGTGCCTCCAGCATTAGCACATTCAAGCAGGTTAGCATTTATCCCTGCAGAGACCCTAAGAGAAGGAAGAGTTACCAAGTAGCTACAAGGGTCTCAAAGTGCACTTGTCATGAAGAAAAGTGGTGAGTGCTCCCTCTGACGCTGAAATCTTTAACAGAGGCTTGCTCTCTCCTTTCTCCCTTCCCACAGGGCTTTGCTCTCCCCCTCAGAGAGTGCTCCACTGGAATTATTCCCCAATCACTGCTGTCACTGCTGCTACGGCAGCTTCATACCCCCAGAACACAAAGGTGACAGCAGATGCTAAGAAGTTCTCTGTGGAAGAACCAGTCACATCTCCACCAGTCCCCTTGCTTACACTGGATGTCAGGGTGGAGAAGCATGTACAGCAATGCCCAGCGCAGGGTGGTGGAAGTGGTCTCAGTGCCAGCAGTAAACAAGTCAACTGTTACCATACGAAGGTTGTTGTCATTGAAACTGCTCCCCGCATGCTCTTTAGCCTGAAGAGAACAAAGGAGAGCATGATTTGACCTTAGATTTTTGTTGGGGAGAGAGGAGCAGAATTGTAGATAGTGGTAATTCATATTCTCAGACTGAAAGGTTGAATTGTTTGCAGAGTACAGCAAAACACGTACATATGACAACACATGCTGTAATGGCTCCTTGGTCACATACATTTCAAGGTAATAATTTGTCCCACACATCATAGACTTCATCAGGAATACAGCTCGGGACCTTCTCCTCCTAAAACGCAGGGTATGTCTACACAGGCAATATAAGCCCAGGGTTCGGGACACTTGACTCAGCTGACCCTGTGTTAGAGAACCATGGGCTTGAGCATCTACACCGTGGTAGTCAATAGGTAGTCCGCAAGCCAAATCTGGACTGCTAGATGCTTTTGAACAGACCCTGAAATCTTTTTATTTACTTATTATTATTGTTTTTTTTCTCTCTGCAGTCTGGATCTTGTCTATACCTTGACCAAGAAATGTGGACCTTGACAAAAGTTTATTGACTACCCCTGCAGAAGTCTATGCTGATTATCAACCCTACATTAAGAATTTTCGAGCCCAGGCGCGAACCTGGGGTTCTGGCATCCACACAGTAGCAGGCAGACCTGAGTCAAACCAACCATATCCCAGACTCCCTAGCACGCTCCCAGAGTGTGGCCGCTCTAGCCTTTGACTGTGGGGAAGCTTCATGCCCACCCTGCACGTTACAGGAAGCTTGACCAGCCTGCCAACACTGCCTGACGAGCAACATGGAAGAGGCCCCTTTTCAAGAACTTTTCTTGCTTGCGCTGTCACGCCTGGGTCAGGAATTGGGCAGAGTTTCCGTGAGGCGCTGGTGGACATTTCAGCAGCATTTTCTGACCCACCAAAGTCCAGGGGTGCCGAAACAATTTTTATAGTGGGGGTGCTGATGCTGGAAACCATGTATTTGGTGTGTGTTATTACTGCTTCAAGCCAGGGGGTGCAGCAGCACCCCCAGTTCCAGCACCACTGCCAAAGACACCTGAAAGAGTTTATGAAGATGGAGGAGGAGTACCCAGGCACGGCAGACTCCCACTGGCTGATGCAACTCAGTACACTCAGCATACATGCTGGAAACTCTGCCCACAGTCTCTTGCCACCAGAGTTAAAGGAGGGTCTCCAGTCAGTCTTAGAGATTTGTGCCTCTGCAACCTCAAGAGGTTAGTGTGATCACTCACACTTGATCAGGTCAGAAATTCCATGTAGTAGCGAGCAGGGTGCAGCCAACATGCTGGCCAACAAATTAACATCAGGATTCCAAAAATTCATATACCTACCTGGGAATAACAATCTGACAGGCCCTATTCCTGCCCTGGTAGCTTCTATGAGAACAGGACCTCAGTGCTACCTACTGAACCAACAATCCCCCACCAAGTACTCTTCAGGGCCACCGTGCTTAGCGTACAAGATATGACAGGATCGCAGCACGAAGTAGTCCGGCTATCTTTTGTAATGCTGTGGATTTTATGTGTCTGTTTTCTAAGGGTTTCTTATCTCGATTTTTCTCAGACCAATTCTGTAAATTTGGACTTAGACTTCACATGGGCAATCACTAATATGCTATTTAAGAGCCAATTACGATGTAATTTGCTTTGTTTACGACTCAGAACAAGAAGCTGACATTTAGAAATTTCACACAAAATGAAAGTTTTTTAAAAACGGCTTCAGGTTAATCAAAATTTTAAAAATACTATAAAAATAAAATTAATATACAAATGAAACAAACAATAAAACAAAATAAAAGTGAAATGAAGTAATTTCTAAATGAAAAATTGAAATGTGCTGTGACAAAGTTCCTCCTCTACCTGGGTGGGTCTTGCGCTTATTGGCGGATTTGCTCGCCTTGGAGCTTCACGGCAGCCCTCAGCTTGGCCGTTTTCGTGAACCCACAGTCCAGGTCAACTCCTCCTGTGCCTGACCAGGAGTTGGGAGGTTTGGGGGGAACCCGGGCCTGCCCTCGACTCCGGGTTCCAACCCAAGGCCCTGTGGAATGCAACTGTCTAGAGTGCCTCCTGGAACAGCTGTGCGACAGCTACAACTCCCTGGGCTACTTCCCCATGGCCTCCTCCCAACCCTTTCTTTATTCCCACCATAGGACCTTCCTCCTGGTGTCTGATAATGCTTGTACTCCTCAGTCCTCCAACAGTACGCGTTCTCACGCTCAGCTCCTAATGCCTCTTGCTCCCAGCTCCTCACACGGGCACCACAAACTGAAGTGAGCTCCTTTTTAAACCCAGGTGCCCTGATTAGCCTGCCTTAATTGATTCTAGCAGCTTCTTGATTGGCTGCAGGTGTTCTAACCAGCCTGTCTGTCTTAATTGTCTCCAGACGGTTCCTGATTGTTCTGGAACCTTCCCTGTTACCTTACCCAGGGAAAAGGGACCTACTTAACCTGGGGATAATATATCTGCCTTCTATTACTCTCCTGTAGCCATTTGACCCGACCCTGTCACAGTGCTGTTCTGACAACCTCAAAACGGAATGTTTCAAGCCTATCAAAATGTTTCATTTTCATTTTTCTCGAAAGGAAATTTTGTCAAAAGTGACACGTTTCCTTGTTTCATGTTTCAGCCTCTTCTTCAGCTGATTTCTGAGCGTGAACTCATTAAACTCACTAGATAAGTGAAAACCAGAAGAAATAGAATAGCGAGCTGTTCATAGCAGTTCTATTAGCAATAGGATTTTGCTTGTAAACTTGACAACAAGGGAAGCTAACAGGGAGTGTTCCCATCACTAATACATTCACAGAGCCAAAGAGATCTACACCTGCCCCTCTCCTCCTACCTTCTCTATCTCTTGTAGAAAAGCATCAGTGAAGTCTCTCTTTTGGGTAGGATTCCAGGTCATCCTGTGCTCCTTCAGAAGCTCATTTGTGAAGTCCAGGATCTCCTTTTGGGATCGGAAGACGCTCTGTGGCACTCCAGGGATGGGCAGCAGCCAAGGTACTACGACAAGGAGCTAAGATAACAGAGTGAGAGAGAGAGAGACAACCACACCCTATGGCTCCCAGAAAAGAATCACTAAAATACAATCTTACTGATCAATCAAATGGCAGCTTCTTACTGACCAAATCATACATGCTGAGTTACCTGAGGCAGGAATCCAGCTTCTTCATTCAAGGCCTGATCAATCAAATGCAGCAACCTCTGAAATTTCTTATTGTCATAGTCAAAGCGCTCACCATAGATGAGGGAGCAGATCACATTGCTAACTGCGTTGTTTATAAGAAAATGTGGATCAAAAGGACGACCTGAAAAAACATACAGGACCAACCAAAGACATTAGGAGGCACAACAGCATTGTAGCCTGCCCCTCACTGCATGGAACATACTGAGCAAGAACCGCTAACATTTCAAGACTTCTTATGGAACAACCAGTTGAAAGTCCATGCTCATGTAAGCTGGTGTAGCCAGACAGCCAGCCCCCCGCCCCCCCCAGACCAGCATTGCTGGGAAACGGAAGCCAAAACAACAGGGCACTTAACATAAATTCCAGCACAGCCTTTGAAGCTGTGAGAAGCACAGGTGTGCTGCTACAATGTGCCTCTGGGAACATATACACAATTGGGCTCACAGCATGCAGAGGCGCTGTGACAGACATGGCTCTTAGCCCCTACTAAATAGCATGATGCACACACACCAACATCCTAGGTGGGAAAATATTTACCCTAATAAAAGGAATGTCCAGTAGGCGAAACTTATTGTTTCTCTCCCTTGCAAGTGTAAACTACTCTTGCGAGAGCTGGCGTCACCCAGACAGACCAGCCCCAATTTGGCATAAGAAAGGAGAAAGAGAATAAAGGAGTACAGAGGTATAAGTAGGGGACCTACAGCACCATGATTTTTGGAGTGCTTTTCACTATCTATCTGCTGGTCAGATAAGTGACAGCCTCCCAAGGCTTCTGCAGCTAAGAGGGTCCCTAAGCCTTGTCCCTTATTCGTCTTTCCGCGGAATTGAGTGACCGATCCTGGCTTGGCACCGCTGGAATCGAGAGATGCAAGGAGGGTAAGAAGCACCCACACCTGATCTCCTATCTTTAGTGTACACATATTTTGAAATAGAGCTCTATACTTTGTTTTCTTTCTTTGGGATCGTGGCTTCAGTTTTGTAACTTGTTTGTGTGTGTAACATCTCTACATTTAAATAAGTAGGCACTAGCAATTTTGTAACCACATGATTAGAATCTAGTTTAATAAATTTTGGTAACCATTTGTGCATAAGCCTGACTTGTTTCTCTGGTTTACTGTAAAGCAGCCAACACAATTAAAGAACCTCAGCCGTTTTGGCTATAAAGCCTGGCCATTAGGTGAGAGTACTAAGAGCCTAGCGTTGAGTTGTGCCGCCTCCACGGGGCAAACTCTTGGGGCGCCTGTCAGTCAATCCTGACTGCCCACTGCGAAGGAGCTCTGAGCTCTAGCAGTTAAAGTCACAGGTGTGGAGAGGCTCTTAGTACTGCCATTGGGGCACCTGTCAGTCAGTGTTGACTGCCCGCTGCGAAGGAGCTCTGAGCTCTAGCAGTTAAAGTCACGGGTGGTTAGGACCTTGGGGCATCCGTCAGCCTAGCCCGGGCTGCCCGCCGCGAAGGGACAGTGCGTCCTAGCGGTTAAAGTCACGGATGGTATAAAACGGGCATAGCTGGCACCTCACCAAACATCCTTGGCCATCGGCTAACAGCTGGGGAAGTTAAAGATGTCTCACAGACTAACAGGGTTGGGCCTGCTCAATACTTGGAAGAGAGACCACCATGGAAAACTTAAGAATTGCAGGTTTGGGCTGCGGATTCAGTCAGTGGTACTGTCAGGATAAGGCCTTTGTCTGCAACCATATTAGGAGAGCCGCAGCCATTAGCTGAGAAGTAGGAAGTCACATCCTCACATTCCATCTAAAATACATTAAAACAATGTAATATCGGGCTGTTAAGAAGGCAATCCTGTCCTAATGGCACCCACTATCACCAGATAAACAAACAGATCTCAAGAGGGTTAAAGAAAACTTAGTGGTCCTCACTTCTCGATTGTTTGTCTGTATGATCTCTGTCTGGTTCTTTGTTTTCATCTGTTACATAATTAATTTTGCTAGGTCTAAATTAGTTAAGGTGGCGGAATCCAGACGAGACTGCCCTTGCATGGCCAACAGGGAAAGTCCGCCTGCCTGACCGGGATTGGCGAGCACAGCATTGTACGCTTACCATGTGTATTCTGCTTGGTAATTGTTAATAAATAGAGGTTATTACTGTGTAAGGCTCTTTCACTGGTAAAAGGTCTTGCAAACCCCCAAACGGTATGCCCTGAGCCCTAGGATTGGGGTAAGGGTGGGTGTCTAAATTAAGAGGGTTACGCCTTCAGCCCTAAGAACTGGGTCAAGTGGGTGCCCCTAGAGTGTGCAAGTAACAGAGAATTGTGTGCAGGTAACAGTACTCATCTCCTTGCCTCGGGACTGAACCCGGGCCGCCTGTGTACAGACAGATGTTACTGTGCTGCTACAGACATTTTTAAGTTGAGGCATAAAAGTGACGTCCTTAAAGACGTCATGGCATGTTTTGGAAGCGTCTTAGTGTTGACGCCTTCACCAGATTCCAGTTGAGATCATTACATTCTACCAACCTAAAATTCCCCTTGGACATTCAATTGGAGGTGTCGGGGGTTTGTTTTTGTTTTACTTCCCATCACAAACTGTCATGTTAAAACAGCTGTCCGGTTGGACCCCACAGGTGGCTTCAAGATAGTGCTGGATGAATGATCACTATGTGTCTGGTCTCCAAAGCACTTTAGTATCCTTCTGGCTATCAGGGATTATGTAGAAATGTGAGATACTGTGTTATTATTCCTTCCTTCATAATCAGTCATATTATCCTTTCATTTCCTTATGTATGGAAGTTACACTGCTCCCCTGCCCCATCTCCCTGGATGCCACAAACCTTTTTCAGAACTGATCGCAGAGCATAGAAATCCAGCTTCCTCGGTCACACGGTGCTCCAAGGATTTCTTTCCCATCCCAAAGTTCCTCAAGGTAGAGAGTGCAAATCTCCTTTGCTCCTTCCACGCATGACCATATCTTGCAAGCACCACCCCTGGAAAATATTAACAAACAAGAGACATAATAACCTCTGAGAAGCACCATACAAAATTCACTGGACAGCAACAAAATAGGGCTGAAGGGACTGGCTTCTGAGGAAGGATAAAAGGAACCAAGTACAGCTTGGCCAAATGGCAACTAATGGGAGCTATTATTGCAGCCTTCATAGGTGTAGGTGGTTAGTGCAGAAGGAGAGGGATTATTCAGGGAGGTCCAAGGTATAGCTAGGAGTAAGGGGATGAAGTTCAGGACCAAATCCACAGCTCCTATAACCGGATGCAATCAATGGAGCTAAGCCATGCTATAGCCTCAGGGTGTGAGGCTCACGCTGGATGTCAGAAAACATTTCCCAATGATTAGATCGAGTAAACTACTCAATAGTCTCTCAAAGGAATTCATGGATGCCCCACCACAAGTCATTTAAAATTGGATTGGAGAAAGCCCTGGAGAACATACTATAGGGCGCATTCTTGCCTTGGCCAGAGTATGGGCCAGGGTGAGACTGAGAACATAGGCGGTGCGTAACGGAGGCTGGAGGAGGCTAAGCCTCCCCAAACTTCTGCGAATAATCCCCACCATGGCCCCAGGCCAGCGGGAGGACTCAGAGCTCCTCCAGCCAGCCAGGGCTCGGGGTGGCTCAGGCAGGCGGTGGCTTGGGCAGGGCTTCTCCAGCTGCAGTAGGGAGCTCAGGGCAGGGGACTAGCCTCCCCAAATGGGGGGTTCACATACTGCCCATGGTTGAGAAGATGTGACTCTATAGGTATTTGTCCAGCTCTAAGCTTTCTAATGAAAGTGCTTTGGGATAACCTGAGAGGAATCCAGCCCAACAAGCCTCCCTTTTAGGTTGCTTTTCTTTCTACCCTCCCCCACTTTCACTCTTGGGTCCTGGAGGTTCCTTGGAAGGAGGCTATTTTTTTTTACAAGCCGAGGAAGGTGCCTACATATGGTGAGGGGTAGGAATCCGCCAGTTCTGACAGTGGCAGCCAATCGGTGTTGATTGGCATGTACATCCCACGGAGCATTTCAGAATGGCCCTGTCTTAGTAGTTGCTGCAGCGCTGCAGTTGGGAAGGAGAGTCCCCATTTTCATCTAGCCTGACTTCCTCCTCGCGAGAGGCAGTGTCAGGGGCAGACTCCAGCTCACTCGCTAAGTCCCCTTCAACCTCTCCAGCAGCTCAGATGATAAAGCCAGTCCCCCTGCAACGCTGCCAGAGAACTATGTTAGTTTCCAAGGTACTTGCCTTCAGAGTTCTCTCCATAACCCAACTGTTCATATATAGGAAAGTATGGTCGGTCAGCAAAGTCCTCTGATTTCTGGACCAATGCTTCCTTTACTGCTTTGAATCCATTCACTACTATCAGATTACTCCAGCAGTTCTGAAGACTAAAGACATCTCCATATTTTTTACTCAGCTGCCAAGAAAAGAAAAGGGGAAAATATATCGTTGGAAGCCAGATGGGGTCTTTAACAACTACCAGAGGTCAGGACCTCTTTTGGTGTCTCCAAGGATAACAGACCCAAGCGTACATTGTTCCTGGTGTGGCACTGGTTTAACCACTGACACAGACAGCCTTCTACAACGCTTCCTGCAGCACATGGCTTTGCATAGGCGATATCCCATTCAACCACTGACCGGGCCCAACCTTGCTTCGTTTATGAAATCGGATATTATCACAGAGGGTACAGCAGTGCTGGCTACAGATACACACAAAATAAAAATTACTGACATAAGGGATTGGGGGTGGGGAAGGGCGTTTCCTGTGATGCTGGCAAACGAGGTGCCAGCGCTTGCCCAGGCTGCAGGCATTAGCTAAGAACTAACAAACTCATAGCTGGAGACCAGACCAGGTCACCTGTATGTTAGTTTGCTCAAAGTAGGTATTAGTCTTACAAGAATGTATTTCGTGTTTAGACTACGAAATGCTTGTGAGTTGCTGCAGGCGTTAATCTCACTTGCAATGTCGGTGTTCCACGCCACAAGAAAATCTGTACGTTTTGCGTTATAACTTAGCAAATGTCCGCTCTGCGCTTGTGAACCAGGCACAGGACTCCTGCCACACCCCATCCAGAAGGGCTATCAAAATCAGCTGGGTCAAGGAACATTGCAATACAAAGGACTGCTTAATGGCCCTATCCCCCCTTGGAAATCCTGTGTGCAAGGAAGCTTGTTCTGTGGACTTGGAAGCTGAATGAAGGAAATCAAACAAAGTCACAGGAAAATTTTCCATCTCTTTGGCTGTCTGAACTCTGACAGGGCTAGAGATCCCCAGGGCTGCCTGCTGGGTCTGCCCCGAAAGACACTTTGAATAGACACATCACTGCAACTTGCTCACTCTTAGGATTTAGATGGTAACTCATCTGTGAGTATATGTTTGCTTGCTTGAACCCGCAAATAACTTTGTAATGTCTTTTTCCTAGTTAACAAAACTTTAGATCATTTATTACAGGATTGGCTACAGGTGTTGTCTTTGGTGTAAGATCTAGGGTACCAACTGATCTGGGGTAAGTGACTGGTCTCTTGGGAATGGGAATAAGCTGAATGTGGGGTGATTTTTTTTGGTGACCATTTATCAGTAAGTTCAGTTTGTCTGGGTGGCAAGATAGACTGGAGAGTCTAAGGGGACTTTCTGTGACTCCATGGTAAGACTGTTACAATGATCCAGGAGCAGGGGTGCCGGAACAGAGGGGGCCAGGGGACTCCCCACTATGGCCAGGCTCCCTGGGTGGCTCTTACCACAGCCAGGCTTGGGCTTCCAGGCTGGCTGGGGGGGGGTAGGGCCTCAGGGGAAAGAGAAGGAGCAGAGGGTGGGGCCACAGAGAGGGCAGGGCCTGGGGGGAAGAAGAGAGGAGAGATAGGGTCACAGAGGGGGCAGAGCCTCATGCCCTCCCACACACTTCTACCGAGGTTCCAGCACTCCTGTCCAGGAGGCAGAGGTGAAAGTAAGCCGGTCCGGTCTGGCATACCGGCAAGAGCCAGTACGCCGTGCCAGACCGGACCGGCTTCCCCGGCAGTGCTTTATAGGGCCCAGTCCTCCGGCCACTGCGGGGAGCCCTGGACCCTTTTAAGCGCCACCGGAGCTCTGGCAGCGGGGCAGTGGGAGCTCTCCCACTCATGAGCCACTCCCGAAAGCGTGACCGTTTCTTTGCCCCATCTCTTAACCTATGTGGGTGGTGCATTACCCCATATACATTCGCCAGGAGATGGCTTATTGCCGCTATGAAATGTAACGTAACTATGAGGGTATCCTAGCCAATGGTGTTCGGAGCCTTGCAGCAGATGGCAATGACACTCAGATAAAGGGAAATGTTAGGGTGTTGACTAGTGCCCTAATGCAGCTCTGATTCAACTATTTTGGTAGGGGAAGAAATCACATCCCTGACTGAAATCATTAACTCGATACAAAAACTGTGTGTAGACCAGACGTGCCTAGAAAGGGGACGCATAAAAGTCCTGCCCTTTTTCCACACTCAAGGGAAACCTGAGGAGAGGGCACCTGTGGAATTGCAGGTGTTCAGCTCGTGCCCAGCAACTTTCAGGTCTTCGACCAAAGCAAAACCAGGTAATCTTCATTGAGATTCTTCTAAGTTCTTGGCTGCAAATCTGAGTTTTGTAATTACGAACCTTGATCCTTTCCCGCAGCCAACAATTGTGTGGTGCAATGCAGGAGAGGGTAGTACAAAGTTCTTTAAGATACCTCTGGACTCTGCTGATCATGTGTGCCAGGCCAGTCCCGTTCCCCTGCAGTAATTCAGATTAGCCTGAAGGCCTTTCTAAATTGTGGCACTTTTCAAGAACCATGAGAGGCAATTTCAGCAGCTGGGATTCTGCAGGGCACTGAAAACCGTGGCCTGTGCCCCTGGGCTACAGGAAAGCATTCCGTAGGAATTGCTTTTGGATTATCCCCCTGTCCTGGCTGAATGCGCTGTCGCTGGCTAGACTAGCTTTGAGGCCACTTTGCACCACTCCGCCAGCACAGAGTGTGCCTGATGTGAGCGAGGACCAGGGCCACTGTACCCTGGTGACAGACAGGCATTGCAGAGCACAAAGCTGAACAGTTTAAAATAATCATCAAATAGTTTAGGCTCAAAATTTAACCTATTTTCAGCTTTTTGTGGGATTTCTTGAGGATTGTCCACTCATACAAGAGAAAATGCCTTTCTGGGCCAAGAATTTAGGGAGAGAAAAACCACAAGTACTTGTTTTATGTGTACGTGAAAAACACAAAGCACAACGTATTGTGTTCCTGCTTTTCTACAGTAACTTTCCTCAAAGCCACATGGGCATCAGCCAACGAGATTAGGGAGCTGGATGGGCTCATTCATGAGGAAAGATAAAATGAGGTAAATATATAGACTGGTCAAATATCTAAGGAAGGGGACTATGATTGATGCCTGCAAGTATCTGAAAGGTGCAAATGGAAAGGACAGAGGGAAATTGTTTAAGGTTGGTTGAAGGAGTAATGGAATGAGACTAAATAATGGAAAATTGACTGTGGACAGCAAGAAACACAACCTCAGCGAGAGGTGTATCAGACTGGGGAAGTGTCCTAGCAGAAGTGATGAAAGCCTCATTGCTGGTTATTAAAAATGGATAAAGCCCTCAGGGGCATACCACGAGAAGGGAGAGGGGTGGATAAGACTAGGCCATTTCTACCTTTAATTTCTAAGAATCTGTAAGTAAAAGGACAGAAAAGGGAATAATACGTTGTTACTAAAATTTCTAAGAATCTGTAAGTAAAAGGACAGAAAAGGGAATAATACGTTGTTACTAAAAAGTGGGCTGTAGCTCACGAAAGCTTATGCTCTAATAAATTTGTTAGTCTCTAAGGTGCCACAAGTACTCCTGTTCTTTTTGTGGATAGAGACTAACATGGCTCTGAAACCTACCATTTTATAGGGACAGTCCCACTATTCAGGATGTTTTCTTATTATATAGGCGCCTATTACCATTCCCTCTCCCCATCCGGATATTTCACACTTGCTATCTGGTCACCCTACCGTCAGGGTTTCTCCTCACTTGGTTGGTTAGTAACCAGTTTTTCCGGAGCCCTCAAGAGGTTGCTTAAAATGGGTTTAACTAGATCTGAGCCCCTCTCTTTCTTATTGGATGATTTTTACAAAGGATTTAAGGGAGACCCAGCTACTGAACACTGGCAGGTCAAGAGTTTCCGAAAGAACCTGTGGCTTTGAGTACCACCTTTTTGGCTGCCCAGCTTGTGCCACCTTAAAGTGGGCTGGTTTTCAGCAGGTGGGTGCTCAGCACTGTGCAAATCAAATCTCTTCACGGTGTCTCAATCAAGCTGAGCTCCCCAACAATTGGGGCAAAGTCACTAGTCACTTCTGAAAACCCTACCCAGACCATTATGAAGAAGGCTCCCACTTTCGCTAAATTTTGAAGGAAAATGATTCACTCAGTGAGACAGAAAAATTATCTGCCAGCCCCTGGCCAGGAGCTGAAATCCACTTCCTGCACAGACCACTGTCTGAGCATCTTCTGTGTGGAGAGAAGAGCCCCTTGCACCGCCTTTAAAAATACACTTGTTACAGCCACGGGAGGTTATTTTTTATGCTATAGAAGGCAACGTTTCTGTTAATGCAATGGTAGGGTGTGAGCTAGGCAACTCCTGATGCCAACTGGCAGAGGGCACAGGGGTGCACAGAGTTTGACAGGAAACCCCCTGGATCAGATCGCTGTGAACATTGTGAAAGTCCAGCGGAACAGGGGCTGGACACTGCAGGGAGATGCCCAGGGGGCTCAGGGCTTGGTGTATGTGTGCCTATCCCTGGCCTGCAGAGAGACAGCAGAGCTTGCACAGAGCTAGAGGGGAGTGCTTATGTTGCCTGGGGCTGGTGGAGTTGCAGATAAGGCTCCCTCACACTAAGAGCAGGCGGTGGGGAGGTGCCCTCATGCCAGGCTCAGGCTCTGAGGCCTGGAGAAGGGGTTGGGTGTCAGAGTCTGAGCCCAAACATCTACCCAGCTATTTTTAGTGCTATAGCCCAAGCCCCACAAGCCTGACTCTGTAGCCCCCAGCTCCAAGACTTGCTGCCGCAGCATTTTTTTGGCCATATAGACATGTGCTGTGATGCTCAGAACGGGGGTCACACAATTTGTCTTCCCAGCAGCACCTCATACATCCCTAGAGAGTGCTTCTGGAATCATGTTTCTCATCAGGCTGGGCCATGGTTGACTTTAATCTATCTCTGGATATTACAACACAGAGCAGACAGCTTCTCCCCCCGGCTTTGTTAAAATCCAGGCAATGCCCCTGTTCCCTCTGAAATCAATGGCAAAATACTCACTGATTTCAATGGGAACTTGGTTGAGCCCTAAATCTGAGAGTGAGATTGGTTATGTCCTGGGAGAGTCCCATGCTCGTTTCATGGAGGTTAGGTCCCTCAATGGCTCTTAGCCAAGATGGTCAGGGCTGCAACCCCATGCTCTGGGTGTCCCTAAGCCTCTGACTGCCACATGCTGGGACTGGATGGGAGGGGATGGAACACCTGATAATTGCCCTGTCCTTTTCACTCCTTCTGAAGCATCTGGCATTGGTCACTGTCGGAAGACAGGATCCTGGGCTACACGGACCATTGGTCTGACCCCCCATGGCCATTCTTATGCCAATCAGAATCGATGCCACTCCAGATCCTCCAGTGGGATAGGTGGAGCAATCTGATCCTGATTTGTAGAGTTGTAAGGAATAAATTAGGGGTAGATTCCTCATTTATTCCAATGATGTCCAATATACTCGCAACAGCACTAATATGCTTAGACATGAGACTCATAATGGTACAGTTCTGATGGGTCCCATCAATACTATCTGCCTTCTGGTAGATCATTTTGATGGTCTCCTCCATCTGCTGTTTCTGCTCAGGGACTTCTTCACAAAGAATGCCATGTTTTTGACTCTTCCATAGCTTTCTGCAAACTTTCTTATTTCCTCCTTGCTGTTGGGGAGGGGGGTGTTCAAGGAGATGCCCATATGGACAGCAACAAAACAAGCCATAGACGCACTGTTAGAGGGCTTTCCCTTCACCTTCCCACTTCCCTGGTTCTTGTCACGCAGACAGCAAGCAGAAAAAGACCAGAAGTCCGAAATGCGGACAATGTGATGTTTATTGGGGTTAGTTTCCAAGCAAGCATATTCCGAAGCCCTTCATAACAGTTGGGCTTATCTCTATATGCCGCCAGAGTCTATTCCCGTGTTCCCTTCCCAACTCTGACGCTGCGGAGCCTTTACCCTGTTTCCCTCCTTTCCAGCGCTGACGCCGCAGAGCCTTGCCTGTGTCCCTGTTCCCCCTGCTTTAGCGAGCATGATTCCAATTTCCCTTCCACTTCCTGCTTGACCCCAGTTTATATAGTAATATTCTCAGCTACACCTTAACCAATCATTTTACTGAAATTTAACTAATCAATCCTAACATATTGTAACATAATTCTCTTACCAATTATATCCCACTACCCTAATTCATTTATACCTACCAAAATTAATTATACAGCAGACAGAAACAATTAGAGAACCAGACAGATTAACAATAGAAAAGTGGGGACCATAAAGAAAAAACAATACAGAAATGGGGGTTTCACAACCACAACAACTGATAAGAGATTTCTTGCCAGACAGGATGTTATCAAACTAAGTTTTCTTGAACCATCTTAAGATCTGTTTCTTTATCTGGTGGTGATGGGCACTAGCAGGACAGGATCGTCTTCCTAACAGCCCAATACCACCTTATTTCAACGTGACTGGTTTGGAATGTGAGGATGTGGCCATACGCTTCCCAGCTTATGGCTGGCTGCCCCTGCTGCTTAGTCAAAGGCCTTAGCCTAAGAACAAGGCCTCAGACTTTCTTAGTGAGAGAAGGCCCATACACAGGCGGACTGTGATTTTGATTCTTTGTTTTCATACCCCTGTAATTAGCTACGTGATAAAAATACACCGAAGTTCTTAAAGTATAGGCTTTACAGGCAGGCCTGCACAGCTATATTCTAACACGCGCACCAGAATGTCCGAGTGTTATCGGTTCATTACATTCGTGAATTAAACAGTTAGGTGCCAACTGATGTACAGCATAGAACTGTTTACACTGGAGACTGAGGACCTGATCCAGTCGAGCATTTAAGCATGTGTGACTATGGGACTACTCATGGTCTTCACATTAGGCATGTGCTAAATCCTTTGCTGGACCAGGGCCTCACTTAGCACATTATGGGCCATATTCTCCTCTTACGCACGCCAGCGTACATCAGGAATAAGCCCACGGATGAGCTATTTGATGATGGTAAAGCTGATGCAAGTGTTGAATCTGGCCCTCAGTGTGCTCTACACATTCATTTTTCCATCATTTTAATTACTGCATTTTTGAAATTTTTGCTCTAAATTGGCCCTTAATGTTCAGATTTTAATGCTAATTAAAACAAATGTACAAGGCCCAGCTCTCAGGATATGGCACCCTCATTTTAGGACACACCATGGGTGATGTGTAAGAGTGCAGCAAGCGAAGGTGCCATAGGCCCATCTTCCTAGGGGTACAGCCTACGTCGTTTCTTCTATACCAACCCTCCTTCCTTGCTGCCACTGTAAAGGGGCATGGCCGGGGTGTACTGAGGCCCTACTGATCTCCACTTGTCATACGGGCCCGTGGTTAGTTGGTGTATTAGTCTGCTCTAAATGACGTGAGGAGACAAGAACATCTCAGTCAGCCCAGGTTTGGGAGAGCACAAAGACTAGCTTTCTGTCCCCCATTTTGAACTGTGCTGTGCTCTCCTCAGTCATAGCTGAGGACCCAGGCCACGGAGACCATTTCAAACCCCACAGTATTTCTAAGTGATCAGTATGGAAAATAAACTCTCAGAATTCATGCTAGGCTAGGGACTGTAGCAATCAGGGAAGAGGGGATGGGATACAGAGCCTTTCATCCTAGGTCAGTGCTTCCAATCCTGCTTCTCAGACCATTGCTCAGCGGCTATGGGGAGATGAGTGAGTGGCCTCAGTCAAAGTGCCAGTAGGCTAGTTATCCACATCACCTAAACAGCTTCACAACCAGCAGGAACTTTGTTGGCATTGTCAGTAGAGAGGACAAGGACCAAGCAAGGGCCATGGAGACTTAATTACCCTCTTGTGCAAACAGCAGGTTCAGATCCAGGCTGAGACACCCAGTATTGACAGGGAAAGGACAGTGATGAGTTTCCATCCATGCCTCTTGTGAAGCCCTGCTCTGTGGAGAATAGCAGACCCCTCAGTTTCCAGAATATGATGTAACTGGAATATGCTTTATGCAAAAGGGCTCTTGTAAGGTATCATTACAAAGCTTATAGTCTGCTAAGTCTGTTCATCCTATTTGTTTGCATGTATTATTTCAATGTCTGGAGTTAGGAGAATAAGATATAAACTTGTATTACTGATGTAAATGTATTAAGTGGAAGCCATTAAGGGTGCTTCCAAATCAAGGACCTGTAAATGGCTCTGTTTACTTGCAAACCTTCTTGGGTACCTGTGGCCAGCCCTGGAAGAATGGAGGCTGGGCTCTCACAGGACATGTGAACGTGTCTCCTGATACTGGGATCTATCTTAAACCTGGTGCTTTTCCATTTAGAAGGAGGGGTGGGGACCAGAGAGACAAAAGATTCCCGCCTTGAGCCAAAGTTATAAAAAGGGGGTGGAACAGAACAAAGGGGGTTCCAGTCATGAGAAAACCTCTGTTTTCCACCTAAGATGTCTGCTGGAACTAACAAGGATGGTACCAGGGGAAAGGATTGGGCCCAGACTAGGAAGGAGTCTAGTTGGTGGAAGAAGCTTATTGGAACATCTCTGAGGTTGACATATTACCTGTAATCAGTTTCTTAATGCATTAGACTTAGACGTGCATGTTTTTGCTTTATTTTGCTTGGTAACTTACTTTGTTCTGTCTGTTAGTACTTGGAACCACTTAAATCCTACTTTTTATACTTAATAAAATCACTTTTCTTTATGAATTAACCCAGAGTAAGTGATTAATACCTGGGGGAGCAAACAGCTCTGCATAGCTCTCGATCAGTGTTATAGAGGGTGGACAATTTATGAGTGTACCCTGTATAAGCTTTATACAGAGTAAAACGGATTTATTTGGGATTTGGATCCCATTGGGAGCTTGCTGTCTGGGTGCTGGAGATAGGTTACCTGCTGAGCAGTTTTCACTGAAAGCCTGCCGGTTTCGGGGTGTGGTCCAGACCCTGGCTGTGTGTTGCAGCAGGCTAACATGTCTGGCTCAACAAGGCAGGGTCCTGGAAGTCCCAAGCTGGCAGGGAAAACGGGCTCAGAGGTAATTTCAGCACATCAGGTGACAGTTCAAGGGGGTCTCTGTGATTGAACCCGTCACAGTGGCATAGTCGAGCAGGATCTGTGCACAGCTGATTGCTTTGAGACACTGGTAGTGATTTTAAGTGAGTTTTAAGTGTGCTGGCTGGACAGCAGACAAAGTGGTTAGTGGTTTGTTATTTTCTGTTTGCTTATTTCGGGAATGGGAAGTAGGAACAGGAAAATGAGTGAAAGCAGTGAAGCGATTGCGAAGTTGGAGCTTCTTAGGCTGCAAGGTGCAGAAAAGGAGAGGGGGCTCAGAGGTACTTTCAGCACATCAGGTGACAATCCCAAGGGGATCTCTGTGACCAAACCCGTCGCAACAACATCCTGTAAAGCAGGGGTCGGCAACCTTCGGCACGCCGCCCATCAGGGTAATCCACTGGCGGGCCGTGAGACATTTTGTTTGTTTGTTGACCGTCCGCAGGCACAGCCCCCTGCAGCTCCCAGTGGCCGCAGTTCGCTGTTCCCGGCCAATGGGAGCTGCGGGAAGCGGCGGCCAGCACGTCCCTGCAGCCCACGCCACTTCCCGCAGCTCCCATTGGCCAGGAACGGCAAAGCAACCGAGCAACAGAGATTGGGACAATGGAAGCAAGAACACCAGCATGAGGAGAAGCACCTTGTTGACTGTGAGCAAGAGAGCGGGATAGGCACAACCTGGCCCCACCAGTACCTTTAAATTAGGGATCGTGTTTCTCAAACCTCTAGAAATGTTATTCTACACAGAAAGCAAACTCTAATAGAAGTGATGTGTGACGCTCTCCTTAGCGAGCCCAGAACTCTAAGCCACTCTGTCACCTCTCTGCCATAGCCAGAGAGAGCTTTGCTGGAGCTTAAACTTGTGTCCTGCCTCACCTGTCTGTCTGCCTTACTAGCCAACTCCTTGAGAATCTGCCAGTCTAAACTTGGCTTTGCAGAGAACATTCAGGGAACCCCAAGTCCTGTGTTCCCCAGTGACATGTCTTGGTAGTGTCCGGTCCCTCTCACTGGACAATCATAGAAGTCCGCTGCCTCCCGAGAGACACACCAGCTTGTTGGCTCAACTGAGGATCCACACCTCACTTTAATATAACAGCACTAAGATGCATTTATAATAAAACATGAATAAGTTTATTAATAAAGAACAGAGATTTAAGTGATCTTAAGCAGAGATAATAGGAGCAGAAGATGGTTACAAATAAAACAAAAGAAAACACACTTTCTAGTGTCTACAGTTTAACAGATTATAATCCTGGTCTGAGGCAATTTCTCACCTCCAGTCAGTTCTCAGCCTCTTCAACCCACATGGCTGATGGACCCACTTTCCACAGCTTTCAAGAACACTGGCCTCTTTTGCCCCTTAAGGGATGGATAGCTAAGGGGTCCTCTCCTTTTCTTTTTATAGAGCCAGCACCCAGCCTGTCTCTCTCATATCCTGGGACAGACATGGCTACAACTACACTGCATACTTCTTTTTATAGTCCTGTGCAATGTTCCCTCTAATTTTTTCCATCCAGGTGTGGAATGAATTTTGTTCTGCGCACCAGTATCGAGGTAATGTGTGGATGTGCGCCACCACTAGGAACAAAAAACCTAGACATAATATAGATTTTTTAAAAGTTACCATAGGGCTAATTACTCCAGCCAGGACATCTTAGGCATTTTAGAACTCACTACTGAAAGAATTACATTTAAGCCTAAGAGAGAAATAAAAATTATGAAAGGCACAGACCAGTCAAAAAACTCAAACAACAGCACTTTGAAAGACTAAAATTACAGAGAACATGTGTGCATTGCAGGAAATATCAAGAAGTAACAACAACAATGTAAGTATGTGTTGGGAGGTGAGTGTAAGAGAGAAACACATAGGGTGTGTGTGTGTGTAACTGTGTGAAAGAGACACACGCGCTGCCCCTTTAAGTAGATGGCACGGACAAGTCTGAAGCCGCTTGTTCGGACACAGCAGCAGCCGCCGCCAGCAAGCTCTGTCCCAGGTCCCACTCCTGAGCCCTGCAGAGATGAGGTACAGAGGGGACGGACACCCTGACATCAGAGCCCCCTCATCCCCCCGGCTTCTTTCTCTAGGACAAACTTGTTTATCAGCTGCCTCTGCAACATATTTTAAGACTCTATTACAACACATACATAGATAACTCTCTATACACAACCCAGACACACCTCACACAATGCTATCCATGGCCAGCGGGTCACCAGTTTTTATAGGATACCTTACAAAACACTGTTTGGCTAAATATTTGGACATCACTGAGTTGAGTGTGCCCTTTGACAGTTAGCACACAGCGGGTCTTATCTCCCCTCTTACAGGGCTGCAGGAGGGTCAGCCATTGGCACAATTTCCATGTCATATTCTTGGAGCCCCAGGTTCCACCGCAGCAGTTTGGAATTAGTGTCTTTGGGTCTATGTACCCAAATTAATGGAGAGTGGCCAGTTAAAGCCCTGAACTCTCTGTTAAAGAGAGATGACCTTAATTGCCCAATTGCCTACTCAACAGCATAGCATCCTTTTCCTATGACAGAGTAATTCTGTTCAGTGGGAGTCAGGGTTTTGCTCAAGAAAGCAAGGGGATGCTTTTGTAACTTTCCCCTGATTGCACTGCTACTGCACCTAAACCAATGTCGGACACACCAGTTCAAACATTTCATCAAAATCAAGACTGGCCAGAACAGGCTTTTCGGACAGCATTTTCGTTTGCCTTATCAAAACCCTGTGGGCAAACCTTTGCCCACACGGCTGTGTTTGGTTTTCTCTTCTTGCACAAGCCTGTGATAGCAGACACAACATCAATGAACCCCTGCACAAATTGGCAGTAACAAATAACCAAGCCTATGGAAGGCTGGAACTCCGTTTTGGTCTGGGATATAAGCCAGTTAAAAACGGCTTGCACTTTCAAGGGGTCAGGAAAGATTTCCCTGCTCTCAACCCAGTGTCCCAAATAAGGAACCTTGGCTGCTCCGATTTCATATTTACAATACTACCACATCCCTGTGTTTTGGGCAATACATTTCCCAAGTGATTCTTGTGCTCTGACCAAGAACTGCTCAATATCGCAAGAGGGTTGATATAAGCTCATCCAAAGTCCTTTGATTGGCAAGCCTCTGAGAAGTGGCTCCTGCATTAATTAACCCAAGCGGTAACATTTTGAATTCATAAAGTCCCATATCTGCAGATTTCTTCTGCATCGTTTATCTCTCACCTTTCTTTCTTTCTTTCTTTCTTTCTTTTTATAAATAAGCCTTTTGATTTTAGATACTAAAGGATCGGCATCAGCATGTTTTTGGGGTGAAATCTGAGTTATATAGTGACCTGGGTGTGTGGCTGGTCCTTTGGGCTCAGAAGAACCTTTTATTTAATGAGACTGGTTGTAAAGAACCACTCACCTTTCTTCCTTTACAGCTTCTAACCCATTCAGCATGGCCACATTTTTCCATCCAACCTGAAGAGAGAAGATCTTCCCAGACTTCTCACGGGGCTGTCAAGTAAGAGGGCAAAGAGATAAAAAAAGAACGAAACAGGATTAAAGAGAAAAACCAGCTACACAGGCTGTACCTTAACATGAGAGACACTGTAGCATAGTCTGTGGCAGGCAGAGGGCACAGGGGCTTTGACTGCAGAGTGCTTAATCCCTGTAAGGCTGTCGACCCAAGAGGGAATATGCCCAAACCTGCTAGGAGGGATCCACGTTTTCATATCATGCCGTGCAGATTTGGGTGGGAAGCCAAACAGTGTCCCTCTCCCCGGCCATCTTAATTTCCCAATCGCTCTTTGTCCATAAAGAACATTGCTGGCTTTCAAAGTCCTGTCTCACTGCACCAATACTCAGCTGTCCATTAGCGCTGGTCAAAACTCAATTTCCAGTTAGCGGGAAATGTTGACGTTTTGAAATTTGTTTCCAGCATGAAAATGAATTTCCCAGACATTGACATTTCCAACAAAGTTCTGTTTTGGAAAGTTTTTGTTTCAAAATGTCATTTTGAAATCTGGACGTTTGGATTCTAATGCTGTTTTGTTACATGGGGCTTTTTTATTTGTATAGGATTACATTTTATCCATAACATGTCAGTGGTAATAGCACTCTGAATAGTACTGCTACTGATGTGTTGCGAAATAATATAAAAATAATTAGAAATGAAGAACTCGGAAACAAACATTTTCCAAAGTCAACACATTTTCCCTTTAAAAGGCCACCCCCAGGGAATAGTCATCAAAACCAGCATTTCTGGTCTAAAAAACGGTTCAATGAAGACATTCCCACCAGCTCTACTATACAGCTGTGTATGGGACCCATTGCTAAAGTGATGTAATTCTCCAATTTACACACACCCCTTGGGAGGGTGCGTCCAAGTCCTAGTTTAAGGGCCCAAATGAGGAATAAGGCACTTACATTGCTGCTTTCTCAACCATTAGAGTAGTGTGAACTAGTGTCAATGCTTTCTTTATGTTAACATTTATTTTAACAAGTATAGTGAACGATGCAAACTGGTTTACAGTTTTGATGTACATATGGTTCCATAATGTATTACTGATCAACAATTAACCAACCACCTACAGTGAGACGGGGATGTCACAAGTTCACATGATGAAAATTAGGGATGGTTTTTGCTTTGCTTTTATTCTGTTTAGCTTTTCTCCTTTTATAGATTGAAATCTTCCTGCAATGCAGTAAATAATAAGTGCAGTTCAGCTGCCACACAAGAACTGGAAACCGATCTGGCATGGCTGCTATTCACCAACCCTCTCTGCCAGTCAGTGAAAGGCATCTGTCCCTCTGGCACTTACCTCTGTTAAGGCAAGGCGAGGACATTGGAAATTGATCTGCAGCAAGTTCCCAATGAAAGGGAAGGAGACAGGACCCGGGGGGTAGTTGTTCCATCTCTTTCTGCGCTTCATGTGATCGAAAAGCAGGATAAAGACAGCACAAGAGAGGCCAAGTGTTGTGAAGCTGTTCCAGAAGGATGGGAGCTGAGACCCGAGCCAGGAGAGCAGTTCCATTGTGTCTCTCCTACCTCACTCTGTACCCCCAATACATTTTTCCCTTTCCCCTCCAACACTTTCCCTATTCCTGTTTCACCTTCTCCCAGTCTGTCTTTCTGTTTCTTTCTCCTACTTTCCCTCTCTCACTCTCCCCATCCCTCTCTTCCTTTCCCTCCGTTTTTATCTATTTCGCTAGTTATTCTATTCTAGTCACGCCCTCTCTTCTAAGAATGAAGTGCCATAAGCCTACACAGGACTTTACAAATAGCAAAGTGCTGGGCTGTGTAGTTATTGTTTCTCTTCAGCTCCTCCCCAGACCTCGTAGGAGTGGTGATGAAGGTGTGCCTGTCCCCACTTTACGCAAGCCATAATTTTACACAAAATCTGTAGGAGGAGTCACAGCTGGGGGCCGATCTTGTGATAGTTGGAGTCAAAAAACGTACCGGTGAGGACTCTTGATTCCCTCCCACTCTCTCCACCGCTTCACTTCAGCAACAGAATTAGCTAAAAAGGAAGAGGTTTGATTGGGTTTGTTACCTCTGACAGCACTATCTCGGGTTGTTGTTTTTAATATATGGCTGCTCATCCCTGTGGTATCTAACCATCACAGTGGCACTACCTAAGAAGGATCTGAGTTATCCATGACTGGAATTATAACAATTG
Source organism: Natator depressus (assembly GCF_965152275.1). NCBI lineage: Eukaryota > Metazoa > Chordata > Testudines > Cheloniidae > Natator > Natator depressus. The sequence goes on from NC_134234.1 coordinate 258,759,718, forward strand.
AACATCAATCATTAATAACATAACTTAATTACAACCTAACTTTTTCAAAATCATTTATGCACATGTTTTCTAGGAGGTTTAACTACATAGAAATGTCTGTCTTACTCTGTTATTACGATCGTTCAGTCAAAGTAAAGGTGAGCCAAAGTGCTGCATTCCTTAAAAGCTCACTTTTGATTGATTTTAACATTAACTAATTAACAATTTGACTTGTAAATCCTCAGAGAAGTCAGTCAGTACGGTCAGCCCTGTGGCCTGAAGCTTAGGAAAGAAGGAAGGTAACAGAGTCAGCTCTCTGCTGGAGAGCAAGAGGAGTGGACTGAGCAAGGCAGCACCACATTTACATATGAACTTCAGATAGTTTGGGGACATAGGGGTATAACTTGGCTGAGTTTTGAACTTGCGACCCATATTTTGGAGATTATTCTGGTGGGAACGACCTGGGCAAAGCCTGAACAATGACTGAGTACAGGGTCACCCAGAAGAAGACTGATGTTTGCCACGGTCAGGTAAGAGCCCTTGGACAGAAGGAGGCCAAGTTCCAGAAAAAAGAGAGATTGTCCGTTCTTGGTTAATTGCTGGGACTGCTTTTCGTAAGAACTCTAAGGGGGCTCTTAGATCACTGATTCCCCTGGTACCATAACAAAACAAAAAATAAAATCTGAGCGGAAAGCTACAGTTGCCTGATATGGGCAGAGCTCAGCAGTGGTTCTAGTCATAGAGCAAGTGGAGGACAGAACCCCTCTGCAGTTCTGGTCACCTGGCCAGCAGTGAGTGGAGCAAAGTGGCAACTGGTCTCACCTACAGCTTGCAAGCAGACTGAGAGCTGCTGTGGGGACTATGGTGGAAGCAGAGGAGTCTACAGCATCCGTCTACACTGGCCTAAAGACTTTGGTGAGGTCTCTCTGTCCTAGCTACTGAAACTGTTATAGCAGGAGGTGGTAGAGCAAGCAGGTATGGATTTGCCTATCAAAGGCGCCTAGATTGGACATAGGGGCCCAGATTACTGAGTGGAGACCCGAGCCAAAATTAAGCAAATTGTAGCAAATCATCTAGAAAGAAGACGCTGGCCCTTGCTGCTGCCGATGCCATTGGCCGAAGGGTTACAGTACTCAGTGCCCTAAATTTGGCGAAGGTACATTGTACTCCTCGTACATAGCAAAGAGGTTTAGCTTTAAACTTTAAAGTTCTGCTTTAAGCAAAAAACTCAATTCATTCTTAACTATGGAGTTACAGTCTGGGAATCCTGGACCTACTGAAGTCAAGGTCAACCCCCCACTGATTTCGTAGGTCAGGGTTTTACTGCAAGCCTCCATAACAAACATAAGAGCTTCCACATGACTGCTCCGGTGAGCCTGCATTTTGTGAACTCATGGAGCACCAAACCTGAGCCGTCCTTTGTAGGTGATACAGCTGAGGAATTGTCACAGATTGAAGTGTCATTAGAGGAGGATTTGGAATTAATTGATAAACTGAACAGTAACAAGTCACCGGGACCAGATGGCATTCACCCAAGAGTTCTGAAAGAACTCAAATGTGAAATTGCAGAACTATTAACTATGGTTTGTAAACGGTCCTTTAAATCAGCTTCTGTACCCAATGACTGGAAGATAACTAATGTAACACCAATATTTAAAAAGGGCTCTAGAGGTGATCCCGGCAATTACAGACCGGTAAGTCTAACGTCAGTACCGGGCAAATTAGTTGAAATAATAGTAAAGAATAAAATTGTCAGACACATAGAAGAACATAAATTCTTGGGCAAAAGTCAACATGGTTTCTGTAAAGGGAAATCATGTCTTACTAATCTATTAAAGTTCTTCGAAGGGGTCAACAAACATGTGGACATCGGGGATCCAGTGGACATTGTGTACTGAGATTTCCAGAAAGCCTTTGACAAGGTCCTTCACCAAAGGCTCTTACGTAAATTAAGTTGTCATGGGATAAGAGGGAAGATCCTTTCATGGCTTGAGAACTGCTTATAAGACAGGGAACAAAGGGTAGGAATAATTGGTAAATTTTCAGAATGGAGAGGGGTAACTAGTGGTGTTCCCCAAGGGTCAGCCTTAGGACCAATCCTATTCAACGTATTCATAAATGATCTGGAGAAAGGGATAAACAATGAGGTGGCAAAGTTTGCAGATGATACTAAACTGCTCAAGATAGTTAAGACCAAAGCAGACTGTGAAGAACTTCAAAAAGATCTCACAAAACTAAGTGATTGGGCAACAAAATGGCAAATGAAATTTAATGTGGATAAAGGTAAAGTAATAAACATTGGAAAAGATAACCCCAACTACACATACAATATGATGGGGGCTAATTTAGCTACAACTAATCAGGAAAGAGATCTTGGAGTCATCGTGGTTAGTTCTCTGAAGAGGTCCACGCAGTGTGCAGCGGCAGTCAAAAGAGCAAACAGGATGTTAGGAATCATTAAAAAAGGGAGAGAGACTAAGATGGAGAATATCTTATTGCCCTTATATAAATCCATGGTACACCCACATCTTGAATACTGCACACAGATGTGGTCTCCTTATCTCAAAAAAGATATACTGGCATTGGAATAGGTTCAGAGAAGGGCAACTAAAATGATTAGGGGTTTGGAACGGGTCCCATATGAGGAGAGATTAAAGAGGCTAGGACTTTTCAGCTTGGAAAAGAGGAGTCTAAGGGGGGATATGATAGAGGTATATAAAATCATGAGTGGTGTGGAGCAAGTGAATAAGGAAAAGTTATTTACTTGTTCCCATAATATAAGAACTAGGGGCCACCAAATGAAATTAATGGGCAGCAGGTTTAAAACAAATAAAAGGAAGTTCGTCTTCACTCAGTGCAGTGCCAACCTGTGGAACTCCTGGCTTGAGGAGGTTGTGAAGGCTAGCACTATAACAGGGTTTAAAAGAGAACCGGATAAATCCATGGAGGATAAGTCCATTAATGGCTATTAGCCAGGATGGGTAAGGAATGGTGTCCCTAGCCTCTGTTTGTCAGAGGGTGGAGATGGATGGCAGGAGAGAGATCACTAGATCATTACCTGTTAGGTTCACTCCTCTGGGGCACCTGGGATTGGCCACTGTCGGCAGACAGGATGCTGGGCTGGATGGACCTTTGGTCTGACCCAGTATGGCCGTTCTTATGAGGCATGACACCATAACCAGAGCTAGCACAGAAGCCAAAACACACAACTACTCAAGGTTATGGAGAAGAGTTTGCCTTTTGGGACCTTGATTGCTCGAATTCTCTTGCAATATCACTGAATACAGGCTGAGGAGAATGTAATGGGCTGGACACACAGCAAAAGCATTGCAGTCAGACTTTAGGTGCATAAGGCACTTCAAGGTGGAAAGATTTATTTGTTTAGTTTATTACTCAGTGTTCCTGGAATGCTAATTGGGCCTTTACACAACAATAAGCAGCATTAGATGTGCACCTACCATCTCCAGGAACGCCGGCTCCATGTGGAGCTTAAGGATGATCGTCACCACTCTTGGGTCCAGACCATGGCCCCAAGCTAAGACTGGTGGGACTGAGTTTTGAGACCCAGAATATCCAGAATTTGCTGCAGAACTTCAGAATGAGACCTCCAGAGTGAGCTATCCCCAATATCTAATCACCACCAAAAGCATGGACATTGGCCCGGGGGAGCTGACTAACCTGGAGAGTTACTGGACTGGGAAGTCCACAGTGGGTGCTGGTGTAATGGAGGTGGGCGTAACTATATAGCGTGCACCCACAGGGATGTGACCAGTGTGGCTGAGATCATAGAAGGATACAACTGGGCATCCACAACGAACCCATGTGTCCATTCAGCGCTGCCTTTGCTGCATCAGGGCCGGATTTAGGGGCAGGCAACCCAGGCGATCCTAAGATGCAAAGTTATCATCTTATATGACAGGGATAAATCATGCATGTAAAGCATGCATCCAAGTCATGAAATGGGCTAGAAATGCAATAAAAGATAAGGTATTCAAAAGTTTAACAAATGGGGGAGAGGGGCGGGGGGCACCGAAGACTCTCCTTGCCTGGGACGCCATTTGGTCTAGGGCTGGCCCTGCCTACAATATTAAATAAAGAGTTATATACCTAGTGTAATGACAGGTTTCAGAGTAGCAGCCGTGTTAGTCTGTATCCGTAAAAGGAACAGGAGTACTTGTGGCACCTTAGAGACTCACAAATTTATTACAGCATAAGTTTTTGTGAGCTACAGCTCACTTCATCGGATGCATTTAGTGGAAAATATGATGGGGAGATTTTATATACACAGAGAACATGAAACAATGGGTGTTACCATATAGACTGTAACAAGAGTGATCAGGAAAGGTGAGCTATTACCAGCAGGAGAGTGGGGCGGGAGGGGGGGGGAACCTTTTGCAGTGAAAATCAAGGTGAATAACTTAGGCTTGAATAAAGACTGGGAGTGGATGTGTCATTACACAAAGTAAAACTATTTCCCCTTGTTTATTTCCCCTCCTACTGTTCTTGTAAACTGCTGGAAATGACCCACCTTGATTATCACTACAAAAGGTCCGTCCACCCCCCCTCCGCCCTTTCCATCTGGGAGTCTTAAGGATCCCTCTGTCCATCCCTACTCTTTTGGGTATTCCCCCGTTGCAGCTGACATTTGCCTGTCATGGATGAGACAGGATTCCCTTTGAACTCCATTAAGACTAGTCCTTCCTTAGGGTGCTGCTGACTAATGCGGAGGACTTCCTGCCCAACGAATGGAACACAGTGCCTCCAATGCAGTAACGTTTACCAGCATACAGTCACATTCCTAACTAGGTGTAACGGGGTCAGCACCCACCTCTCATGAGTGTCCCCTTTTCTCTGGCTGATATGCCTGCGATCCCAGGAGAAGGAATTGTGGGATAAGGAGCCTCTACACTAGGTATAAAGAAAAGGAGGACTTGTGGCACCTTAGAGACTAGCTAATTTATTAGAGCATAAGCTTTTGTGAGCTACAGCTCATTTCATCAGATGCATACAGTGGAAAATACAGTGGGGAGATTTATATACACAGAGAACATGAAACAATGGGTGTTACATACACACGGTAACCAGAGTGACCAGGAAAGGTGAGCTATCACCAGCAGGTGAGCGGGTGGGGGGGAGGGGGGAACCATTTGTAGTGATAATCAAGGTGGGCCATTTCCAGCAGTTTACAAGAACAGTAGGAGGGCAAATAAACAAAGGGAAATAGTTTTACTCTGTGTAATGATACATCCACTCCCAGTCTTTATTCAAGCCTAAGTTATTCACCTTGAGTATCACTGCAAAAGGTTCCCCCCCCTCCTCCCCCACCCGCCCCGCTCTCCTGCTGGTAACAGCTCACCTTTCCTGATCACTCTTGTTACAGTCTGTATGGTAACACCCATCTAGTCACACAGCCCAAATCTCCTTCGCACAGTAACATAGAGCGTAGACTTGATATGAAGCGCCAGAGGCAAGCAATTTTCAAGAACGAAAGAGACAGGAAGTAATAAACATTAAAGAATAAAATAGTCCTCTTTTTATTAACGTAATTTTACTATTTTGTATACAACACTCAAATTATAACAATCCTTTGCAAGGGCAAATTACAGGCTTATCATGGAAAAAACACAATATTTTGAGGCAAATTAGTGGCAATTCCTCCCATAGTCACTTTACTCTAACAGAAGAGGTTTCTATTCCAAAGAAACTGTGTTAACCCTTTTCCGGGCTGAAAGTGAAAGGAACGTGTATAATGGAAGAAGGAAGGTGTCGTGTACGGGCATAGCGTAATATCCCTTTAAATAGTTTGTGAGCCTTATTGTTCCATTCCCCATGTGCTGGTTTTTTAGAAGTTGCCAGAACCCAACCAGAGCAGCAGTGTGTAGGTGGAGGAATGCCTGGCATGTTGCGTATTTCCAATAAACACGTGTTTGGACCCCACTGTACACATGTGGTTCCCTCATATTATGTTTGTGTAAAGAGAAAAAGATAAGATCAAAACTGGAATTATACTAGGCAAACTGTTTGGTCCAAGGGCCACATCTGGGAATAGAAATTGTATGGTGAGCCATGAATGCTTACAAAATTGGGGTTGGCGTGCAGGAGGGGGTGCAGGCTCTGGGGTGGGGCAGGGGATGAGGAGTTTGGGGTGCAGGAGGGTGCTCAGGGCGCGGATCGAGGGGTTTCGAGAGAGGGAGCAAGATCAGGACTGGGGTAGGGGGTTGGGGCGTGGGGAGAGCTCAGGAGGCGCAGGCTCTGAGCGGCGCTTACCTCAAGCAGTTCTCGGAAGCAGTGGCATGTCCTTTCTCCGGCTCCTACGCCGAGACATGGCCAGACGGCTCTGCACGCTGCCCCATCCGCAGGCACCGCCCCTGCAGCTCCCATAGGAGTGTGTAGGAGCCGGAGAGGGGCCATGGCGTGGCTTCTGGGAGCCGCAGACACAACACTAAGGCCAGGTCTACACTACAGGCTTATATCGGTATAATTATGTCGCTCAAGGTGTGAAAAATCCACACCCCTGAGCGACATAGTTATACCAGCCTAACCTCTGGGTAGACAGCGCTGCGTCATCAGAGCTTCTCCCATCGACACAGCTAACGCCTCTCAGGGAGGTGGCTTAACGATGCCGACGGGAGAAGCTGCCCCGTTGGAGTAGGAGCATCTTTCAGCTAAGCACTACGGCGTTCCTAAAATATATGAGGGGAACTTGGCAGAAAACAGCACTTATCTTGGGACAGCCTGGATCTGGTAGGGGTGGGGCCTGAGTGTCGCAGCAAAGTGTCCATCCTCTCGAGGCCTGGCCTGGCCCTCAGGGAGACGGATGGTGAAGTGCTGCAGGAGGCTGGTGAAGAAGAGGAAAAGCTCCATCCTGGCCAGTTGTTCCCCCAAGCAAACACGGCGACCTGCAAGCGTGGAAGTGAGAAAAGAGGGAGGAGTCAGAGAGGAGGAGGAGGAGGATACAACACCACATGTAAATGACTAGTCACTGAAGGAGTAAGACCCGTACTGCGCACCCACAGGTTGGAGTGAACAGAGAATCTGCCTCCATATGCAGCAGATGCTGAGTCTCCCTATTCCCAGACCCTGTGTGAACAGGAACAACTAGGAAATACTTCTCCAGACCGACCAATGTTCTGTTTAATCCGATTCCCTGTCTCTGATGGTGGCCAGGACCAGAAGCTTGGAGAGGGGAATTACTGCCTAGTCAGCCTGACTCAAAAGGGTCAGAGACACTCTAATGCACAGGGCTAAATCTGCAGCTGGTTAAATTGGCATAGCTCCTTCGATGTAAAAGGAGCTGTGGTAATTTACACCAGCTGACGATCTGTCCCATATGCTCTTTGTGGAATTCTTGCCTTGTAGAATCTACATGGGCAAATAAATGCCTTTTGGATAGAGAAATCTGAGGTGGAACAACATGCCCATGCTACCAGGCAGGAGACTCTGGTTCAAGTGCGATCTGGGGACATTGGTTTCCTGGACTCGAGGCAAATACAAGTGATGCATCTTCACCAATGACCCATCTCAGGCTAAACCACTGCAGCAAGCCTTTGCAGTACTCGTACAAACAGGATCACCTCACCGCCAGCCCGAAAGACTTCACTGGTCCCATATCTCCTCCCGCAGCCACTGCAAAATCCTTCTCTTGTCATAAAGGTTCCTAACGACCAACACCCCCATCTTCCTCTTTGGACTGTTCTCTTTGAAGATAGTAAAATGAAACTTTGAAGTCTATGAGCTGATACCTGAAGTGAATGAGTTACGGGTCAGACCATGTTATGAGCTGGGTGAAACCGTGTGTGACACAGGACCACAAAGGGTTACACAACTAGCCAGCTAATTGACCCAGATTCAACCTTGAGAAACGTATTAGTAGATAATGATTGTTTTGTTGTGCATTTAGATCAGGGTGGACAAACTTTTTGGCCCGAGGGCCACATCGGGATGTGAAACTGTATGGAGGGCCAGGTAGGAAAGGCTGTGCCCCCCAAACAGCCTGGCCCCTTCCCCCTATTCGCCCCCTCCCACTTCCCACCCCCTAAATGTCCCCCTCAGAACCCCCGACCCATTCAACCCCCCCTGCTCCTTGTGCCCTGACTGCCCCTAGGACCCCCTCCACCCCAAACCACCCCCCCGGGATCCAACCCCCTATCCAACCTCCCCCTGCCTGCTCCCTGTCCCCTGACTTCCCCAACCTATCCACACCCCTGCCCCCTGACAGGCCCGCAGGTCTCCCACACCTATCCAACCCCCCATGCTCCCTCTCCCCCCGAACCCTATCCACACCCCCACTCCCTGACAGGCCCCCCAGGACTCCCACACCTATCCAACTTCCCCCTGTTCCCCGACCCCTGTCCACCCCAGAACCTCCACCCCATCCAACCGCTCCCTGCTCCCTGTCCCCTGACTGCCCCCCGGGACCCTCTACCCAACCCCACCACGTGCGCTGCCGCCCACTTTCCATGACCCTCAGAGCAGCAGGAGCTCACAGCCCCACTGCCTACATGGTGGCATCACTGCGTGGCTGGGGGAGTAGTGGGGGAGGGGCCGGGGGCGAGCCTCCTGGGCCAGGAGCTCAGGGGCCGGGCAGGACGGTCCTGTGGGCCGGATGTAGCCCGCGGGCCACAGTTTGCCCACCTCTGGTTTAGATACCTATTGTTAGAGGTTGACAATGTAACCAAAGGGCTCCTGTCTATCGCTGTCAGAGATCAAAAGGAGATGTTAACATTTAGATGAACTGTCAGCGTAGTAATAGCATTGTCTTCATTTCTCTTGGAAGTATGCAGTAAACTTCCTGTAAAGGGCAGGCAATGGGCAGTTGCCTCACATTAATCCATGCAGCTAATTAGCAATGGTGCTTAGGAAATAGGAGGTTACTTCAAGACCACTACTGGTCACCCAAGGACTGCACGCTGTCAAGAGGCTGCTGGACAACTATAAAAAGAACTCTAGGGCCCTGAGCCTCTTATCTCAGATCTGCTTAAGCTTCATCAGGGGAAGTTTGAGTCACAAGACTGAGGTCTCCAGCTCCATTCTGGATCACCCTGATCTTGGCTATTGGACTTTGGACAAGAACCTGAAAAACTGATTCTGGAAAGGACTCTCTGAAATACTAGAGCTCACCCACTCTACTATGAAACTGACCTAAGCACTTTGTTCATATCTGTATGTATAATGATCTTTTAACCAATACTCTCTCTCTTTTTTCTTTTTTAATCAATCTTAGTTTTGTTAATAAGAACGGGCTGTACGTGTGTATTTGGGTAAGATCTGAGATATTCATTAACCTGATGGGCAATGTGTCCGATCCTTTGGGATTGGTAAACTTTTTATATGATGAACAAGATTTTCAGTAATCCTCATCATATCTGACTTGGGTGTCTGGGTGGGAGCTCAAGGGTGGGTTGCTTTCAGGGAACTGTATTTTGGCTTCTGGGTAACCACTAAGGTATTGTATTATAGAAGCTGTTTTGTTGCTGGCTTGGTGAATCTAAGTATTACAATAACCACCACTGTCGGGGATGGTCTGCCCCATTCTTTGCAGTCTGCCCTAATTGAGCAATCTCAGCATGCCCCCCCTCCCTGGTACCCCGGTCACACCTTGTTATGGGTTGACTCAAAACCTCATTCAAACTCATGTGTGAACATGCCTGTCACTTAAGATAGTTGTAAGAAATACTTATGGGGTCACACCTAATACAAGGCCGAATAGAATCCGCCCAGAAACTAACATCAGGTGGGTAGGGAGTTCCACTTGGTATTGTGACCAGGATGTGGGGGGAGTGGAAGGGGGTTGTGAGTCTGTGAGAGAACACACACAAACTGAGAACAGACAAAAACAGAGAGAGGCAGAGACAAAAGCAAGAAGGACAAGCAGTAATAGCCTGTGAGCGCAGTGAGACCCTAGAGAAAAGCTTTTGGGTCTGTTGGCAAAAGAGGCTTTGGGCCATAAGCCAAGAAACTGCTCCTTTTGTTACTGGTTCCTCCTGAGTTCAGAGGAGCAGGACTTTGTACATTCCTTATAAATAAACAAGACCGCATCAAAGAAAATACCTGACTCCATCAATTTCTACTTCCAACTGGAATGTCCCCAGGGCCCTGAAATTTGACGAACATAAGAACAGCCATAGTGGGTCAGACCAAAGGTCCATCTAGCCCAGTATCCTGTCTTCCAACAGTGGCCAATGCCAGGTGCCCCAGAGGGAATGAAAAGAAAAGGTAATCATCAAGTGATCCATTCCCTGGCACCCATTCCCAGCTTCTGGCAAACAGAGGCTAGGGATATCATCCTGGCTAATAGCCATTGATAGACCTAGCCTCCATGAATTTATCTAGTTCTTTTTGAAACCCTGTTATAGTCTTGGCTTCACAACATCCTCTGGCAAGGAGTTCCACAGTTTGGCTGTGCGTTGTGTGAATAAATACTTACTTTTGTTTGTTTTAAATCTGCTGCATATTAATTTCATCTGGTGATCCCTAGTTTTTGTGTTATGAGAAGGAGTAAATAACACTTCCTTATTTGCTGTCTCCACACCAGTCATGATTTTATAGACCTCAGTCATATCACCCCTTACTCTTCTCTTTTCCAAGCTGAAAAGTTCCAGCCTTATTAATCTCTCCTCATATGGAAGCCGTTCCATACCCCTCATCATTTTTGTTGACCTTTTCCAATTCCAATATCGCTTTTTTGAGATGGGGTGACCACATCTGCACACAGTGGTCAAGATATGGGCACACCATGGATTTATATAGAGGCAATATGATATTTTCTGTCTTGTTATCTCTCTCTTTCTTAAGGATTCCCAACATTGTTTGCTTTTTCTGACTGCCACTGCACACTGCGTGGATGTTTTCAGAGAACTATCCACAATGACTCCAAGATCTTTCTTGAGTGGTAACAATTAATTTAGACCCCATCATTTTACATGGATAGTTGGGATTATGTTTTCCAATGTGCATTACTTTGCATTTATCAACATTGAAGTTCATCTGCCATTTTGTTGCCCAGTCACCCAGTTCTGACAGATCCTTTTGCAGCTCTTCACAGTCTGCCTGGAACTTAACTCTCTTGGGTACTTCCGTATCATCTGCAAATTTTGCCACCTCACTGTTTACCCCCTTTTCCAGACCATTTATGAATATGGTGAATAGGACTCGTCCCCGTACAGACCCCTGGGGGGCACCACTATTTATCTCTCTCCATTCTGAAAACTGACCATTTATTTCTACCCTTAATTTCCTATCTTTTAACCAGTTACTAATCCATGAGAGAACCTTCCCTCTTATTCCATGACAGCCTTTGGTGAGGGACCTTGTCCACGTGCTTGTTGACCCCCTCAAAGACTTCTAGTAGCTTGGTGAGGCATGACTTCCCTTTACAAAAACCATGTTGACTCTTCCCCAACAAATTATGTTCCTTTATGTGTCTGACAATTTGATTCTTTACTGTAGTTTCAAGTAGCCATTCAGCCGTTGGAAAGGGGCAACACTATTATCTAGTGTGGCTGTTGAGCAAATAGGAAAGGCAGAGGTGTTGTGCTTTGTGCTGCTAAGGTACAAATACTGAGCTAGCTAACAAAAGTCCATTCTTGAATTCTGTGAGGCTCTAGACCAGCAGGTCCCAATTTTTTTTCCGGAGTGACCCCGTTTTAATGAAGTATTTCTGTCCAGAATCCCAGACTACATGGAGGAGCTAAATGGTGTCCTCTGCACAGCACGATCTCAGACACACCGTAAGTGTGAGCTCACCCCTTGTGGAGAACGCCATTTTGCTCTACAAAATGGTGTCCTCCACCCGGTGTGACTGCCTACATATGGTGCATGCGAGGTCATGCTGTACAGAGCAAAATGGCATCCTCTGCACACAAAGGATTGCCACGATCCCATGTGCTGATGGCATGGCCCCATTTGGGGTTGTGAGCTATGCTTTGGGAACCGCTGCTCCAGAGAGAGTGAAAGGCAGGCACTGACAAAGGGTGCAGGGGAAACTCTGATTGCACTGCAGTTTGGCACAAATGGAAGGTGGCTGCTCAATTGCCTGTTTACAGACTAAAATAAAATCATAAAATGAAAAACAAAAGTGGCTTTTAACCAAGGATACGTCCACACTTCGGTAGGTGTAATCTCCAGCTCAAGGAGACGTGCCTCCATTAACTCTGAGCTAGCTAGTGTGCTAAAAAGAGAAGTGTAGCCATGGGGGTGCAAGCAGTGGGAGGGGCTAACCGCCTGAGTAGGTACCTCCCATCTTGGACGGGATCATCCTCATTGCGGCCAGCCCCTCCCATTGCTCACGCTGCAGTGGCTACGCTCCTACATGCTATCACCGAGTTAGCGTGGGTATGTATCCCCAACCTGGAACATACACCCCCAGTCTGAAGTGTAGATGTACCCGCTGAGCCAATACCAGAGCATCCTGGAAATGCGTTAGAAGCTGCCTAACTAAGTTTGTGTCACATTTTTTTCTTCGATGGGACCTCAACCCCTCTCTGCCACTGAAACGGTTGGCTGTATTGAAACAAACCTAGAGAGCACCAACCAGTCACTGGGAAAGGTTCTGTGGAAAAGCTATAATCCTGCTCAGTGCATAGACCCTCCTGTCGAAGCCCTCATGGTTCACACTGCTGGGACTCCTGGGCTGCACTCGTACAAGCCTGGCAGAGGCAGTGGCCCACTGGTTCAGGCTTCCCACTGCTGTTGATGTGGTGTCCAGAGGGGTTAGGACAGACCCTACAGACCCTCCACCAGCCACAGCTGGCCTCCTTTGGTGTGTATCAGAGAATCAGTATTTCCCCCTTCCCATCTCTCGGGTGAGTTGAGAGCATACGGGAAACTGGGAACATCCATCTCCCCTTTATCCCCGACTGATCCATGTTCCCCACTGCAGTGGTCCCAGAGCCTCCAGTAAGAAACGCCTTCCTTTGATCAGGGCGCCTTGCAACAGATAAAGAAGCATGTGGGACACAGCAATTTTGATCATGCTTTAACAGAAAGCCTTAACTCCGACCTCATCCTTTTCCCAATAACACACACCTCACCTGCGTGCACATTGTTTCTAAACAGATTCCTGGGCTTGTAGTTAAGGTTTTCCGTTGGAGTGCAGAAGGGATTAATGTGTTGCATTCAGTATGTCCCTGTGTCTATTGGAGTATGAAGTAGTTTCTCTGGGGAGATGCAGCATGCTCATGAAGAACAGGCCCAGCTCAGCACAGACTGCACTGATCTTCCCCTTGAGGAAGCTGCTCTCCTGATGAGAGGGACATCTTGCTTTAGAGGAGACTCATTTTCCCATAACTATAGTGGGTCACATCTCATGCACTGTGCCTCATTTCCACAGGGACGGCCTCTGCCAGCTGCTCCTCCCCTTGGATTTACCTGCAGAGAAAGGCAGGAAGGCCTCTCGCTTCACAAACTGCCCATCTGCATCCAGGAAGTGCTCCGGGTAGAACTGGTGCGGCTTCTCCCAAACCGTTTCATCCTTCAGCACCGAGGTCAAGTTCGTGATGACTGTCGTCCCCTGATCCACCCCAGAGAAGGAACAGGGTACATAAGAATTGTCACACCAGAACAGGCCAGTCCCTCTGCATTCAATATCCCATCTCAAGCAGTGGCCATTGTAGGATGCTTCAGAGGAAGGCACAGAACCCAGCTCAGGTACCTCATTGTATAATCTTATAGCACAGTGGAGTGGGACGCTTTCAAGGCCCCAGCCAGTGCACAGCATATGCTCTCAAGCCCTTGTCCATTGCATGCTAGCTAGACTAAGAGTATGCAAGGGGTGTTTTCATGGTCTAATGAGGTTCAGGAGATGAAAATTGCTTCTACTCCCCAGTTGCTTCAAATATTTTCCCAAGTTAATTTTAGCTCTGGTAAGAGTGTGCTGACAGAGACTCCAAACCGCAATTCTCATTGTCTTCACAGAAAAAGTGAGATCTTTCCCCTCTCACATGCCTCAGGCCTGAGCTAGAGGAGCTTCCTCTAAGGGCGAAAGTGGAACTGAGTATTGTGTGGCTTTGGTCTCTCCAATGAGACTCTCACCAAAGAAGGCAGTAATTGCCTGTCATTGTCTCTTGTCCATTTGGAACTGGATAGACATGCACAGTGGCCTCTGAACAACCTTCAGATTATAATAGACTGTTAGTTGCTACTGTGTTGAATTTGAACTGCTGACCTAGCCGGTAGTTTCTATACAGTCAGTCAGCATTACCTTTCTCCACCTTCAAGCAGATGTACTGAATGTTAGAAAGTGCCCAAGACAAAATTACAGTCTCCCCTGTAAGGATTGAAATCCTTAGTAGTGTCTTAGCTCAATTCGTTGTTTTTTCAGATATCCAAAGACCTGTTCAAGATGGAGCTAACCACATAAACAAGGCTGTCTCTGAAGCACAAGGCCTTTTAAAACTGCACATTTGATAACTCGCCAATGGTTGTGTGATTCAGGGCCTGGTGCTCCACCCCACTCTGCATGGAACCTTGGGGAGATTCACATATGGAATGTCTGCAGCTGCAGGACATAAGTCTGCAAGGGCAGAGGAGGTCTGCATCCCCTGCCTGGCCATAGATACCTTTGGAATGAAGAAGCCTTGGAGCTCGGTGTCCCGGTATGTCATGTGAGGCACTCCAGCGGGAACAATATCCCCACAACGTTGAGTTTCATGGATCACAGCACTGGTATAAGGCATGTTCGCTTGGTCCTCCATCTGGGGTGACCTGTCCCTGCCAATCACCTTATCAATTTCCTCATGGACTTTACCTGGAAAAAGACACTTTACATCCTCCTCAATGCAACATAATGATGTACATCAACACTATAGAAATGGGGAACCTACGCATTTACCCTTAAGCTTTAAACCCTGTGGGGCAGAAATGGTCTGTCTATTTGTACAGCGCTGGGTTTATATTCGGTGAGTTTGTTAGCCACCTTCCTACCAATCACTGAGCAGTTTACAAGTGAGTCATCTCTAGGAAGTGGGCGTTCTAAGTGTCTGGGGCACTTCCTCAGGGGTCAGGAAAGATAACCAGCAGTGAGGAGAGGGGGTGGACAAACCTCCGATTTCTCTCACCTTCACACAACCAGAAAGCCTCTTTGATACCCCAGACATGAACTGCTCTGCTTCCCAACTACTAATTCCTGACCTCACAATCAGGTCTTATATGTTTGTTGAAAGCACCTGAAAGCAAGAGTGCAAGGGAGGCAGGGTGTACCTGGCTGGGGGTAAGGGGGCAAAGCAAGCCCCGTAGACAGTAGGAAAGAGAGAAATGCAGAATTAGGAGCTGAAGGAGAGCACGCTCATCTTCGGTTACTCAGCCCAACTTACATAGTCATCCTCTGTTCTATAGGCTAATAATCTCATTGTTCGAGAGATCCCACCTTATCCACCTGTGCCTCCAGCATTAGCACATTCAAGCAGGTTAGCATTTATCCCTGCAGAGACCCTAAGAGAAGGAAGAGTTACCAAGTAGCTACAAGGGTCTCAAAGTGCACTTGTCATGAAGAAAAGTGGTGAGTGCTCCCTCTGACGCTGAAATCTTTAACAGAGGCTTGCTCTCTCCTTTCTCCCTTCCCACAGGGCTTTGCTCTCCCCCTCAGAGAGTGCTCCACTGGAATTATTCCCCAATCACTGCTGTCACTGCTGCTACGGCAGCTTCATACCCCCAGAACACAAAGGTGACAGCAGATGCTAAGAAGTTCTCTGTGGAAGAACCAGTCACATCTCCACCAGTCCCCTTGCTTACACTGGATGTCAGGGTGGAGAAGCATGTACAGCAATGCCCAGCGCAGGGTGGTGGAAGTGGTCTCAGTGCCAGCAGTAAACAAGTCCACTGTTACCATACGAAGGTTGTTGTCATTGAAACTGCTCCCCGCATGCTCTTTAGCCTGAAGAGAACAAAGGAGAGCATGATTTGACCTTAGATTTTTGTTGGGGAGAGAGGAGCAGAATTGTAGATAGTGGTAATTCATATTCTCAGACTGAAAGGTTGAATTGTTTGCAGAGTACAGCAAAACACGTACATATGACAACACATGCTGTAATGGCTCCTTGGTCACATACATTTCAAGGTAATAATTTGTCCCACACATCATAGACTTCATCAGGAATACAGCTCGGGACCTTCTCCTCCTAAAACGCAGGGTATGTCTACACAGGCAATATAAGCCCAGGGTTCGGGACACTTGACTCAGCTGACCCTGTGTTAGAGAACCATGGGCTTGAGCATCTACACCGTGGTAGTCAATAGGTAGTCCGCAAGCCAAATCTGGACTGCTAGATGCTTTTGAACAGACCCTGAAATCTTTTTATTTACTTATTATTATTGTTTTTTTTCTCTCTGCAGTCTGGATCTTGCCTATACCTTGACCAAGAAATGTGGACCTTGACAAAAGTTTATTGACTACCCCTGCAGAAGTCTATGCTGATTATCAACCCTACATTAAGAATTTTCGAGCCCAGGCGCGAACCTGGGGTTCTGGCATCCACACAGTAGCAGGCAGACCTGAGTCAAACCAACCATATCCCAGACTCCCTAGCACGCTCCCAGAGTGTGGCCGCTCTAGCCTTTGACTGTGGGGAAGCTTCATGCCCACCCTGCACGTTACAGGAAGCTTGACCAGCCTGCCAACACTGCCTGACGAGCAACATGGAAGAGGCCCCTTTTCAAGAACTTTTCTTGCTTGCGCTGTCACGCCTGGGTCAGGAATTGGGCAGAGTTTCCGTGAGGCGCTGGTGGACATTTCAGCAGCATTTTCTGACCCACCAAAGTCCAGGGGTGCCGAAACAATTTTTATAGTGGGGGTGCTGATGCTGGAAACCATGTATTTGGTGTGTGTTATTACTGCTTCAAGCCAGGGGGTGCAGCAGCACCCCCAGTTCCAGCACCACTGCCAAAGACACCTGAAAGAGTTTATGAAGATGGAGGAGGAGTACCCAGGCACGGCAGACTCCCACTGGCTGATGCAACTCAGTACACTCAGCATACATGCTGGAAACTCTGCCCACAGTCTCTTGCCACCAGAGTTAAAGGAGGGTCTCCAGTCAGTCTTAGAGATTTGTGCCTCTGCAACCTCAAGAGGTTAGTGTGATCACTCACACTTGATCAGGTCAGAAATTCCATGTAGTAGCGAGCAGGGTGCAGCCAACATGCTGGCCAACAAATTAACATCAGGATTCCAAAAATTCATATACCTACCTGGGAATAACAATCTGACAGGCCCTATTCCTGCCCTGGTAGCTTCTATGAGAACAGGACCTCAGTGCTACCTACTGAACCAACAATCCCCCACCAAGTACTCTTCAGGGCCACCGTGCTTAGCGTACAAGATATGACAGGATCGCAGCACGAAGTAGTCCGGCTATCTTTTGTAATGCTGTGGATTTTATGTGTCTGTTTTCTAAGGGTTTCTTATCTCGATTTTTCTCAGACCAATTCTGTAAATTTGGACTTAGACTTCACATGGGCAATCACTAATATGCTATTTAAGAGCCAATTACGATGTAATTTGCTTTGTTTACGACTCAGAACAAGAAGCTGACATTTAGAAATTTCACACAAAATGAAAGTTTTTTAAAAACGGCTTCAGGTTAATCAAAATTTTAAAAATACTATAAAAATAAAATTAATATACAAATGAAACAAACAATAAAACAAAATAAAAGTGAAATGAAGTAATTTCTAAATGAAAAATTGAAATGTGCTGTGACAAAGTTCCTCCTCTACCTGGGTGGGTCTTGCGCTTATTGGCGGATTTGCTCGCCTTGGTGATCAAATGTGGATCAAAAGGACGACCTGAAAAAACATACAGGACCAACCAAAGACATTAGGAGGCACAACAGCATTGTAGCCTGCCCCTCACTGCATGGAACATACTGAGCAAGAACCGCTAACATTTCAAGACTTCTTATGGAACAACCAGTTGAAAGTCCATGCTCATGTAAGCTGGTGTAGCCAGACAGCCAGCCCCCCGCCCCCCCCAGACCAGCATTGCTGGGAAACGGAAGCCAAAACAACAGGGCACTTAACATAAATTCCAGCACAGCCTTTGAAGCTGTGAGAAGCACAGGTGTGCTGCTACAATGTGCCTCTGGGAACATATACACGATTGGGCTCACAGCATGCAGAGGCGCTGTGACAGACATGGCTCTTAGCCCCTACTAAATAGCATGATGCACACACACCAACATCCTAGGTGGGAAAATATTTACCCTAATAAAAGGAATGTCCAGTAGGCGAAACTTATTGTTTCTCTCCCTTGCAAGTGTAAACTACTCTTGCGAGAGCTGGCGTCACCCAGACAGACCAGCCCCAATTTGGCATAAGAAAGGAGAAAGAGAATAAAGGAGTACAGAGGTATAAGTAGGGGACCTACAGCACCATGATTTTTGGAGTGCTTTTCACTATCTATCTGCTGGTCAGATAAGTGACAGCCTCCCAAGGCTTCTGCAGCTAAGAGGGTCCCTAAGCCTTGTCCCTTATTCGTCTTTCCGCGGAATTGAGTGACCGATCCTGGCTTGGCACCGCTGGAATCGAGAGATGCAAGGAGGGTAAGAAGCACCCACACCTGATCTCCTATCTTTAGTGTACACATATTTTGAAATAGAGCTCTATACTTTGTTTTCTTTCTTTGGGATCGTGGCTTCAGTTTTGTAACTTGTTTGTGTGTGTAACATCTCTACATTTAAATAAGTAGGCACTAGCAATTTTGTAACCACATGATTAGAATCTAGTTTAATAAATTTTGGTAACCATTTGTGCATAAGCCTGACTTGTTTCTCTGGTTTACTGTAAAGCAGCCAACACAATTAAAGAACCTCAGCCGTTTTGGCTATAAAGCCTGGCCATTAGGTGAGAGTACTAAGAGCCTAGCGTTGAGTTGTGCCGCCTCCACGGGGCAAACTCTTGGGGCGCCTGTCAGTCAATCCTGACTGCCCACTGCGAAGGAGCTCTGAGCTCTAGCAGTTAAAGTCACGGGTGTGGAGAGGCTCTTAGTACTGCCATTGGGGCACCTGTCAGTCAGTGTTGACTGCCCGCTGCGAAGGAGCTCTGAGCTCTAGCAGTTAAAGTCACGGGTGGTTAGGACCTTGGGGCATCCGTCAGCCTAGCCCGGGCTGCCCGCCGCGAAGGGACAGTGCGTCCTAGCGGTTAAAGTCACGGATGGTATAAAACGGGCATAGCTGGCACCTCACCAAACATCCTTGGCCATCGGCTAACAGCTGGGGAAGTTAAAGATGTCTCACAGACTAACAGGGTTGGGCCTGCTCAATACTTGGAAGAGAGACCACCATGGAAAACTTAAGAATTGCAGGTTTGGGCTGCGGATTCAGTCAGTGGTACTCTCAAGATAAGTCCTTTGTCTGCAACCATATTAGGAGAGCCGCAGCCATTAGCTGAGAAGTAGGAAGTCACATCCTCACATTCCATCTAAAATACATTAAAACAATGTAATATCGGGCTGTTAAGAAGGCAATCCTGTCCTAATGGCACCCACTATCACCAGATAAACAAACAGATCTCAAGAGGGTTAAAGAAAACTTAGTGGTCCTCACTTCTCGATTGTTTGTCTGTATGATCTCTGTCTGGTTCTTTGTTTTCGTCTGTTACATAATTAATTTTGCTAGGTCTAAATTAGTTAAGGTGGCGGAATCCAGACGAGACTGCCCTTGCATGGCCAACAGGGAAAGTCCGCCTGCCTGACCGGGATTGGCGAGCACAGCATTGTACGCTTACCATGTGTATTCTGCTTGGTAATTGTTAATAAATAGAGGTTATTACTGTGTAAGGCTCTTTCACTGGTAAAAGGTCTTGCAAACCCCCAAACGGTATGCCCTGAGCCCTAGGATTGGGGTAAGGGTGGGTGTCTAAATTAAGAGGGTTACGCCTTCAGCCATAAGAACTGGGTCAAGTGGGTGCCCCTAGAGTGTGCAAGTAACAGAGAATTGTGTGCAGGTAACAGTACTCATCTCCTTGCCTCGGGACTGAACCCGGGCCGCCTGTGTACAGACAGATGTTACTGTGCTGCTACAGACATTTTTAAGTTGAGGCATAAAAGTGACGTCCTTAAAGACGTCATGGCATGTTTTGGAAGCGTCTTAGTGTTGACGCCTTCACCAGATTCCAGTTGAGATCATTACATTCTACCAACCTAAAATTCCCCTTGGACATTCAATTGGAGGTGTCGGGGGTTTGTTTTTGTTTTACTTCCCATCACAAACTGTCATGTTAAAACAGCTGTCCGGTTGGACCCCACAGGTGGCTTCAAGATAGTGCTGGATGAATGATCACTATGTGTCTGGTCTCCAAAGCACTTTAGTATCCTTCTGGCTATCAGGGATTATGTAGAAATGTGAGATACTGTGTTATTATTCCTTCCTTCATAATCAGTCATATTATCCTTTCATTTCCTTATGTATGGAAGTTACACTGCTCCCCTGCCCCATCTCCCTGGATGCCACAAACCTTTTTCAGAACTGATCGCAGAGCATAGAAATCCAGCTTCCTCGGTCACACGGTGCTCCAAGGATTTCTTTCCCATCCCAAAGTTCCTCAAGGTAGAGAGTGCAAATCTCCTTTGCTCCTTCCACGCATGACCATATCTTGCAAGCACCACCCCTGGAAAATATTAACAAACAAGAGACATAATAACCTCTGAGAAGCACCATACAAAATTCATTGGACAGCAACAAAATAGGGCTGAAGGGACTGGCTTCTGAGGAAGGATAAAAGGAACCAAGTACAGCTTGGCCAAATGGCAACTAATGGGAGCTATTATTGCAGCCTTCATAGGTGTAGGTGGTTAGTGCAGAAGGAGAGGGATTATTCAGGGAGGTCCAAGGTATAGCTAGGAGTAAGGGGATGAAGTTCAGGACCAGATCCACAGCTCCTATAACCGGATGCAATCAATGGAGCTAAGCCATGCTATAGCCTCAGGGTGTGAGGCTCACGCTGGATGTCAGAAAACATTTCCCAATGATTAGATCGAGTAAACTACTCAATAGTCTCTCAAAGGAATTCATGGATGCCCCACCACAAGTCATTTAAAATTGGATTGGAGAAAGCCCTGGAGAACATACTATAGGGCGCATTCTTGCCTTGGCCAGAGTATGGGCCAGGGTGAGACTGAGAACATAGGCGGTGCGTAACGGAGGCTGGAGGAGGCTAAGCCTCCCCAAACTTCTGCGAATAATCCCCACCATGGCCCCAGGCCAGCGGGAGGACTCAGAGCTCCTCCAGCCAGCCAGGGCTCGGGGTGGCTCAGGCAGGCGGTGGCTTGGGCAGGGCTTCTCCAGCTGCAGTAGGGAGCTCAGGGCAGGGGACTAGCCTCCCCAAATGGGGGGTTCACATACTGCCCATGGTTGAGAAGATGTGACTCTATAGGTATTTGTCCAGCTCTAAGCTTTCTAATGAAAGTGCTTTGGGATAACCTGAGAGGAATCCAGCCCAACAAGCCTCCCTTTTAGGTTGCTTTTCTTTCTACCCTCCCCCACTTTCACTCTTGGGTCCTGGAGGTTCCTTGGAAGGAGGCTATTTTTTTTTACAAGCCGAGGAAGGTGCCTACATATGGTGAGGGGTAGGAATCCGCCAGTTCTGACAGTGGCAGCCAATCGGTGTTGATTGGCATGTACATCCCACGGAGCATTTCAGAATGGCCCTGTCTTAGTAGTTGCTGCAGCGCTGCAGTTGGGAAGGAGAGTCCCCATTTTCATCTAGCCTGACTTCCTCCTCGCGAGAGGCAGTGTCAGGGGCAGACTCCAGCTCACTCGCTAAGTCCCCTTCAACCTCTCCAGCAGCTCAGATGATAAAGCCAGTCCCCCTGCAACGCTGCCAGAGAACTATGTTAGTTTCCAAGGTACTTGCCTTCAGAGTTCTCTCCATAACCCAACTGTTCATATATAGGAAAGTATGGTCGGTCAGCAAAGTCCTCTGATTTCTGGACCAATGCTTCCTTTACTGCTTTGAATCCATTCACTACTATCAGATTACTCCAGCAGTTCTGAAGACTAAAGACATCTCCATATTTTTTACTCAGCTGCCAAGAAAAGAAAAGGGGAAAATATATCGTTGGAAGCCAGATGGGGTCTTTAACAACTACCAGAGGTCAGGACCTCTTTTGGTGTCTCCAAGGATAACAGACCCAAGCGTACATTGTTCCTGGTGTGGCACTGGTTTAACCACTGACACAGACAGCCTTCTACAACGCTTCCTGCAGCACATGGCTTTGCATAGGCGATATCCCATTCAACCACTGACCGGGCCCAACCTTGCTTCGTTTATGAAATCGGATATTATCACAGAGGGTACAGCAGTGCTGGCTACAGATACACACAAAATAAAAATTACTGACATAAGGGATTGGGGGTGGGGAAGGGCGTTTCCTGTGATGCTGGCAAACGAGGTGCCAGCGCTTGCCCAGGCTGCAGGCATTAGCTAAGAACTAACAAACTCATAGCTGGAGACCAGACCAGGTCACCTGTATGTTAGTTTGCTCAAAGTAGGTATTAGTCTTACAAGAATGTATTTCGTGTTTAGACTACGAAATGCTTGTGAGTTGCTGCAGGCGTTAATCTCACTTGCAATGTCGGTGTTCCACGCCACAAGAAAATCTGTACGTTTTGCGTTATAACTTAGCAAATGTCCGCTCTGCGCTTGTGAACCAGGCACAGGACTCCTGCCACACCCCATCCAGAAGGGCTATCAAAATCAGCTGGGTCAAGGAACATTGCAATACAAAGGACTGCTTAATGGCCCTATCCCCCCTTGGAAATCCTGTGTGCAAGGAAGCTTGTTCTGTGGACTTGGAAGCTGAATGAAGGAAATCAAACAAAGTCACAGGAAAATTTTCCATCTCTTTGGCTGTCTGAACTCTGACAGGGCTAGAGATCCCCAGGGCTGCCTGCTGGGTCTGCCCCGAAAGACACTTTGAATAGACACATCACTGCAACTTGCTCACTCTTAGGATTTAGATGGTAACTCATCTGTGAGTATATGTTTGCTTGCTTGAACCCGCAAATAACTTTGTAATGTCTTTTTCCTAGTTAACAAAACTTTAGATCATTTATTACAGGATTGGCTACAGGTGTTGTCTTTGGTGTAAGATCTAGGGTACCAACTGATCTGGGGTAAGTGACTGGTCTCTTGGGAATGGGAATAAGCTGAATGTGGGGTGATTTTTTTTGGTGACCATTTATCAGTAAGTTCAGTTTGTCTGGGTGGCAAGATAGACTGGAGAGTCTAAGGGGACTTTCTGTGACTCCATGGTAAGACTGTTACAATGATCCAGGAGCAGGGGTGCCGGAACAGAGGGGGCCAGGGGACTCCCCACTATGGCCAGGCTCCCTGGGTGGCTCTTACCACAGCCAGGCTTGGGCTTCCAGGCTGGCTGGGGGGGGGTAGGGCCTCAGGGGAAAGAGAAGGAGCAGAGGGTGGGGCCACAGAGAGGGCAGGGCCTGGGGGGAAGAAGAGAGGAGAGATAGGGTCACAGAGGGGGCAGAGCCTCATGCCCTCCCACACACTTCTACCGAGGTTCCAGCACTCCTGTCCAGGAGGCAGAGGTGAAAGTAAGCTGGTCCGGTCTGGCATACCGGCAAGAGCCAGTACGCCGTGCCAGACCGGACCGGCTTCCCCGGCAGTGCTTTATAGGGCCCGGTCCTCCAGCCACTGCGGGGAGCCCTGGACCCTTTTAAGCGCCACCGGAGCTCTGGCAGCGGGGCAGTAGGAGCTCTCCCACTCATGAGCCACTCCCGAAAGCGTGACCGTTTCTTTGCCCCATCTCTTAACCTATGTGGGTGGTGCATTACCCCATATACATTCGCCAGGAGATGGCTTATTGCCACTATGAAATGTAACGTAACTATGAGGGTATCCTAGCCAATGGTGTTCGGAGCCTTGCAGCAGATGGCAATGACACTCAGATAAAGGGAAATGTTAGGGTGTTGACTAGTGCCCTAATGCAGCTCTGATTCAACTATTTTGGTAGGGGAAGAAATCACATCCCTGACTGAAATCATTAACTCGATACAAAAACTGTGTGTAGACCAGACATGCCTAGAAAGGGGACGCATAAAAGTCCTGCCCTTTTTCCACACTCAAGGGAAACCTGTGGAGAGGGCACCTGTGGAATTGCAGGTGTTCAGCTCGTGCCCAGCAACTTTCAGGTCTTCGACCAAAGCAAAACCAGGTAATCTTCATTGAGATTCTTCTAAGTTCTTGGCTGCAAATCTGAGTTTTGTAATTACGAACCTTGATCCTTTCCCGCAGCCAACAATTGTGTGGTGCAATGCAGGAGAGGGTAGTACAAAGTTCTTTAAGATACCTCTGGACTCTCCTGATCATGTGTGCCAGGCCAGTCCCGTTCCCCTGCAGTAATTCAGATTAGCCTGAAGGCCTTTCTAAATTGTGGCAGTTTTCAAGAACCATGAGAGGCAATTTCAGCAGCTGGGATTCTGCAGGGCACTGAAAACCGTGGCCCGTGCCCCTGGGCTACAGGAAAGCATCCCGTAGGAATTGCTTTTGGATTATCCCCCTGTCCTGGCTGAATGCGCTGTCGCTGGCTAGACTAGCTTTGAGGCCACTTTGCACCACTCCGCCAGCACAGAGTGCGTCTGATGTGAGCGAGGACCAGGGCCACTGTACCCTGGTGACAGACAGGCATTGCAGAGCACAAAGCTGAACAGTTTAAAATAATCATCAAATAGTTTAGGCTCAAAATTTAACCTATTTTCAGCTTTTTGTGGGATTTCTTGAGGATTGTCCACTCATACAAGAGAAAATGCCTTTCTGGGCCAAGAATTTAGGGAGAGAAAAACCACAAGTACTTGTTTTATGTGTACGTGAAAAACACAAAGCACAACGTATTGTGTTCCTGCTTTTCTACAGTAACTTTCCTCAAAGCCACATGGGCATCAGCCAATGAGATTAGGGAGCTGGATGGGCTCATTCATGAGGAAAGATAAAATGAGGTAAATATATAGACTGGTCAAATATCTAAGGAAGGGGACTATGATTGATGCCTGCAAGTATCTGAAAGGTGCAAATGGAAAGGACAGAGGGAAATTGTTTAAGGTTGGTTGAAGGAGTAATGGAATGAGACTAAATAATGGAAAATTGACTGTGGACAGCAAGAAACACAACCTCAGCGAGAGGTGTATCAGACTGGGGAAGTGTCCTAGCAGAAGTGATGAAAGCCTCATTGCTGGTTATTAAAAATGGATAAAGCCCTCAGGGGCATACCACGAGAAGGGAGAGGGGTGGATAAGACTAGGCCATTTCTACCTTTAATGTCTAAGAATCTGTAAGTAAAAGGACAGAAAAGGGAATAATACGTTGTTACTAAAAAGGTGGAGTTAAAACAGCGGCAGGTCAAAAGTGTTGTTGCTAGCATTGTCATAATCCCATTTGATCTGGAAACTCAAACGCTCTTTCTACTGCACGGTGAAAACAAGACCCAGACCCGGTTTCCATGGTACCAGCCTAGAAATGGGGCCTCTGAGTTTGGCAACTACAGTCACAAACCATAATATGATTTAGTTGCCGCAAGCTACGTCAACAGTTTCTTTGGAAACAGGACAAAGCATTCACTTGCAGGAACTAACCCCACAGAAGTTGTGTGTGCTCTTGTTAGCGCAGCCACAGCCAGCAAGCACATCCTAAAGTTGGCTAGCTGGAGATTACACTTTTGCTGGCTTTTGCTGAGACGCTCAATCATTTCTGGTGACTTACGAGGAAGCTGTCGTCCCTGCCTCCACGTCCCCAAAGCAGAGAAACTTTGGAATGAATGGAGGGAGCTGAGCAGAGACAAAAGCATTTTCATATACGATAAGTCTTTCACTAGCCCTTTTCATCCCAGAGGATACGGATGGTACATAAAGGGACCACTTCACCCACCACTGAGTGCACCCACCTCTGAGGGGGAATGCAGCAGCTGTTTAACAGTGCTAATATTGCGCAACAGCCCAGCACGCTACAATGTCTCCAACTGAAATTACAGGGAGAAGGTAAAGAGTCGGGAGGGGGGGTGTTTGGCTGGGGGGGGGTGCGCAGTGGGGGTCACACTCCTCCAGCGCTGTCACAACCTTTGCAGAGAACTGGACTGGACTCCGGAGTGGAATGTTGCCCTCTGCGGTCCGGAGCCAGAGCAAGGCCGAAGCAGAGAAGCAGAGAGCCTTAGGGCCCCCCCGCCCCGAGGGGCACTGACGGCTCCTGCCTTGGAAAAGCCCCGGGCCGGTCAAATAACCCGTCCAGCCCGCACCAGCTGCATTAACGAACCACCAGCCCCGCTCCCCAGCACGCTGGGCTCTCCAGCCCCTCTGGCCCTGACCTGGGTAAAGGAGACGTGCGGGTTGTGGAAGTCGATCTGCAGCATGGTCCCAAGGAAGGGCAGAGAGCTCGGCCCTGGTGGGTAGCGACTCCAGCGCTTCCTGCGCTTCAGGAAATCAAACAGCAGAGCGAAGACTGTGAGGGCTATGCCCAGGGCTGGGAGGTTGTTCCCGCAGGATCGAAGCTGGGACCAGAGCCACAGGAGCAGCTCCATGGTCTCTCTTTGCTCTCCTCCCCGTGCCTTTACCCCTCCCCTGCCTCTTTTTCCTGCCCCTGTTCTCTCACTCTTTGCTGTTTCTGTCTCCCCAGTTTCCTCCGCCCGTTCCCCTTCTCTCGCTCTCTCGGTTTATCTCTCAGACACCCGTCCCTCCCTTGCTAACGTCACAGCTTGGAGCTGCCTGGCCAGAATTGCTCTGTAGTCCCTCCTCTGCCCAGACAATACAAACTGCAGGGGAGTGGTCGTGAAGGGTGGCCCAACCTCTGTAAAAGGGAAAGGGCATAGCTCCATTTCCAGCATCTGCAGTATGTAACATGAGGGAGAGAGGAGCCCCTGGAGCCCATGGGAGTGTCAGGTTGGGTCCACCTGCAAGGATGAGTCTCTCCTAGTGCTCGAATTGCCCCTTGTATTCAGAAGTAGTAATCCTTACCTAGCGTGACCAGATGTCCCCATTTTATAGGGACAGTCCTGCTAGTCAGGACTTTTTCTTATATCGGCGCCTATTACTGTTCCCCTTCCCCATTTGGATTTTTCACACTTGCTATCTGGTCACCCTGCCATCAGGGTTTCTCCTCACGTGGTTGGTTAGTAACCAGTTTTTGCTGAGCACTGGAGAGCCCCTGAGCAGCATATGCTGCTTCTGCTCAGGGACTTCTCCACAAAGAATGTCATGGTTTTGACGCTTCGATAGCTTTCTGCAAACTTTGTGATTTTCCTGCCTGTTAAAGGGGGAGGGGGGATTTCAAGGAGATGCCCAAATGGACAGCAAGAAAACAAGCCATAGACACGGTTTTGTAAAACACACTGTTGGAGGGCCTTCCCTTCACCCTCCCACTTCCCTGGTTCTTGTCAGGCAGACAGCAAGCAGCAAAAGACCAGGAGTCCAAAGTGCAGACAATGCGATGTTTATTGGGGTTAATTTCCAAACAAGCATATTCCGAAGCCTGTCACACCAATTGGGCGTATCTCTGTACGCTGATAGAGTTTGTTCCCGTGTTCCCTTCCTGGCTCTGACACCGCAGAGCCTTGCCTTGCCTGGTTTGGAATGTGAGGATGTGGCCATACGCTTCCCAGCTTATGGCTGGCTGCCCCTGCTGTTTAGTCAAAGGCCTTAGCCTAAGAACAAGGCCTCAGACTTTCTTAGTGAGAGAAGGCCCATACACAGGCGGACTGTGATTTTGATTCTTTGTTTTCATACCCCTGTAATTAGCTACGTGATAAAAATACACCGAAGTTCTTAAAGTATAGGCCTTTACAGGCAGGCCTGCACAGCTATATTCTAACACACGCACCAGAATGTCCAAGTCTTATCAGTTCATTACATTCATGAATTAAACAATTAGGTGCCAACATGATGTACAGCATAGAACTGTTTACACTGGAGACTGAGGACCTGATCCAGTCGAGCATTTAAGCATGTGTGACTATGGGACTACTCATGGTCTTCACATTAGGCATGTGCTAAATCCTTTGCTGGACTAGGGCCTCACTTAGTACATTATGGGCCATATTCTCCTCTTACGCACACCAGCGTACATCAGGAATAAGCCCACGGATGAGCTATTTGATGATCGTAAAGCTGATGCAAGTGTTGAATCTGGCCCTCAGTGTGCTCTACACATTCATTTTTCCATCATTTTAATTACTGCATTTTTTAAATTTTTGCTCTAAATTTCTAAATTGGCCCATAATGTTCAGATTTTAACACTGATTAAAACAAATATACAAGGCACAGCTCTCAGGGTATGGCACCCCTATTTTATGACACACCATGGGTGATGTGTAAGAGTGGAGCAGGCGAAGGTGCCATAGGACCATCTTCCGAGGGGTACAGCCTACGTTGTGGCTCCTATGCCATCCCTCTGTCCTTGCTGCCACTGCCAAGGCCAGAATCCGACATGAGGCGCAAAGCCTGGCAAACCAGATCACTGACTTCAAATTTCTGGTCTCAGTTTTGGTTTGGCATGATACCCTGTTCCAAGTGAATGTTGTAAGCAAGGCATTACAAACTCATTCGATGGACATCGTAACCATGAGCAGCTACCTTGATTTCGTTGTGGCCTTCAGAGACAACAGATTTGAAGATGCCATCACTGCTGCTAAAGCAATAGCAGAAAACTTAGGAGCTGAGCCTGTCTTCAAAGAATCTCGTATTCACTGGAAGAAGAGACAGTTTGGTTTTGAGGCCAGAGATGAGATGATGGGAAACTCGGAAGAAAAATTCAAGATGGAGTTTTTTTCCCCTCACTCGTTGACACTGCTTGAGTGTTCACTGAAGAAAGGTTTGGACAAATGAAGCACCATTAAAAGACCTGGGGGTTTTGTATGACCTTAGTAAGCTGCCAGCAGACAGAAAAACACTCTTGAAGAATTGTACAGACCTTCACCAGACAGACACATGAAAAATGTTTGGATGTCTCGATGTCAAACTGGACAACATCCATCACATTATGCCATGCTGGAAGCA
Organism: Natator depressus; assembly: GCF_965152275.1. Taxonomy (NCBI): domain Eukaryota; kingdom Metazoa; phylum Chordata; order Testudines; family Cheloniidae; genus Natator; species Natator depressus. Next base: position 258,788,682 of record NC_134234.1, read on the forward strand.
CTCTCCACTCCAAGTTCTCCAATTCATTCCTGATGCAGAGCTGAAGGACACTTTTCCTCATGTGTGGATAGCTTTGAGGATTCTGATCATGCTGCCGGTCACAGATGCAAGTGGTGAGAGCAGCTTTTTGAAGCTCAGGCTCATTATAACTTATCTGTGATTGACGATGGCTGACCAGAGACTGACACCACTTGATATTTTATCGCTTGAAAATACCATTGTCCAGTCTCTGGATCTCTCGGACGCTGGGCTTCAGTTCACGAGGGCAAAGGCGAGAAAAGCGACCTTTTGAACTAAAGGACGAGGGTTAACGGTCTAGGGCTGTCACCTGCTGTAACCCTATTTAATACTGCCCCACCCAGTGTTGGTGCACAGTTCAATTTCTTGATGTTAGTACATTTCAGTTATTCTTAAAATTAAAAGGTTTCTGTAAACTTAGAGGAAACCATTTTTATTTGCTTATATATGGCATGAATCAATATAGATTTAGAGATCCTAGCATGCAAATTTATCATCTTATATGACAGGGATAAATCATGCATCCAAATCGTGCATCCAAGTTGTGAAATGGGCTACAAATGCAATAAAAAAATAAGGTATTCAAAAGTTTAACAAATGGAGGTGGGGGGAGCACCAAAGACGCTCCTCGCCTGGGGCACTATTTGTTTAGGGCCAGCCCTGCCAAGGAGGACAGTAAGTATTGTTTATATAGCAGTTGGCTATGGTAAGGGGATAAGGAAGTTTGCTACTTGCCTAAAGGGCTGCCTTACTCTTCTTATTCTAGGAAGCAAACTTAGAATTAAGTAAGTAGAACAATTGTGTTTGTGTGAATATACATATTATTGAGCCACAAGGCATGGCCCTGTGCCCTGACTGGTAGCGCACCAGTCAGATCCAGCCCAGCCCTGCAGGGAGAAGATAGAGCTGCCAGAGGTAACCCAGACTGAATCTGTGGGTTGGATTTCATTCCAATTTCCTGTAACTTTACAGAAATCAGTCGGCTTGAGACTGGGAAAACACCATTAAGGAGGAATCACAGACAGGAGGCCAAATGTCTTTGTGAGGTGTATTACATAATGGGACCAAAGCCAGCACATGAGCCTGACAGCTTCAGTAATCGTCTAGGTTTTTTTCCTTTCTGATTTGAAGGTGTGTCTGTGCTCAGTAGTGTGGCTGCTGAAACTATTCATTATGTAGGACAACAAAATGTTTTACTGAATTGTCAATATAGTACCCAGGATGAGCCTATGTAAATCTGAAGGTCTCCAGTTGTCAGAAGTCCTGTGTTATATTCTTCATTTTAAAGGAAAACAACAAATTTCCCAGTGGTGATATTAGTTAGTCCAGGGAGGGTGCATTGTAACTGCTGTGCAATAACAGTTTATCTTTGGAGTGTTATTCGTTAAAAAGGCATTTGAAATTATTAATTGTGTATGTGCATCACTGTCTTATGGTAAAGACTAGTCCTGCATTCCTAACAGAAAGAAAATGAATCCTACTATAATTTCTCATTTAGTATTTAGATCAGGGGTGGGCAAACTTTTTGGCCCAAGGGCCACATCTGAGTGGGGAAATTGCATGCAGGGCCATGAATGTAGGGCTGGGGCAGGGGGTTGGGGTACGGGAGGGAGTGCGAGGTGTGGGAGGGGGTGCAGTGTGCAGGAAGGGGCTCAGGGCAAGGGATTGGGGCACAGGAGGGGTGCGAGGTGTACAAGGGGGCTCAGGGCAGGGGGTTGAGGTTCAGGAGGGGAGCAGCAGGGAGCTCAAGGCAGGGGGTTGGAGTGCAGGAGGGGTTCGGGGTGTGGGCTCCGGCCCAGCGCCGCTTACCTGGAGAGGCTCCAGGGTGGCAGCGGCACAAAGGCAGGCTCCCCGCCCTGGCCCCGTGCTGCACCATGCCACTCCCAGAAGCGACCGGCACCACATCCCTACAGCCCCGGGGGGGCGGGGGAGGTGCAGAGGGCTCCGTGCGCCGCCCTCGCCTGCGGGTACCTTCCCCGAAGCTCCCATTGGCCACGGTTCCCTGTTCCCGGTCAGTGGGAGCTGTGGGGGGTGGTGCCTGCAGGCGAGGGCCATGCACAGTACCCCCTTCCCCGCCCCCTGCAGGGGCCTCAGGGACGTGATGCCAGCCGCTTCTGGGAGCGGCGTGCTGCCTGCAGCGCCATGGGGGTGGCAGTCCTGTGGGCTGGATCCGGCCCACGGGCCGTAGTTTGCCCACCCCGATTTAAATGGTTCATACAGAAAATCCAGCAATTGTCTCTTGCAAGGATAGGAATTCATGGTCTGTGCAAATACTTTAAGTCAGACTTACCTCCCTTCTACATCGGTTACACAGCTTCAGCTTCCAGCCACTGGATCATGTTATATCTTTCTCTGCTAGGCTGAAGAGCCCATTGTTAAATGTTTGTTCGCCATGTAGATACTGACAGATTGTAATCAAGGCACCCCTTAAACTTCTCTTTCTTAAGCTAAATAGATTGAGCTCTTTGAGTCTACCGTAGAACCTCAGAGTTATGAACACCAGCGTTATGAACTGACCAGTCAACCACACACCTCATTTGGAACCGGAAATGGAAAATCAGGCCGCAGCAGAGGCAAAAAAGCAAATACATACAGTACTGTGTTAAATGTAAACTACTGAAAAAAAAAAAGTAAGGGGGAAAGCAGCATTTTTCTTCTGCATAGTAAAGTTACAGAGCTGTGTTAAGTCAATGTTCAGCTGTAAATTTTTGAATTTAAATGTTTAAATTAATTTTGAAATTTAAATTTAATGTTTTGTTCAGAGTTACGAACATTCCAGAGTTACAAACAATCTCCGTTCCCAAGGTGTTCGTAACTCTGAGGTTCTACTGGATCACTAGAAGGGAAACTTTTTTAACCCTTTAATCGTTTTTGTTGCTCTTTGAATTCTCTCCAGTTTATCGGTATCCTTTTTGAACTGTGGGCACTGGAACTGAACACAGTATTCCAGCCCTGGTTGCACCAGTGCCAAATGCAGAGGTAAAATAACTTCTGTACCCATACTCAAGATCCCCTAGTGTGTGCCTCCCAGGATCACATTAGCTCTTTTGGCCACAGCATCACACTGAAAGCTCATGTTCAGCTGATTATACCCCTCCCAAATCTTTTTCAGAGCACCGCTTGCTAGGAAAGAATCCCTCATCCTGTAAGTATGGCCTACAGTCTTTGTTCCTAGATGTAGACATTTACATTTAACCATATATTGTCTGCTTGCGCCCAGTTTACCAGCCAATCCAATTTGCTCTGAATCAATGACCACTCCTCTTCATTACCTACCACTCCTCCAATTTTTGCATCATCTGCAAACTTTATCAGTGATGATTTTATGTTTTCATCCAGGTCATTGATTAAAAAAAATGCTAAATAGCGTAGGGCCAAGAAACAATCCCTGCAAGATCCCACTGGAAACACACCCCGCTCAGTGATGATTTCCTATTTACAGTTACATTTTGAGACCTATCAGTTAGCCAGTTTTTAATTCAGTTAATGTGTGCCATCTTAATTTTATATCATTCTAGTTATTTTAAATCAAAATATTGTGGTACCAAGTCAAGATGCCTTACAGACATCTAAGCCTATTATGTCAATACTATTACCTTTATCAACCAAATTTGTAATTTCATCACAAAAAGATATGAAGTTAATTTGACAGGATGATTTTTCCATAAACCCATGTTGAATTGCATTAATTACATTACCCTCCTTTAATTCTTTGTTAATCAAATCCCATATCAACTGTTCCATTATCTTGTTGGGGATCAAAGTCTATACAGGCCTATAATTACCTGGATTATTCCATTTATCTTTCTTAAAAATTGGCACATTAACTTTCTTCCAATGTTCTGGAACTTTCCTAGTGCTCCAAGACTTAATGAAAAGCAACATTAATGGTCCAGTGTGCTTCTCAGCCAGAGCTTTTAAAACTCTTGGACGCAAGTTATCTGGACCAACTGAATTAAAAATATTTAACTTTAGTAGGTTCTGTTTAACATCCTCCAGAGATACTAGTGGAATGGAAAGAGTGTTATCACCTAATGATGGAGACTGTGTCATATGTTTTCCCCCAAATACAGAACAGAAATAGTTATTGACCACTTTTGCCTTTTCTGCATTATTATTAATAATTCAACCATTTCCATCTAGCAATGGACCAGTCCCACTGTCAGGATTCTTTTTGTTCCCAATATATTTTTTAAAATTTTATTTATTGTCCTTAACTCTGCTGGCCATAGATTTCTCCTTGCGTCCCTTTGCTTTCCTTAGCACTTTTCTACAATTCCTAACTTCTGTTTTAATATTAATTAAATATTAAAATTAAATAAATTAATTAAAATTAAATTTAATTAATTAAATATTAATTAAATATCAATTTCCAATTTCTTCCAGTTGTTATATATTATTTTTTATTTTTATAGCTGCCTCCATTTCTCCTCTAAACCAGATCCGTTTTTTAAATCGACCCTGTCTTCTTCTTCAGCTGCAGGATTGTAGATTTTTGGGGCATCTAGTGTATGGTGTTCTTAAATGATTCCCAATTAGCATTCATATTTTTCTGATTAAATTCTTCCTCCGAGTTGCTTTGGCTCGTAATTGTTTTCAGCTTTGTGAAAGCACCAAGTGTATATAGTACTGATCTGGACTTTATTCTGCTTGCATTTTATAAATGTGATCAAATCATGATCACTTGGACCTAATTTCTATGATAAAGAGGAACTTATCTGTTAGGACAAGGTCTATGTTGGCTGTAATCTTTTTTCTGAGTTAGGAAATTGTCATAAATAATGTTTAGAAATTCCAAGGATGTTTTTAGTACTGGCAGCATAAGCTCTCCAGCATACGTGTCTCAGATTGAAGTCCCTCATGATCACTCAGTTTTGGTTTTTTTCCCCTCTACAAATAGGTGCATAAGGAGCCAGTCACCCTGTTCCCTGGTGTGATTTTGGTGGTCAGTAGTAGACACTAACTAATACCCCATCTTGTGCTTTATCTGTTAGGACACTGCAGGAGTGAAATCTCTTGTCTTCAGCAGAAGCATGGGGGTTTGGGAAAAAACACACGTCAGTGTATACTTTGATTGATGTGAAATTTAGAAACAAGCTTGGGGAGACACTTGGGGTGTAGTCACAGAGAAGCCTTCTCTTTGTGAAAAACAGTATAAGGAGGGTCCACCACGATGGTGCTGAGCTCATTGACCCTCCTGGCCAAAGTGATAGCCACTAAGAATGCCACCTCCATCGATAGGTAGGTCAAGGAACATGTCACCATGGGTTTGAAAGTGTTGACATAATGAGATTAAGTTCTCACTGAGGTGTAGTTTTGATCACTGGTGAGAAAGTCCAGATTAGGCCTTTCATAAACCGTACTGCAGCTGGATGAGTACAGACAAAACGTCCTTCTATCAGGGGGAGGGAAGCACTAATCGCTGCTAGGTGCACTTGAAACTAGCTAATAGAGACACCTGAGGCCTTTGGGGACAGGAGATAGTCTACGACAACCAGGATGCTTGGAGTGGCTGGAGAATGTTGGTAGAGTTGTGCCCAGGCCGAAATGTATCGCCGTTGGGCCAGCTAGCAGGTTCTCTAGTAGAATCTTTTCTGCTTTGGTTGAGGATAGTCTGAACAGGGGCCGAGCATGAGTGGTCTATTTCTGACGCCCTCCAAACATCAGGCCATGAGGTAGGGATCTGGGTGATTGATTTCCCCCCCTGTCCTGGGTTAGGAGGTCCAGGAATGGGTGAATCCTGTTTGGAGGGTGGGACAACATCATTAGAAGTTCCATGAACCAGAACTGTCTGGGTCAGCAGGGTGCTAAGAGAACAATGTTGGCACGGTCGCAACGTATCTTCCCTATGACTTGTGGAAGTAGGGGAAGGGGAGGAAAGGGAGATCTGAGATAGTTTGTCCAGAATAGCAGAAGAGCATTGCCCTGGAAACCGCGACCCGTGATACCTCTGGAGCAATATAGGGGAAAGTTCCTGTTAGTTGGGAATGCAAAAAGATCCCAGAGCGGTGTACCTCATTGTGTAAATATCTCACTAAGGCCTGTGTGGTGCATCTCCCACTCCTGTCTGTCACCAAGCTTCTGCTTAGTCTGCCTGCAAGAGGGTTATGCATACCAGGGTGGTAAGCAGCCTGTATTGTGATTCGGTTCCTGGAGCACACCAGTTCCAGAGTCTGACAGCTTCCAGGCAGAGGGAACAAGATCTCGCTCCTCCCTGTTTGCTTATATAGACCAGGATGGTGATATTGGCCAACACTATCTGTATATGGAGTGAGCATGCTTGCCCTAGCACAGGTCACACCTCATCCTTCTCTAGAGCGAGAGGGTTAGATTCCAGGACAAGCCCCCGTGTACCACAGAAACTGCTCTGACCCTCTTCCTTTTAGTGTCCACTCAGTATTTTAGCCCAAACACTTCTGCCAACGCCAGTACAGTGCCACATCACGGTTTTTAATTCCTATGTCTTTCAGTCCCTTTCCATCAGGGCCCAAGGGGGAAAAAGAGATCTCCGTGTCTTGGATGCTCTTTCAGCCTGGGCTCCATGAGCTCTGTCGCCCTCCCCTGGTGTCACTTTCTTCCTCGCTTTTATCAGGTTAGCCAGATGAGGGCTAATTAGTTCCTCACCATGCCAGCTTCTCCATCTCATAAGCTCATTGCTCGATCAGCCATCACTGGGAAACTAACTGAGGCTGCAGTGACGGGAGCACAACCCGCTCGCCAGGCCTCAGCACTCTGTCCCACTGGTGCAGGCAGTTTCCTACATCACATCCTAGGGCCCTGATGCCATAGAAGATATTATGCAAACAGAGTCCCAACAGAGCAAAGTGAAAAACCCTGCACAAACAGCATCCATGGAGCAAAGTCAATAGGTTATTTTGAAACACTTTCATCTTTAATAATCTGAAACGCTCTTAGAAACATGGATAGGGACATTGGAGGCCCTTATCCCTGCTGGTGAGCACTTGCCCATGTGACTAACCTCATTGGTTTGAATGGGACTACTCCTGTAGGCAAGGCTACATTGGCCCTATATAGCTGACTGGAGGAAAAGGTAAAATCATTATCCCAAAGGTTGGCTGTTTTTGTATAGGACCTAGTATATTCAAGGGGGCTTGAATAGTATCTAGTGTGTTCAAGGGGGCTTCTGTATTCTTGCTGAGGTCTAAGACGAAATAAGACATAAAATGAGGAAAAGGAAGAGTCTGCCCTGTACTCATCTTTAAAAGAACAATATGCTGTATCATAATGCATTTCATCCCTACATAGATTATAAAGCCAAAAGCAACCATTGACCTCCTGTATATCATGGGACTTCCCTGAATTAATTCCTGTTTGAACTAGAGCAGATCTTTTAGAAAAACAGCTAATCTTGACTTTAAAATTTCCAGTGATGGACAATCCAGCAGAATCCTCGGTAAATTCTTCCAGTGGTTGTTAATCCTCGCTGCTGTTCAACATCCGAGATGGAAATGGAAGATGCCAAGTGCAAAGCCTGGCATCAGAGGTGGCAGCACACACGTTACTTGCAAAGAAAACAGCTGAAGAGCTGGAAAAACGGAGCTGTGGTTTTCAGGACTTATTCAGGGAGGTGGGACTAGCTACTGGGAAAGCAGGGGATGAGACTGTTAAAAAAACCTCCTTTCTAGGGGCAAAATATGACAGTGAGGACTCAGCGGATGAAGCCCCAATTCTTTTTAGAGGTGACCTGCTTTAAAAAAAAATGTTCATCCCTGGGGGACTGGGAAGGACGACTAGTTTGGGATGGGGAGGCCTGAAAGGTATTTTTGGTATTTTGTTTTACATCCTGCTTGTTTCTTCCCCTTTGACGTATCAGGCATGTCAAGGCTGATCGTCCATGGTTCAGCTGGAGAACTCCTTGGAGGTCTCAGGCACTGTTCCCTCTAAGCTGTGCGCACGCACTCAGATCCTAAACCCCATGCACACGGCGAAACACTGCGCGCACAACAATTTGCACAGAAGAAATTTTTTACACATTGACAGCCTGACAAAAATTAGAGGGAACATTGGAATCAGGTGTAGATTGCAAGTTCTCTCGGACCTTAATTGAAGGGGAGACTTTGTGGAGGCTTGGATCAGATGACACTTTCACAGAGGCACCCACTGCAGCTGCTTCTAGTCAAGCAGAAATGGAGAAGCCAACACCTTTGGCAGGAGGAGGAGGAAGAAATGAGTGCAAAAACCCTGTGTCCAAATTAGCTACCATCTGCTGGCTTGACACAGTCAGGGCCACATAGGGAGCAGCCACATCACAGAACAGTTGCCCTGCTCAGTTAGTGAGATTTGCCATTCAAAGATAGACTCTTTCAGGCAAAGACAAGACCTGAGTTTCAAATGTAAAAAAACAAAATGAGATAAAAAAAGAAAAAAAAAAGAAATCTTGCAAGCGCCCTTTAAACATGATATCTGATAACTGCCTCAAGCTACAGCCGTGCAACACCTGCCTTTGGCTTCAGTGGCTCTTCTTCTTGCCTGACACTACTCTCCTCCCCCTCACCCCACCGACAAGAAATTAACCAAAAATCAGGCTAACCACGGAGACATGTGCCAACCAACTGCTCTCACTAATCAGTGTTCACTAATGTATGGGCATTTAGCACCTGAGCGTAAACTAAAGGCTTTAAAAATTACTAAATAGGTCTCACCAATGCTTTCAAAGCTTTCTTTGTGTTAGTAAGTAAATTAAATATGGAGACTGAAAGCCACACCGTGCATAAAAAAAATAAACCTGTCTCCCAAATATACACTCAATTTACCTAGGCCCCTGTGGGCTAACTCAGTTCTACCTCTCAGCCCTGGTCTACACTAGGGCTTTAGGTCGAATTTAGCAGCGTTAAATCGATGTAAACCTGCACCCGTCCACACGATGAAGCCCTTTATTTCGACTTAAAGGGCTCTTAAAATCTATTTCCTTACTCCACCCCTGACAAGTGGATTAGTGCTTAAATCGGGTCGAATTTGGGGTACTGTGGACACAATTCGACGGTATTGGCCTCCGGGAGCTATCCCAGAGTGCTCCATTGTGACCGCTCTGGACAGCACTCTCAACTCAGATGCACGATTGTTTGCCGTTGCTCTGATGCAGGGAGGGGCGACTGACAACACGGCTTACAGGGTTGGCTTCAGGGAGCTAAAATCAACAAAGGGGGTGGCTTTACATCAAGGAGTATTTCAGGCAGGACTTCACGGAGGGTTCCAATAAGAAATGGTGCACCTAAGTTATTGTTCTTATTGGAACAAGCAGGTTGGTCTGGCCTCTGATTGATACATGGCTAGATTTACCTCGCTGCACCATCTCTGTGAGTGACTACAGTGTGACCTAGAGGAATGAGTCCCCTAGACAGGGGAGGGGGGGAAGCAAATGAGTACAAAACAAATCTGGTCTATTTCTTGTTTTGATCCACTCCATCTATCTTTTACATCTTTGGCTGGCAGCAGACGGTGCAGAAGGACTGCTAGCCATCCTCATCTGTTGCCTGCCCGGCAGAAGATGGTACAATACGACTGCTAGCCATCCTCATCTCTTGCCTGCCTGGCAGAAGATGGTACAATACGACTGCTAGCAATCCGTATCGCCTGCCTGCTCACCATAAGACGGTTCAATAGGACTGACTGCAGGACTAAAGAGAATGACCTGGTCAAGTCACTCCAAATTTAGTCCCTGCGCCCATGTCTGCCCAGGCGCTCCTGGCCGACGTGGCCAGGAGCACCTCGGACATGACGATGACGGATACCAGTCGTATTGCACCGTCTGCTGCCACAAGGCAAGGGGTTGCTGCTGCTGTGTAGCAATGCAGTACCGCGTCTGCCAGCACCCAGGAGACATACGGTGACAGTGAGCTGAGCGGGCTCCATGCTTGCCGTGGTATGGCGTCTGCACAGGTAACTCAGGAAAAAAGGCGCGAAACGATTGTCTGCCCTTGCTTTCACGGAGGGAGGGAGGGAACGGGGGCCTGATGATATGGACCCAGAACCACCCGCGACAATGTTTTAGTCCCATCAGGCATTGGGATCTCAACCCAGAATTCCAATGGGCAGCGGAGACTGCGGGAACTGTGGGATAGCTACCCACAGTGCAACGCTCCGGAAGTCGACTCTAGCCTCGGTACTGTGGAAGCACTCTGCCAAGTTAATGCACTTCATGCACTTAGAGCATTTTCTGTGGGGACACACACACTCGAATATATAAAACCGATTTCTAAAAAACCGACTTCTATAAATTAGACCTAATTCCGTAGCGTAGACATACCCTCAGTTTGCTGGCATTTGCAACGTCCCAGCATAAGGCATTCAGGCACAGCAGAGGCCTTAAATAGTTTGAGTGATTAGTTTATACTTATTTATGGCCTGTTCCAAAGTTCACTGGTCTCAAGGGGAATCTTTCCATCTGCCTTCAGTGTGTTTTGGATTAGGCCCTTATGTCCTAACTGCACTTCATAATCTGGGTTCACTCAGCACATACTTCTGTGATGAATATAATTTTCATCTAGTGCCTTAAAACACACTATACAGGGAACAGCGCCATCTAGTGGTGTAGTGGTAGCTGTATCTCACTGCACTCTCTCACATTGGAGAAAGGAATACATGGCACAGCCCGTGGCCTGTATGATCCTTAGGTTACCATGTTACTTCCAGTTGAAGCCTAATTCTACAGAGGGCTTCTGGAAATATCAGGTATGCTGCAAGTGTGAAGCCTGAGCCTACCAGACCTCTCAGTTCCCCACACTCTGCTGGATAAGTATTGTACATGTGGGTATCACTGATCGTCCTTCCTCCCTTCCCCAAAGCATCGCACTGCGGCATCAGCAAAGCCCAAGTCCACAGGGGGATTGGAATCCATAACTACAGATGCCCCAAAAGAAAACCAACTAGCCTCAAACCTTTGAGAAATCCAATGCAGCTGTTTTGTGGAGAGGGAGCAGCGGGGGGGGGACAGAAATGCTGGATGTGCTGCAGTGTGTGAAAAATGTGGCAAGGATTTAGAGGAGGAAAAAGCTCCCAAAAGGAGCCATGTAATCAAGTGAACTGCAGACCAGATCAATAAACTACTTGCAGACTCTTAGCGACATTCAGCAAAATGCATCTAGGTCGATGGGAAGGAAATTATGTATTCATCATATTTCATTAATATTATATCTTTATTATTTAGAGCAGATGAAAAGGTGCCACACTGGGAACCTTTGCGTCTACACTTCAATATTTATCCCCATAATAGGCACAGCACAGGGCTGGGAGCAGTACGACCTTACCCAACTCTTTCCCCTGCCAATTTGCCACAACCATGTCCTGAAGAGACTACCTCTAGGCTTGAGAAGAGAGGTTAGTCCCCAGAGCTCAAGTAACTCCATCTCTCCAGCACTCAGAAGGCCAAATGTGGGGCAACTAATCCCAGTTTGCGATGAGGATGCCTATATACCAGCAATTGGATTGAGATCGACCTGCTCATTGTGTAAAGTCTACTGATTAGCTGTCATGTAGTGACAACTTTAAGCAGTTGAACCATCCTCCAGGAGGGGAAAGGTGGTGGAACCCAATCACCTCACCCTCCCCACCATTAGCCTAACTTGTAGTTATTTTACAGGATGTAAAAAGAAAAAGGAGGACTTGTGGCACCTTAGAGACTAACAAATTTATTTGAGCATAAGCTTTCGTGAGCTACAGCTCACTTCATCGGATGCATTGATGAAGTGAGCTATAGCTGTAGCTCACAAAAGCTTATGCTCAAATAAATTTGTTAGTCTCTAAGGTGCCACAAGTCCTCCTTTTCTTTTTGCGAATACAGACTAACACGGCTGCTACTCTGAAACCTGTCATTTACAGGATGTGTTTTCTGCTAGACTGTCACCTTAAAAGCTCAGGGTGGCAGCAGTACCATGCTATGAGCAGCTCTAACAATGCAAGTAGTAAGCAGTACTCCTCAACTGGTGAAGAGAGGAGGAAGAAATAGGAAAGGGAGAACGAAGCTGGACAGTTAAGAACGGAGGTTTCGTTTGTACTGAATGGACAATGAGAGAAGCCAACGGCGGTGTGTGGGAGCTAGGGGGGTAGAAATGGAATTCCAAGTCTTCCACGCCTAGGTCAGATACGAGGATCCCCTAGGCGATGGAAGGGATTGGGTCATGCAGCCTCTGACCTCTAGGGTCACTGGTCCTGATACTGCCCATGTCAGCAGTGACAGAAAGCCGTTGCTGCCCTACAGCTCTTTAATGGCCTGTGTGAAATGGTCCCAGTCCAGTTGCTAGTAGAGAGAAGTCCAGTACAAAAGCCACCACACCACAGTAAGCATTAAATGGATCCCTTTTTAGTGGTCTCAGCAGAGAGGCAAAGGACGGAACGTGGAGGATGAACTCTCCTTTCCCTCTTGTGGGCTGCCTCTAGGGTCTAGCTGAGGCATGTTAGCAGAGAGCGTTTGCTGGGGAAGGCTGTGCTGTCTGTAGAAAGAGAACAACTTTGGTAACTACTGTGTTGATCCAAACACTAAATTAATTACAAAGCAGGAAATAAGGTGTGAGCAGCAAGCGGGTCAATAAGCATTTAATATAGGTGCTGAATGAACCAGGACAAGGAGATGATTAGTAAGAAAGAGATTCTGAAGGATCCTTTCTGAGAGCTTGGCCAAGGCAGCGATCAGCAGCCTGAACTGTTGACTTCAATGGGAGCTGAGGATGCTCAGTACCTTTCAGAGGTACTCAACACCTACTGAGTGGGGCCCTAATTTAGGGTAGTCACCTGTTGCTATTGGCACAGGCTGGGCCTAATTTGGAAGGCTGTCCTCCAGGTAAGGTGCTCTCAGGGATTAACTAAATTGTAAAATATCTTCAGGGTGTCCACATTTCATCACTGCCATGTGCTGTCATAACGTAACACAGCATCGTATCCTCATGCTACCAACATTGGCATACAGTTTTTAAACATGGCATCTCTAGGTGACATGTAGAAGCTGCAGCGGTGTTACCAGTAGCTGTGATGTGCGTCTGGGATTCCTGACTGCAGATGTGATTTGGGTTCTTATCAGACTATTGGTGCGAATAGGCAAACCCTAAAGGAGCAGCTGAGAAAAGATTTTGGTCAGTTTAGGAAGAGAATAAGCAAAATTGAAGCATTTTGGAAGCAGTTTCGTATTTCTGTCCAAGTAGTGCAGGAACTTCTGGATAACCTTGAAGCTTAAGGTCTGACTGTGGGTCAAAGGGCCACTGGACAAGTTTTGGAGCATTCAGAAAAGCATTTTTGGAGCAGAAAATCCTGAAAATGTCAAGGAAGAAAAAAGCAAATATAAAAACTCAAAGAGTTTGTCCAAGAAATAATGGGTGGGTCTAGCAATGTCAAAATGGACTTCCATTCTGGGGGAAGTGACCTTCACATAGCGAGGTGATGGGTTCTGGGGATTCTATTACTTTTGGCTTTGAAGAAGTGAAATCGACAGTGGAGGCTCCTGGAGTTATCTCAGGGAGCTTGGGAAAGCTGAGCTTGTGTCTCCCATATCCGCTGCCAAAAGAGAATTCATCAGTCCCCCGTGTGGGGACAGATTAATCCTGAAGTATGAAGAGTGGCCTGAGCTGGTTGAAAAAAAAACATATCATAGTGCAAGAGAAATACAGGAACGACCTAATAAGGAACATAAATGATTACTTGGAAAAATATGAAGACGTGCACAAAGCATTACAAGAGATAATAGGGTCATGGAAAAGAGATAGAAATGACCTATTAAGTCATCTTCTCTAGGCTACTTTCACTCCCTTCCTCTTCATCACCAGTGCTCAATAATGCTCTCTGATTCGGACAGTCTGCTAGTCACATGGCTTTTCAAAATCACCAGGTACAATTGTCCTCCATGACAATGGCATGAGGAACAAAGGCTGCTGTGCAAACAACTTCTTAAAACAGTTAGCTGCTATACAAGTAAGCCAAACGGGAATATGGGAGATACAAAGAGGCAATTCCCTCTATTGCTATTTGCTTGATTCTGCTTAAAAAAAAAATGTACACGTACTTCAAACAGGCTTTTAATGTCTAATGGACATTGGAGCAGGTCACCCATTGCTTGCTATAGAAGGGTTTTATAAAAAAAAGTACGGCTGCTGGTGGGTATTTATTGGAGTGTGAGGAACAGTTCATTTCACGAAATTCTGCATTGTAAAATCTAAATGGTCTAACAGTTCCCAGAGCATGGTATGGGCATTTATTGATATTTTATACATCTAGGTTGATTATTAATGGCAGCTCCACTGAAAGCCACATAACCCACAGACGTTTGACCAATGAAAATAGATTTGCTTGACCAATTTTCTTCATACTTTTGATGCATGTGCACACAAAGAGCTGGGTATCATTCTGCAATTAATCCATTGCTACAGAGCAAAAGGCACTCAAATCCATTCTTAAGAATGGACCACAAAAGCAGAATTCCTTTCCACATGTGGAGGAGAAAAAGGCAGGCAGAAATTGCATACTACAAGACAGTACAGACCACTCAAATAAGCCTGGACTGGGTTCATCCTTAGTCTTGCAAAGAGTGTCAAAAACATGCATGATACAAACCCCAAAAAATAGCTCTACAAGACCTATCTGATAAAACATTTACAGTTACAAACAAGTTATTTTTTGAAGCAAAACAATGTTGAGGTAGGAAAGCAATAGCTACTCTTGAATGCAAGGTAGGCCCGATAAACATTGGAGGAGAGGAAAAGAGGACACTTCTTTCTTTTGGGGGGGTTTGGAAGGAGGTCTGATAAGATTTCAAGACTCCTCACATCTGCCCCCTCCTAATAGAATACTTCAAAGCAGGTCAAAGACAAAAGGGACAACCCCAAAACACTGAAGTCTCCTATTCCTAGGGCAGGTAGAGATTGCATAGTACACACTCCCCCCGACACTCCTCCCCCTGGCTCCCCGTGTGCCTAACTTCTGTTCTGAATGGTCTACTTCCAGGGTAAGAGACCAATCTCCAGGGGTCACTTAGTCCTTGGCCTCTGCTGAGAGTGCCAAGCAGAGGTGCTAAATAGTGGTGGGTTTCGTGGTGTGGGCAGCAATTTCCATATTCAGTACCCAGATAATTCTTGTTCTCTTTAGTTTAAGCCATAGTTTATGTTTCAAAAAACCTTTGCCGAGGATGTAAAATTCAGGGACCTTGGAAAAAGACTTTGCAAACTAGCCCATGATCAAACCATTCAGGTTTAGGAAACCCAGGCACTGCATACCATTTCAAGTGCAATAAATACTAAAAAGACAATTACTGCCCTCCCATACAGATCCCTTCTAAGACTCATTTCTTCCACAGTGCCGACAACAAAAGAAGCAATAAAAATATTTTC
This sequence comes from Natator depressus, assembly GCF_965152275.1. Classification (NCBI taxonomy): domain Eukaryota; kingdom Metazoa; phylum Chordata; order Testudines; family Cheloniidae; genus Natator; species Natator depressus. The sequence goes on from NC_134234.1 coordinate 258,804,029, forward strand.
CACCTCTGGGGTCCTGATACAATCTAAGAAGATTGAGTAGGCAGGATGTAAATTCTTTCAGGGCAGTAGCTGTCTGTATTCTTGTGTCTTGTACAGAGCAGAGAATAGAGCAGGGATCTCAAACTCAAATCACCATGAGAGCCACATGAGGACTAGTACATTGGCCTGGGGGCTGCATCACTGACACCTTTTCATATAAAGGTAGAATCATAGAATCATAGAATATCAGGGTTGGAAGGGACCCCAGAAGGTCATCTAGTCCAACCCCCTGCTCGAAGCAGGACCAATTCCCAGTTAAATCATCCCAGCCAGGGCTTTGTCAAGCCTGACCTTAAAAACCTCTAAGGAAGGAGATTCTACCACCTCCCTAGGTAACGCATTCCAGTGTTTCACCACCCTCTTAGTGAAAAAGTTTTTCCTAATATCCAATCTAAACCTCCCCCATTGCAACTTGAGACCATTACTCCTCGTTCTGTCATCTGCTACCATTGAGAACAGTCTAGAGCCATCCTCTTTGGAACCCCCTTTTAGGTAGTTGAAAGTAGCTATCAAATCCCCCCTCATTCTTCTCTTCTGCAGACTAAACAATCCCAGCTCCCTCAGCCTCTCCTCATAAGTCATGTGCTCTAGACCCCTAATCATTTTTGTTGCCCTTCGCTGGACTCTCTCCAATTTATCCACATCCTTCTTGTAGTGTGGGGCCCAAAACTGGACACAGTACTCCAGATGAGGCCTCACCAGTGTCGAATAGAGGGGAACGATCACGTCCCTCGATCTGCTCGCTATGCCCCTACTTATACATCCCAAAATGCCATTGGCCTTCTTGGCAACAAGGGCACACTGTTGACTCATATCCAGCTTCTCGTCCACTGTCACCCCTAGGTCCTTTTCCGCAGAACTGCTGCCTAGCCATTCGGTCCCTAGTCTGTAGCGGTGCATTGGATTCTTCCATCCTAAGTGCAGGACCCTGCACTTATCCTTATTGAACCTCATCAGATTTCTTTTGGCCCAATCCTCCAATTTGTCTAGGTCCTTCTGTATCCTATCCCTCCCCTCCAGCGTATCTACCACTCCTCCCAGTTTAGTATCATCTGCAAATTTGCTGAGAGTGCAATCCACACCATCCTCCAGATCATTTATGAAGATATTGAACAAAACCGGCCCCAGGACCGACCCCTGGGGCACTCCACTTGACACCGGCTGCCAACTAGACATGGAGCCATTTATCACTACCCGTTGAGCCCGACAATCTAGCCAGCTTTCTACCCACCTTATAGTGCATTCATCTAGCCCATACTTCCTTAACTTGCTGACAAGAATACTGTGGGAGACAGTGTCAAAAGCTTTGCTAAAGTCAAGAAACAATACATCCACTGCTTTCCCTTCATCCACAGAACCAGTAATCTCATCATAAAAGGCGATTAGATTAGTCAGGCATGACCTTCCCTTGGTGAATCCATGCTGACTGTTCCTGATCACTTTCCTCTCATGTAAGTGCTTCAGGATTGATTCTTTGAGGACCTGCTCCATGATTTTTCCAGGGACTGAGGTGAGGCTGACTGGCCTGTAGTTCCCAGGATCCTCCTTCTTCCCTTTTTTAAAGATTGGCACTACATTAGCCTTTTTCCAGTCATCCGGGACTTCCCCCGTTCGCCACGAGTTTTCAAAGATAATGGCCAAGGGCTCTGCAATCACAGCCGCCAATTCCTTCAGCACTCTCGGATGTAACTCGTCCGGCCCCATGGACTTGTGCACGTCCAGCTTTTCTAAATAGTCCCTAACCACCTCTATCTCCACAGAGGGCTGGCCATCTCTTCCCCATTCTGTGATGCCCAGCGCAGCAGTCTGGGAGCTGACCTTGTTAGTGAAAACAGAGGCAAAAAAAGCATTGAGTACATTAGCTTTTTCCACATCCTCTGTCACTAGGTTGCCTCCCTCATTCAGTAAGGGGCCCACACTTTCCTTGGCTTTCTTCTTGTTGCCAACATACCTGAAGAAACCCTTCTTGTTACTCTTGACATCTCTTGCTAGGTACAAAAGCCCCGCCCCCACTCCACCCCTTCCATGAGGCCCCACCCCTGCCCCGCCTCTTCCTAGCCCCCATTCTAACTCCTTCCCCAAAGTCCCCACCCCAACTCCACCCCCTCCCTGCCCCTGCCCCACCTCCTCCCCTGAGCGTGTGGTTCCCCACTCCTCCCCCCTCCCTCCTGGAAAGCACTAAGCACCGCCAAACAGCTGTTTGGCAGCGGGAAGCACCTGGAGGGAGGCAGAGGAGTGGGGACACGGAGCGCTGGGAAAGAGGGGGGCAGCGGGTGAAGGGAGCTTGGCGGCCACAGGAAATAACTCCGGGAGGCATGGGGAGCTTGGTGAGCCACAGCAAATAACTCCGTGTGCTGCATGCGGGCCGCGTGTTTGAGACCCCGGGATAGAGTCACTCTATTTTTAGAATCAAAGCACTGGAGTGTTCCATTCCACCCCACCCTCCAGGTCTGGAGTATTCCAGGATGTCCCAAATCAGGCCCTTTACACATAGTCTGATCACTCACCCAGGTGGTGCAGTCTGCTAGAGTTCTAGAAGTGTTTAATAAAGGGACGAATGATAACTTTAAAAATGGTGTCCTCATGAAATTAAAAGTTATGTCATTGTATGCAGTGTTTGATCTCCTAACTGAGATTTAGGAAGCCAGAGAGAAAAGCTATTCAGTAGTCTGGTGTACATGGTAAAAAAAATACTCTCTCGTCTTGTGATGGAGACATTACACAAGCTTCCTTCTTTACATTTTCTGGTGGCTACAATACAGGTGGAGTTAAAAGAATCTGTGGCAGCTTCCCAAACAAAGCAAAAAGAGTAGGCTGTGTGCATGTTGACAAGAGGGGTATAGAAAAAGGAGAAGAAAACACCAAGGAGGCCTGGTCAATATTTCCTCCATCCATAAAAGTGTCTCTCAAATACTGCGTAAGCTATTGCTGAGTGCAAAATTGCTGCCACGTTTGTCAGTATGCTGTGCCTAGGCTGGGCAGTGGTTGAGTTGGGGGCTTTGCAATAGGTCAGTTTCATTGTTGGTCAGTTTCATTGCCACCCCTGAACTAAATTGTAAAAGGTCTTCAGGGTGTCCACATTTCATCATTGCCATGTGCTGTCATAATGTAACACAGCATTGTGTCATGCTACCAACATTGGCATACAGTTTTTAAACATGGCATCTCTAGGTGACATGTAGAAGCTGCAGCGGTGTTACCAGTAGCTGTGATGTGCGTCTGGGATTCCTGACTGCAGATGTGATTTGGGTTCTTATCAGACTATTGGTGCGAATAGGCAAACCCTAAAGGAGCAGCTGAGAAAAGATTTTGGTCAGTTTAGGAAGAGAAAAAGTAAAACTGAAGCATTTCAGAAGCAGTTTCCTATTTCTGTTGGAGATAAATTGATGTCCTGGAGTCAAGTCTCAGGTAATCTATTTACACAATGCGGGAGTTCTCAGCAACACAATGCATAAGTCTTGTTAGTTTTAAACTGACATACACCCACCCGCACACAACTCTGGAATCCCCTGAGCAGCCACCAGGAACAGCTGACTCCATCACAAACTCTTCATGTCTCCAACTGTCCTCACAACTTCCTCAACCTTCCCACATGGCTACCTGACAGCCTAAGGCAGGAGCCACAAGAGCAGTAGCAGGCTCATCACATTTGCCCTCTGCTGACTTACTGATGCTTGGTGGATTCTTCACACTGCCCTCTCCTTTGAAAAGGATGTATCCTCGCTACCATATTTAACCTACTTGAAGATCCTTGTGCCAGAGAGCTGCCATAGACCATCAGCTCAAAGCCCAGGTCAGCCAATCACACCCTGCCCAGTTTAGGTGTCCCACTGTGGTTGATCCAATGTGCCAGGCATTTGCACAGGGGTCATTGGCAGAGCAGGATTTGTTCCAGTTATTGACATACTTGTGCCAATCAATAGCAGTTGTTGCCGACAGCCTTAGCAAGTTCTTCCTTTTCTGTGTACTGGGTGTTTCTGGCTTGTAGCATTTCTGCATAGTCCAAATGATCCAAATTTCTTTTGTTCTCTTCTGGAACTGCATACAAGAGGTATGCTGGGGTCTTCAGTCCATGTTCAACATGAGTGCTTAGACTTTCCGCTGTAAGAGAGACCCTTTCACATCCTTCAAGTTCTTGTGCCAGTACAGCCCCCAGTCCATACTCATGAGCATGTGTGTCTAATCCAAAAGGGGTTTTTGTAACATGGGTAGGCTAAGATAGAAGCACCAATTCACAATCAGTGCGGGCTGAAATATTTTCCCTTCTACTCCCATTCTATGGGATTTAGCAAACCCACAATTTAACCTTCTGTAATTGGTGCAGAGCCCTGCAGAACTCTGTATCTGTCAGCATCTGAAGAGCTGGTCCATTCTGTGCTGACCCAATTTCCTGTCAGTGGAAATGCCCTCCTCCTTGACCGTGTGCCTGAGCCAGGGTAACTTTTTGAAACAACTCACAGTTCTTTGGATTCAATTTCCAATCGGCACTCAAATTTATCACAGGTCATCAGTAAATATATCAATTCTGGATTAGAAATTGTAGCATGCCTCAGGATATCTTCCAGGAAAGCTGAAAGGGGCATGCCACACAATATCCTCACCAGGAGCCTCTCAAAAGGTGGCAGGGGCATTACACAAGCCAAAAGCCATTACTTTAACTTGCCACAGTTCCTGTCCCGCTAAAAAGGCGGTCGTCTTCTTTTGCCATTTTGGATCTACTGCCACCTGTCAACAACTACTCTCAAGATCCAGTGAAGAAAGCCAGATTTAACCTGCTTCTCTGTGCTATTTGCCCCATCTGTAAAATGGGGATAATGATAGTGACCTCCTTTGTAAAATGCCTTGAGATCTGCTGGTAAAAGCCACTATGTAAGATCTAGGTACTATTATTGCATCATCCAGGATCTTATCCCATTCATGGCAAAGGATAAAAATCCTTTCAGCTACAGAAAGTCTGCACAGCATCTAGGAGAGTGCTTCCCAGCTCAGGTAGAGACACAAGCTAGCTCTGCTCAAGTGAGCACACTAAAAATAGAAGCAGGGGTGCAGGTCCATGGGCTAGCTGCCTGAGTACAACAGCCTGTCAGGCAGGTAGGCCAAGTTGCCACCCATGCAGCCACAGCCGCACGGCTATTTTTTAGAGCCCTAGCCTGACTAGAGCTCTGGTGTGTCTGCCTAACCACACTGGGAAACACCCTCCCACTGCTGTGTAGACGTATGCTTAATTTTCTATGGTCCACATAAAATCTAATGCTACCATATTTTTTCCTAACCAGAAAGACAGATCTGGCCCATGGTCTACTTGAAATTTCAATTAGACCTTCCAGATACACTTCCCTAAAGACCTGTAAAGACCCTTCTCTTTATGAAATCAGTAAGTGGTGATGCACTTGTTTGATGAGCTGCCTTCCTCCAGCATCAGTCTTGTGCTGCCAGTGCTGTCCAGCTGATCTTTTCTGGAATGGGAGAAAAACTCTCAATTCCTTACAAGCAAGTTTCTCAAATCTTCCTGCCGCTCATTTAAACGTACAACACTGCACGGGAACACCATCTAAACACACACTGGAAAAATCACCTTCCACTCCTTTCTCCCTTAAAGCGTCTCTCTAGGCTAGTATGAACCAGATTCTCTGGTTCCAGGTTTGCCATTGTGGTTTTCTTTTTCCACTATTTGATGTTTGTCAGAAATATTCAGCAGCTGAACAGGAATTTGTTTCTGCTTCAGGTTGACAAGAATTTTAGTAGCTTAAATTCCCCACAGACCCTGTGTCTCAACGCAGTTCTCAACCATTCCCCTTTTCCCCTTCCTAGGGAGCTATCCCAAACATATGGATTGCTACTATACTTTCAACACCTAGGAGAAGGACAACTTGCTTTTACATATAATCTGACACCTGCAAAACATGAGCCATAACTGAAAAGGAATTTTCAGATGGCAGATGAAGGACACCTTTCCTGGCATCTATTAGCCATAGTAAAATCCAAGTCAGTAACCAGCTCATCCCCACACTCAGCTATCTAGACATCTTGCTCCAATTCTAGAGATGCAATGTTTAAACCCAATTTCCCCATTTTTGGACAGGTGTGTGGTTCCCCAGTCACTCTTGCTACTTGAGCTTAATTTGGTTGTTTGATTTTTGGATCCTCTGTTCCCTAGCATTTTTAGCATGTTTGGTCTGATAACCATTGCATTTGAGCCAGTGTCTACAATAAGGTCTGGTCTACATTACAGACCTATACCAGCATATCACTCCAGGGGCCCTAAATGATGTAGTTGTACCAACCTAACCTCTCCCCCCACCCCCATATAGACAGCGCTTTGATGGCAGGACAGCTTCTCCCACAAACATAGCAACCGCCTCTCAGGGAGGTGAATTAACAAAACCGACAGCAGAGCTCTCTCCCATTGGCTTAGAATGGTACAGCTGTGCTGATGCAGCATTTAAGCGTAGACATGCCCCTATTAGAGACAACAAGGTGGGTGAGGTAATATCTTTTATTGGACCAAGCTTTTGAGCTTGCACAGAGCTCTTCTTCAGGTCTGGGAAACTGACAGTGTCACTACCCAATACAAGATGGAACAGATTGTTTAGCATAAGCAGTTAACATATTTCAAGGGACCATTCAAAGTGAAGTGGCCTATTGACACCCCTCCAGACATAGGGAGGAAAGGAAGAGAGTGAGGGAAGCAGCTTGGGGGAGGGGGAGTATTAATGGTTTATAGATTGTTGTCATAAACCATAAATCCAGTTTCCCAGACCTGAAGAAGAGCTCTATGTAAGCTCGCAAGCTTGTCTCTCACCAACAGAAGTTGGTCCTGTACAAGGTATTACCTCATCCAACTTGTCTCTCTAATGTCCTGGGACCTACACAGCTACACCACAGCATAGTCTCTATTACACATTCAATAGCCAAACTCCCAATGCTGTTCATTAACTGCCCATATCTAAAGGAAACCTGTGGGGTTACATGCTGTGCTGTCAGGCTTTCCCCTTGTAGCTTGGTGTCAGCCTGTTTCCTGCTCTGTGGGAGGGTCGAACCGTAGGCACTTGGGATACCGTCTTCCTTTGACTTTATAAGGATCCTTTTTGTGGCCAATCTTTTCACAGTACCATCATTCAATTGAATTACTTCCTTTTTTCATTATTGCCAATCTCCTTTGTTTTACAAAACGAATTTAATACCATTTCAAATAATTCAAAAGTTTCATGAATCCAGCCACAATTCTTCCCCACCCCCATCATGCATATTTACAGATCTGTACCTACAGGGCTTGTATTGGACAGCTACAACCTTATGCAGCAGTAGTTGCCTTCTGCACTGCACAGCAAGACACACACACACTCCACAATCTCACATGGCATCCTTGGTTTTGTTTTGAAGACCTTGATATGCAAATCCCCATACAGCAGAGCATCAATGTCTTATCCAAGTTGCCTGGTTTGCTCATTTCCTCATCCAAGCATCTGACTTTAATATGGTTTGTAAGCCCTGGATTTTCTTCTCTAGACAGTTCATCATGTTCCCTGAGTCTTTGCTGCAGTTCATCTTTGTTAAGCAAGTTCCAAGCTGACCAAAGCCTTTTGGTGTTTTTCTATTTCTTTGAAAAAAAATTTGGTCTATGGTAATCAAGCTGCTGTTCATCTCTTCAGTCAGGGCTGGCAAAACAAACTGAGCATTTCATGCATAGGTTCCAAAATCCCCTCAGGCCCTTTGTAGCTTCTGTTCAATACAGTTTTTATTTCCAAATGTCTGGATTTGATCTCTGCCTTCAGGGCATATCTCAGTCCTTCCTGAGAAGCCTCCAGACCATTTTAATTCCTCCTGGCCTGTTCTTAGTGCTTCTTGGATAGCTTTGATCTCTGTAAGCACTGCACTGACTTTTTCCATCTTTATTCAATGGGAACACCAGCTCACATTTTCTCTTCTTAGAAATTTAACCCTGACTCTGATACCAGTATTGAACTTTGGCCAAGTGGTGACAGAGTTCAGGGTCTTGCTGCAGTTTCTGTCATTGGAAAGAAAACAATGTCTCAGAGTCAGGTCCGGTGTAATTTGTTTTATTTACATGATGTACATGAGTCCTGTTACTCTGAAATCAACACGATCCATCTGCGTACAGGCAACGCTGGAATCTTCAGCTCAGTCACCCTGGGCAGCCACCAGGAACAGCTGCCTCTAATGCTCTCCTCCAGGTTTCCAACCATCCTGCCAGCTGCCATGAACCCTTCCCCTCCTGGCTGCCCTTGAGCCCCACATTCAGCAGCCAGAAAAGAAGCACCAGTGTCACCCTCAGAAGTTTCATCACACTCCTGTCTGCTGACCTACTACTGCTCAGCAGATTCATCAGAAATATAATGCATGGAATCCCTGTAACGCAATGTTTTGGGATACGTAGAGTAGAACAGACACTAGAGAACGCCAATTTCACTTGATTTGAAAGAAAGCATTTACTCAGTCACACTACGTGGAAAATGATTTTGTTCTGACTACATAGGCAGTTGAAGTTTTTTCAGTACTGGTTACAGACGTCACAAACATTTCCTAGAATAGTAGAAGCTTGACTTCAGTGCCTACTACTGGATAAGGGGTAAGTAGAGGACTTTTATAATGCCCCATTTTTCCAAATACATATCAAAGACAGTAACTTCTATAAATTAATTACTATCAACAGGGCTGGGCTTACCCCTTACGCACCCCAGGCACAGCATCTTCAGCGCCCCCCCACAGCTGACCTTAGTGTTGCACACAGTTTTAGAGCGGTAAGACGTCCCTAACTGGAAATCGGGCCCCGACTGTCAAGTGTCTCCATTTTTTCCCCAATAGAGCTAAAACAAAAGTATTATAATTAAGCTAAAATTTAATTTTATGCTGAATGTTCCATAATGCAAGCAGCAAAACAGGCACATACAACATCATTTTTTAAAAGGATTTTCTCACCTCCTCAACCCCATTTTAGATCCAAAGTCATGCTGGCCAGCTCCCGCTACCACAGCACCCTACCGTGCACCACAGTGTGTGAAGTCATCAGAGCACGGTACCATCCTATGGGTGAAGAAAAGATCAGGCAGGTAGTGTAATACTACTGCACATGAACTGTGAGTTCAGGGAGTCAAGAGATCCTACTGGCTAGCTATGCCTAGTCACCATATAAATCATAATAATAAAAACTTCACTGTCTCCCTCCTCCTTGGCCAGTCCAGATGGTTAAGGAAATCTCATTAGCGAAGGAAAGACACGAAGATGACAGAAGGCAAACAACCCAAAATATGGCAGCTAAATGTTAGCATGTCTCCCCCTCCCTTTCAACAAACCAACTTACATTCACAAAACAAAAGGAAACAAGGTTAAAATGAAGTTTATTAGTTTTTTGTTTTGTTTTTTAAGCTTTTTTTTTTTATATAAAACTGTTTGTGAAACAGCTATTTTATTCCCATGGCAGAGTGACCCCTGAAAGATGCACTAACCCCTTCTTAAGGCCTTAACAAGAGAAAATTTGTTTGTTTTTTAAACTCAAATGTTTAAAAATTACACAATTTACAAAAAAATAACCATATGGTATAGGCTATTAAATTGACATTCTCCCTTCCTTCGGAAAAAACAACAAAACCCAAAAACAACCCACCCACACACTAAAGAAGGGTTAACTGAGCTTTCCTGGACAATTTAAACACACATTGATTCCATCAACATTCAGACTTCCTGTTCAACTTCCCACCCTGGCAGACAAACCAACATCCTCCTCTAGCCTGCTTTCAAAAGAGACGGCAGCTTCTTGGAATGATTTAGGGGTGTTCATCATTACCATGAATGGCAGAAACACCCTCCCCACACCCACCATTCGGTGCAGACATAGTCACATCTATGGGGGGGGGGGGGTGTATTTGGCTAGCAGCAGCTACCTTGTACTTCACAAGTCGCATGACCTAGGAGTCAGATGTTTTCAAGCTTCTATTGTTAATCAAAATAAATAGTGTTTCTTGAAAAGAAAATATTGTAAACTCACTCCCCACACATACACATATGAACAACTCATTGCCTGCAGCCATCCAATCCCCCTTCCTATCCCACAGACGGTTCTGTAATGAAAGAGGATTTTAAAAAAAGTTTTCTTTAAGTCTTGAGCTCTTCTTCCGGAAGCTGGGGGAGAAGAGGAGGGAGACAAATCTGGTTAGTGGAATGCAAATTCCATTCCCTTTTCAACAAAAGAGGGATAGTTCAGGAGCCTCATTTGGATTCTGGACTTAATATTTACTGTAGTTAGAAGAAATTGTGAATTTATCTGTGTTTTTAATATTGAATCAAATGCATAAAAAGGGATAGTGCACCTTTCATTTAAAACAAAGTCTTCCAAGACTAAAAAATAGATCTTTATATATATATATATATTTTATCCCTCCCTCTTTAATTCCCCCCACCTGTTTCCTCTTTTTCCCTCCCCTCCCCATTGTCACTATGGAGTTTGTGTCCATGGAAACAGCTGGTTCAGACTCCTTGGTCATATTCTGTGATGTCATCAGTCTTGAGTGTGATGTAAGAATTTATGAAGGAAGTGCTGGCATTGGCAGGCACATCAAGAGGGGGCATGGCTGCACAGTGGGAGAGATTTCATTCAGTCATGAATGTCCACCGCTTTTTATCTCAACAGCCTAACCTGCAAAACAAAGTGAACACAGCAATATTAGTATACTTAGGGTTACTCTTGTAACAGCCACCAGGACTTCAGAGCAGCTTACCCAACAACCTGTCAGAGCAGTAATGCCAAGAGCTAAGTTCACAGAAGCATGATCGTGGTTATTTCTTTACAACACATTTTATGTGGTGAAAGGTATCTGATTAACAAGCCCTGGAGACTGTAATCTATTTAGCTACAGAAGGGGTACAGCATGGGCAGCCGCAAGAGCATACGTTTTCCCTACCATCACCAAGCCACAGACCTTATAACACAGAACCACTTCCTGCAGTGAGAAGATCATTAATCCTTAATCTGTTTGCTGGAAACTAGCAACAAAGGGGCCCAATTAGGATCAGTTATGATGGTGGATCTGTGATGTGACACCTGCTCACTAGGAACTGGACTGAGACTCCAACACATTTCATTCAGACAGATCACCAACCAGCCATCAGATAGTAACAACTTCCAACCAATACCAATCTGGGACTGTAATGGAACTGATGACTGAGTTAACAGGTTCCATATCCAGTTATTAATTGCCTGAAGTGACCAGTCCTCACTAGAGGGAGGATGAGCCACATTTTGTGTATAGTTTACATTTCCTTATGCTGTTTTCTTGTAGTAGGTTGCAGACTGCAGTGTTACGTAAGATTAGTGTAAGGAACAGACTTGGTGTGTCTTCAGGCAAAACCTCAAACTCTGGAATGGCCAGTCCTTCTCTAGGATGTTTAGTATTTCAACTGTACAGATCAAGAAATCCCATGAGGAAAGATACAGAACTCCGGGAGTTTAAGTATCATTGAGACTGAGGTAGCTCAAAACAGGAGTCAAATTCTCCACAATTAAAGCCACACTTCCTGTTCATTTTTCTAGGAAACACCTCGCTCTCCCTTAACAAGTTGCCACTGCTAAGAAAACTGAAAAGATTTAAATATCGTATTCCTTCCTGAGACCCAAGATTAAGTTATTTTGCAAGAACAGTCCTTTGCTGTAGCTCACGTAACACTCGTATATCCTTTCATAAATGAGCTCAAGTCAAAAACAAAAACCACAATTTATGCCGAACGTATGTACTGCAGTTAATAGCATTACGGGTGCATGCACAAAACACACCTACTACTGGCAGTTAAAATTCCAGAACGCCCTGCTGGCTGTGCTATGAAAAGATAAGCTACTCTAGGTATCAGCACACAAAGTAGATCCCATCCCAGCAAGCGTACTACTTTACTGCTAAAATTTTCACATGCAGCAATACAAGGCTAAGAGCAAACAAAAAGACATGAGGCAAGTATATAAAAAATAAACTACTATAAAGAGGTGATATCATTGAAGGAGAGAGGGAAATTCCTAGAAGTAACAGCTCAGGCAGCTAATCCTTGTTGGTATTCATAGCAAGTCCATGCTGCTGCCTCTGGCTTCTGTACAACTGTGGCTTGCCCATGCTTGGAAGCAATCCAGCGCATTAGGCACTGACTCAGGGAAGGATCAGGCTCACCATATATAAAGACCCTCTCTGTTCCTGGAAAAAATCCAGAGCATCAGGCACACACCCACAGTCACTCCTATCTGGAATTGATACAAATGTTCTAGGGGCAAATTGGCTCAGGAAGAGAGGAGCAGCAAACAGACACACAACCCACTGCCATTCCTGAACTTGATCCAGAGCACTAGAGTGCAGGCCCCTTTTTCCCTTACTGGGATCAGAATGAAAGCAGCCAAAAACAAAGAAAAAAAACTCCAACCACACCAACAGCCAATCCTTCTATTTTAGCAGACAACTTTACAGCCATTTCCACCAAAAGCAGCAAAAGGACACACACCTGTCCCACTGTGGGAAGATAGTTTCCCTAAACTACCATGCATATCACAGTTATTCAAACTTACAAGAATAGCTTTGATTGGAGGGGAGGGAGTGCAGGGCCAAATTAGAGGAAAGGATCCATAAGACATTCTCTACTGAAAAAGGGTGGGGAGAGACACCAGTATCTCCAAATTAGAAGTATCTGGGAGAAGAGAAGAGGTGGGAAGAATGCAACACCCAGCTTCAGGCACAGCATTCATATACTCGTGATTTTATCCCCCTTTCCTCTCCCCTGGGGGATTCTCAAATCCTTGTCATCGTTTTGAGGACGCCTTAACTCATACTACTCCATACTTTCACACTAGGCTTTTTATTCAGAGCTTATGGGCCAGATCCGTGGCTCCTTGTCTGGCCTCTACGCACCCCTCCTCCCGTGCAAAGTGGCCCTAAAAATGGCCCAACAAAGCTGCTGGAAATTCTAGCGATGGAGGAGAATCCTCAGCGGGCATAGTCAGCTCTGCAACACCCCGCTTTTCTCCCCCCTTCCATGTTCACATAAGGGAACATCTTGGAGGTGGGAGGGAACGCGCTGAGGGAGCATCTAGCTCCAGTGACACCTGGCCAGTAGAACAGCTCTAGCAGGCAGTTACAAGCAAGCTGAGGTTTGAGGAGCACGGAAGCCGCTTTTACTTCTGCTAAGGGCTAAACTGGCTCCAAGGACTGAAGGAGCAAAAAGATGCTTTAAATCACCTCCCTCTTTTCCTTGGGGTCCTGTGCCAAGCACTGGCCAACCAGATTTGGTAGCCATATAGAAGCCCTACTATATGGGTTAAAAGTAGAAGTTATTTAACAATTTTCACTAAGCTGTACAGGAGGGGGCTTGCATCATCAGGCTCTAGCCTTGTACCCTCCAGTTAGAGCTTCCTTGGCCTGAGAGGCAGGAATCTCAACTTACACCAAAACAGGAATAGCAGCAATGTACTATAAACCTTCCACTTCCCAAAACGAATACCCAAACGTGGAGAGACTATTTATTGCCATTCCTCCAACAAAAATACCCATGAGGGTGGAAGAACTAACAAGCTCCAGAGAAGACAGTAGTGGGTAACAAGACCATGACCCACACATATATAAATGAGCGTACTGTGAGATGTAGACTGGGCCGCTTGGAGAGTCCCTGAAACCAGGCAACTAGCAAAGCCTGCAGCCCTATAACCAGAGTTCTGACCTGCACTGCATTATGCACTATCTTCTACATTAGAGCTACTTCAGGCTCTCTGGCCCAATGCACTGCCTATCAGGTGGTAGTTTGCAGGACAGGGGCTGCTGGCTGGTAGTGGAAGCAGTTGCTTCTCAAGCTGCAGCTCTGGACTCCCGGTTCCTCTACTCCCAGAAGCAAAGAGGCCTATGAGGGAAGGAGGGAAGCTGCCCATGAGTCGTCTGCAGTAGTCAGACAGGAGAGGGTGCTGCTGGGCTTACACAGGAGGGGGAGGAAAAATGAGCAAAAACAGCCCTGCAGCTTAAGAGCCTGATGTGGTCCCTGTTCCCCCCTGTGAATAATGTCTAGGGCTAGGCTCCTTCCCAAAATCTAACACTGGCTCCTCCTGAGCAGCTTCAGTCTTTAGCTCACTGGCCTCTCTATACTTCTTGGAGGGAAGGGGTACAGTGGGGGGGGGGGGGGGGGGAGAAGAGAAAGAGAATCACCACCAACAGCAGCCCCTTGGGAGGGACAGAGGAGGATGGCAAATCAGCAGTGTGTGTGAATGGGCATGATTGGAATATGGGAGGCTACATACATTTGGGGGCCTCATTAATTGTATGGGGATGTTGCAAGAATTAATTTGGGGGCAGTCTGGGCAGGGATCACTCAGGCCCTCACCCTGGTGCCCCATGAAAAGCCTATGTAGAGAGCCCATTCCTGAATCCACCAGAAGCCTGGAAAGGGACCCCACATATACCTGACCCTAAAAGTGGAATACTTTTGTTTTGTTGTATGTCATACCACAAGCAACAGATACTTCTTGTTTATGGTGTGACATACAACAAAACACCAGTGTCATTTGTCACCACTGTGGTGGCGTATTTTTCACACTGGCAGGTTGGATGGTTGAGAGGCATGCCCACAACTTCCCATGGGGAGCAGAAGAATGTTGGGGGAGGGGAGAGGTAGAGGCAGAGTTGGAAAGGGAAAGAAGTTGTTAAAAGAACCGTTTTCCCCCTCTCTCTCACTCTAATCTTCCCCCTCACCTAACAGCGCTTGTCAAAAGCAAAGGCAAATGCCCTGGATTCACTGTTTCCTTATTGGGGGAACTTCTAGAAGGAGGGGAGGAACAAAATACAATGATTATTATTATTAATAATACTTTGAGCACCATAGCTGTACAAAGCACTTTATAAAGCTAAGACGACAGGTATCTGTCTCGTGGAACTTAAAACGGATCAAGCATAAAACTCAAAGTAGACTGCCCTGCGAGAGGGGATTAACATTGGAAAACTATGCCGTGACTTTCCTCTAAGAACACACAAGTCAAGCAACTTGAAACTGAAAAACCCACATGAAAAAAATTAAGGGCACATTAATGTTCACTGACTCCTTAAGTCTTATAAAACAAAGATCTAACAGTTATCAGGGTGGATAAAAATAAATAATTTAAAAATAATTAAAAACAATTTTTTTATTTAAATTAAATACAGGTTTGTTTTTTAAAATAAACATATTTAAAATTAAACTTGAAACTCACAACCTATATTAAGGCCTGGAACCAGACTTTGCCGTACTGCTAAACAACTTTTGAGAGCAGGAGCCACGTCTGCAGGTGTAGAGAATATCTTCCTCACTTCAGTTTATTCAACTAGTTCAATTCAATTACTAATTAATTCAAAGTTAAGAAATCAAGTCGGAATTGAAAAAGTAGGAAATACTGTCTTCCTCTTCCAATCTATGAATAAGAACTAGGTGTGAGAGGATGAGATCTCCTAGTTCTAAAATCTTTAATGGCATAGTGACCAGAAACAATCAGTTCAATCTACTTACTATAGACAACACTTCCCTTTAATAAATGTGAGAGTTTTACTTCTAAAACATGTTTTAATAAACTTTTAGATGAACTTCTTTTCCTTAAGTATCAAGCACATTTAAGGTGGTTCTATTTAATACATTTAAAATGCTGTTTTAATTGAATTTTAATTTCCATCCAAATAGAGCTTAATACAAATAACAAGTAAAAAATTAATAAATAAGAAATGCATCAATCAATCATTTTCGATCATAAAATGTAAAAATTAAGAATTTCAATAAATGCAAGTTAAGCTATATAACCGCTTAAATAAACGTGTATAGATACAGTGTATCCACCTGGTTAGGAAAAAGAAGCACCAATTTTAATGTAAAGGTTATATAGTTGCAAATCAGCATGTTTTAATGGTTACCAGCCAGTGAGAATCAACCTCTCTTTAGCAAAACAACTAAAAAGTACAAATGCAAAACAAGATTAAAATCTATTCTTTTAACCAAGGTTTCCTGGTTTATGATTTAAAATATGATTAAAATCAGTAATTTAAATTGCTTTTATTTAAACAGTCCACCCTGATTATCATAAAGAAGCCAGCTCCATGTCTGCTCAAGTTTACAGAGCTGTAAAAGACACTAGCAATACGCTCTGCTCGACCATTATCCAATTACTTCTCAACCACACCGTCATTTACACTTTATGGAAAACAAAAATAAAGTTGAATTAAAAAAATCTTGATGAGCTTTACTATTTAGGAAAAATGGACAATAAATATTAATGGTTAATTTCGTCTAAATAGCTATTTTTCTTTAATGACAGTCTCAGAATGTAAGAGTACTAAAAATCAAAGAAGAACTGAGCTAAACCAAGCCAACAGCCACATCACAGTCCTAATACCAAATACTAGCCGTTTTCTGCTGTTGCACATATAAAATAAAAAACAATTTATTAAGTCTCACTTCCTTCATATAAAATACCACAAAAAACACTTTGTAGTCACTTGACTAGAGAAATAAGGAAGGTTTTAAGGCAAGACTTAACAGGAAGCAGCTGGGAAGAGAAGCGAGTCAAGAAGGGGGAAAGCTTTAGTTAGATAAGGCAGCAGAAGTAAAAAAGAGCAACTCTCATCTGCAGAATCAGGGAAAAGGGACAGAGGCAAGCAAGACCAGGGAATGCAAACGAGCAACGGAATGAGGTCAAGAGATCCAATTAGTGCCAACTCAAGGGCGACTGGGGACACCTGCTCCAACAGGACTCAGATTGCAAACTCATTTCATTTATGGCTTGTCTTCATGTATAGCGCTACAGTGGCGCAACTGCTAGCACTTTAACAAAGAGGCTCCTACACCGAGAGGTGGGACCCTACTAAATTTACGGCCATGAAAAATGTATCACGGACCATGAAATCTGGTCTCCCTCTGTGAAATGTGGTCTTTTATGTGTTTTACCCTATATTATACAGGGGGAGACCAGTGTTTCTCAAATTGGGGGTCCTGACCAAAAGGAAGTTGCAGGGGGGAGGGGTGTCGCAAAGTTATTTGTGGTGGTGGTGGGGGGGTGTCACGATATTGCCACCCTTACTTCTGTGCTGCCTTCAGAGCTGGGCAGCCGGAGAGCGGAAGCTGTTGGCTGGGATCCCAGCTCTGAAGGCAACGCCCCACCAGCAGTAGCACAGAAGTAAGGGTGGTAATACCATGCAATGCCACCCTTCCTTCTGCGCTCTGCCTTCAGAGCTGGGTGGCTGGAGAGAGGCGGCTGCTGACTGAGTGCCCAGCTCTGAAGGCAGCAGTGCAAAAGTAAGGGTGACAACACCATACCATGCCATCTTTATTTCTGTGCTGCTGGTGGCAGCAGCTCTGCCTTCAGAGCTGGGCTCCCAGCCAGCAGCCGCCGCTCTCCGGCCGCCCAGCTCTGAAGGCAGCGCCACCAGCAGCAGCAGTGCAGAAGTAAGGGTAACAGTACCGCAACCCCCCCTACAATAACCTTGTGACCCCCCCAGCTCCTTTTTGGGTCAGGACCCCTACAATTACAATATTGTGAAATTTCAAGTTTTAAATATCTGAAATAATGAAATTTACTATTTTTAAAATCCTATGACTGTGAAATAGACCAAAATGGACCGTGAATTTCATAGGGCACTACCGATAGGAGAGCTTCTCCCACCAGCGCAGTTAATCCACATCCCCGAGACAATAGCTATAATTGGCAGGAGAAGCTCTCCCGTCAACACAGCGCTGGTTTACATGGGGGGTTAGGTTGGTATAACTACATCACTCAGGAGTGTGGATTTTTCACACCCCGAGCGACGTAGTTATATCGATAAAGGTCTGCGGTACAGATCTGGCCTTAGGTCACCAAGCTGCCATCAGATAGCAATGACTTTTGATTTTGGGTGTTCTGCATATTGATAGTGATCTGCAAGCTAACTAGATAACTAAATGGATATTCTGCAGAGCCAGGGTATGAGGAGATGCATTTCTCAATAGCTTTGCATTTTGGTAACCAACAATAGTAAGGAAGTAAATACAAGGATAAACGTTAGAGTCATGAGATTGTGGCCACACAGATACAACTCTACCTACTTCAGCTCCAGTCTGGTTGGACAGGCAGGAGAAAGGGCTTTGGGGTGGGTGGGGGGAAGGGAGGGAGAGTGTAACAGGCCCCTAGTAAGGATCACTACTTGCACCAATTTGGGTAGAGGTATCCTGCCTCCTAAAAGTGAGAGGCTTGCACGACTATAATCACCGCACAATTATAATCATCGTGAAATATCAATGCAATTAAATTCTGACCTGGTAACATCCATGTTACAAAACTGCAAGGACAATAAGACTAGTTTATTCCCAAGTACAACATTTAAGAAGGTGGCAATCCTACATCTAAGTGAGGTGGTGGGGTTGTTTTTTGGTTTGTTTGTTGGTTTTTGGAAGTTCACTATTTAGGTTCCATAAAATTAAGGAAAAATTTCTGCCAGATTCTGATGCACATGGAAGAGAAAAGTACGAATGGACGTTTCTGGTACTGAATATGGGAGTTGGATGAAATCCAGCAACAGTAGAGGAGGTCAGTTATTAAGCTTTGCCCTTCACCTGTAAACAGAGGGAATTGCTAAAGAAATACAAAAATGAAACTACTAGCCTGAACAAAATGGAGGAACAAAAATCAAAGCAATCCCAATCTCTGCGTGTGTACAAACTGCCCCAACTTCTCCCACAGAAGTGGAAAGAGGGCATGGGGGGAACTGGAAGTCCTCCCCCCAACTCACCTGTGCTTGCTTTTATTTCCATTCCCAGGAGCACACTTCCCCCCTCACCCCCGCTCCGACTGCTCTGTGCTGAGACTGCCTTTCACCATCTTGTTCTGCAAGGAGGGAAGAGAGCAAGGAAGGAGGGGCTGATGAACGAAACCAAAAGGAGGAGGAGCAGGGAGGTATGAGCAAGAGACAGGGGAGGGAAAGAGAGGCACACAGAGAATGAAAGAGAGAAAGAAAAGTCAGTACACTGGAATGAGTTATTCAGATTTTCAGACAGGATTTTCCCCATGACAAGAGTTGTCATTAAGCAAGAGTGGAGAGTTTGGTTTTAAATTTAAAAAAATATATACAGAATTTCACAAGAAAAAGCAAAACTTCTCAATAAAACCCTTTAAAGGTGACTTGCAAAGGATTTCTTAAACATTGGGCATGTGCCCTTTTACGGTCTATACAAGAGGCTTGAAAGTTCTCTTCCCCAACACTGTTACTCAACCCTAAAAATATCAGGAATGTTGAGCATGGCCATCCCTGGCTCTGCTGGAGCACCTACTGGATGGGTCAGAGGATTTATAAAGTTAGCTCTCAAACCTCAGTTAAAGAGATGGTGTGTCTGGTGTTAATTAGCTACTGAGGTTACATAGGCATTAACAAAAAGCAAAGAGCTTTAAACAGTCTAACTAAAAGTCCCTTCCTCTCTCAATTACTCAACTTTCACCCTTCTGGCTCTCGCAAAGTCACAGTTTAACTTTTTCTCCAGTGAGTCATTTTAACACAGTGGTTCTCAGCCTTTTCCACATCAAGACCCCTTTTTCCATATCAGGATCACCGCTCAACCATCTCTAGCTAGCCTCCCCACCCTCCCATTTACAATATTGGAAGGGTAAGGTGGTCATGAACCCCAGGCTGAGAAACCATGTATTTCTTCCCAGGAAGATTTGGAGCAAACTAATGCTGATCAGTGAAGCATTCAGCAAGGGCAGAGCCACATTCAAGCAAGGAAAATCCTTCCATTCTCTCTTGAGCTCAAACAAGTGACTCAAAACTGTACCATGAACGAACTTCAGCGTGAAAGAGAAGCTGCAGATGACGAATGCCAATTTCTTCCCATAAAATAGGCACAAGATCTGTACTGGGCTTACTGTTAGTAAATGTCACACTTTTACAACTTCATCACGTACCTGTTTCAGTTCCACTGCCATCCCCTGTCCCTTCAAAGCTTACCAGGGAACTGAACTGTGTTCATATAGCTTATAAAACAGGCTGCATTCTAGTCACAAGGCAGCTGTGTTTTAATGTTTTCCTATCAAAGTTTGGGGACCATCATTGCAAATACTAATACAGTAACTCCTCACTTAACGTTGTAGTTATGTTCCTGAAAAATGCGATTTTAAGCGAAACGATATTAAGCGAATCCAATTTTCCCATAAGAATTAATGTAAATAGGGGGGTTAGGTTCCAGGGAACTTTTTTTCACCAGACAAAAAAAAGTATACACATACACAGTATAAGTTTTAAACAAACAATTTAATACTGTACACAGCAATGATGATTGTGAAGCTTGGTTGAGGTGGTGGAGTCAGAGGGTGGGATATTTCCCAGGGAATGCCTTACTGCTAAATGATGAACTAGAACTCGTCTGAGCCCTCAAGGGTTAACACATTGTTGTTAATGTAGCCTCATACTCTACAAGGCAGCACGAATGGAGGGAGGGGAGACAGCATGGCAGACAGAGACAGAGACACACACCCTGTGTGTGAGAGAGAGATATGCATTGCCCCTTTAAGTACGCTGAACCACTCTAAGTAGATTGTCTTTTTAAGTAGACCAGGAAGTTGAGACAGCAGCTGCTGCCAGCATGCTCCCTCTGTCCTAAGCCCTGTCAAATTTCCCCACCCTGCTCATGGAGATGTGGGGAGGGGGACACCCTGATATTAGCCTCCCTCTTCCGTCCCTACCCCCCCCACCCTGCGCCGCCCAGCAAGCAGGAGGCTCCCGGGAGCAGCTCCAAGGCAGAGGGCAGGAGCAGCACATGGCAGTGGGGGGAGGGACAGCTGAACTGCCCGGCAATTCATAGCCTGCTGGGTGGCTGCCGTGCACAGGGAACTTAGGGGAGCTGATATGGGGGTTGCTGGTCCACCCTGGTTTTAAGCCCCCACCAGTTAGCTCCAACAGGCTGCTCTTTTCTGCAAGCAGTGGACAAAGCAGGCAGCTGCCAAACAACGTTATAAGGGAGCATTGCACAACTTCAAACGAGCATGTTTTCTAATTGATCAGCAACGTAACAACAAAACATCGTTAACTGGGACGACTTTAAGTGAGAAGTTACTGTACAGCACTTCCAACTCAACCTATCTGCAAGAACTGAATGCTGGAAAACTTTAGAAGTTTATTTTATTTTAATTTTTTTAACCCTATAACACAGGGGTTCTCAACTTCATTGCACTGCAACCCCCTTCTGACAACAAAAATTACTACCTGACCCCAGGAGGGGGGACTGAAGCCTGAGCCCACTTGAGCCCTGCCACCCCAGTTCAGAGGGCGGGGAGGGGGAGGACACACAACAAGACAAAGCCCAAGCCCCACCGCCCCAGGTGGGGAGGCCAAAACCCAAGGGCTTCAGCACCAGGCAGGGGCTTGGTAACCTGAACCCTGCCGCCAAGGGGCTTTGGCTTTGGCCCAGGCTCCGGGTGGTGGGCTCGGGCTTTGGCTTCGACCCTGGGTGGTGGAAGCTGGGCTTCAGGCCTAGGCCCCAGCAAGTCCGAGACAGCCCTGGTAACCCCATTAAAATTAAAATGGGGTCACAACCCCCTTTGGGGTCCCAAACCATAGTTTGAGAATGGCTGCTATAACATGTCTTGTCAGTGGACAGCAAAACCAGGAAATCCTTGTGTTACAGATCCTTCACAATCACACTAGACAATTGTCAGGAAAAGACCACACCAGTTTCATCCAGCTGTTGGGGCAGTTCACACCTTTCAGTTACTGTTTCAGGTTGACTGTAGATTCAGGCAGGCACTAGTGCATTGCTTTATGCTTGTTCCACATTTCTGAGGTTCTCTCTGCAACCATAAGGACTACAATTTTTTTTTTTTTAAATGAAAGGATGAGAAAAAGGGAGGCTGATCACTGCTTACAAATTGAGAACCAATGTCCTAGAGTCTTCCAGGCTAGATAGGATTTGAATTTTTAACGTAAAAAACAAACCACCACTATTTTTTAAAAAGTGTGGGGGTAAATACATAAAAATAGCTTGTTATGGTAAAACCACTTGCTCAGTATACTTTTCTCCTTTACACAGATTTTCTTTCAGAACTACCTTGTAAAAATACCAGAAGCCACCAGATGTCAGTCTAATCCAAGGCACAGCAGAAGAGAGCTGCTGACAAGTACCTGAATGGAGTAACTGAAACCTGAATTCTCTGAAGCATTCTTGCAAGTGCTAAGGAGCAGAATCCCCCTCTCCCAACATCTAAATTACAAGTGGTGCTGTCTATACTCTCATACAATTTAAACAGATTTCTATTAGCCACCAGAAATGCCATTCCTCCTGACATTTTTGATCTCCTAGTTATACAGGCAGATGCTTCAGTAACTTGTACTGAGGATGTGAGGGAAGTAGAATCAGCTGAGCAACTGTACTCAACCTGGTAACTGCTGAACTATGACAAGCTGCTTCTATTTCTGGCAAGTCCTTGCTTCCAACAGCTGAGTGAATTTTTTTCCATGAGATGTTTTTCCTTCCTTCTTGCATTCCTGGTAAATCCCAGAAAGAACCTTCACCAAAAAGTTGCGGTACAGAACTCAAAAAGTAGTAGTGTATTGATTATACCATAAAAGATAGGGAATTAGGCTGGGTTTCATATAGTCTCTCTGAAGGTCCAGACAGCAAATAGCAAAGACATACAGTAGGCTTCACATATCTTCTTAAGCAATCTGTATTCTTCTAGGTAGAAACTCATCCCCAAAAATGCATTCCCCATAGAACCACCCATCCACCCACCCACACGGCTTCATCTAAAAGCATCTCCTCCCTCTCAAACACGTTATCTGGGTATAAAATTACTTCATTAAAACAAATGTAGACAGCCCAGTGGAGGATAGCACTGAATGGACCTAGCAGGGAAGAGGTTTCCTCTTACCTTGTGCTTGGGGCACCTCACTGAGAAATTCTCTTCGTTTAGTAAACAATCTAGAGGAGAAGACAGACAGCAATTTGATTATTTTATTTATAAAAGTATACCTTGCATAATGTGTGTACACTCATCATACCTTTCAGGTAGATGTATTCAGAGATCTCTTCTAGAATTACTAGAAGGGTTTTTTTTTTTTTTTTTTTTTTTTTGGAGGAAAGGGGTTTCAGGAATATTTTAGTAAATTAAGTTACCAAGAGACCTGAGTGATATTGTCCTTACTGCAATCAATATGCCAAGCCCAAATTTCCCCAAATGCCTCATTGCTGTGTAATGAGTAAAAGTCAGAGCAAACCCACAAATCTCTCCTGGCTTCATGGATTCTAACCCTTAGAAATACAAAGACAGGAAAGACCAGATACACTCATCTCATCTTAGCATATTATCCCTGCTTTATGTTTCAGAGGAAAGTGACTTCCCCTCATGTTTATCACAAAGTACCTGAAATATCAGGGGCAGAAAAAAGTTGGTGTGTATCTTGTGACTTATTTCCAACCCCAAATCTAGTGATCAAGTTTTGTTCATTGACACCATGCTTGATATACCACAGGGTCATTCATATTGCTCTTGGATCTGCTTCCACACTCTGTAAATGTGAAGCTTCACTAATCTAGGAAACAGTTTAATGACTTCACATTTTTTAAGGACACTAGAGCAGATCAAGTTTTTTTTAAAAGTGACTTTAGCATTGTTAACAGGTGCTACATTAACAGCTCCTGGAACTGTAAGTGCTATATCCATAGAAGAGGGTGCACTAAAGACAACAAGGCAGTGCAAACTTTGGTGCTCCAGCCTTCTACTTAGGGATTTCCAAGAGCCCCACATTTCCATTTCACAATCAAATCTTGAAGCAGCAGTGCCCTCTCCATCGGGGGTTCAGCTGCATCTGCTAGGTATTGTCATCTATGGTGCTACCCCACTCTTGGTCAAACTTTTGACATCACCTCCAAATACCTGATGTTACTCAGCCAGCATCTCATCATTTCTGGTGGATCATCAGTGTAAAAATTCAGCAAGGCATTTATGACCACATGTCCTCTCCAGTGTCCCCAGATTGCCAGCAAGTAGCGCAGTGGTTAATAAAATGTGCTAATTAAAAAACTTTTTTAAGTATGTAGCATAACTACAGCTCTCTGCTGTTCCAATCTGCTAGATGAGCTTAACAGACAGCACCTAGGGCTCCAGGGCAACGCTTTCTAAACACCCAAGCAGAGTTTGCTTTGCTGGTATGAAATGCTTCTCAGTTTCAAGATCAATGCCTCTGGCCTGAGTCAAAAGGAAGTAGCATGCAATAGGCTTCGTTACTTCAGAGATTTAAAAAAGAGAGAGAATAAAAACCCTTATCCCTGCGCTAAGGGCAATAATTTCAAATTCAAATTTCAATTTCAAAAGTATAGGAATGACTGTCTCATTATAAAGATAGGAATTTTGCACAATGAGACTGTACCATGAATTATCATTGTACAACACTGTAACCATCAGAACAAACCCAAAAATAATAAAAAGAGAAGATGTTTTCTCCTTTTAGTGAATTCAGCACTGGTGACAGATGAATCCTCCATTCATTCCCCAGATGGGAAGGGCACATGTGGAGGGGGGCAGTATAATCTTCCACACACCGTTTTCTGTCAAGACACCTCATGCCCTGGATCTGGACCAAGTGTGGGGGTGAGAAAAGCCCAATATCTATTATTCATTCTTTGTCTTTTTTTTTTTTTTTTTTTTTTTTTACCATAAATGCTAACATTGGAGCCAATTAATGCCAACTGTGGTAATTAGTGTTAAAGGTTAGGGACGCTGATCTCCACTCTGGAATGGGAGAGACACCCTGAGCTCATTTCACAACAGCCACTGACTATTCGTAAGATGGAAAAAACTTTTGCTTACTACCAACTTGGCCTGGATTTTAACTGGTGACCTAAGGTAACACATTTAATTTCCCAGTCACGTAAACTTTAAAAATCAGCTCCAAGAGGTAATTTTAGATAGCAAGACAACAATACATCAAGCTATGGTCAGTTCAAGGAGGAAGATGAAAAGGCAGCCACGCACCTTGTTTGAGCAGGTTTTCCTGAATGGAAGAGTCAGGGAAAACGTACAACAAAGGATGATTTTAACAAGCAATTATGCTTATATCTCCTTGTACTTTGTCTCTCTCTCTGGTTTGTTACCCTTCACAAAGAATATTTGCAAGCAAAGAGGACTTTTGTCCCTTAAGAGTTCATCATTTGCTAGTTATTCTGTTTATAGAGTACATATCCTTTGTTTGTGATATCACATAATATGGATGCTGTGGAGACAACTGTGATGTAACAATCAGGATTTGACTCCAGGTGGTAAAGAAAAAAAAATAGAGGGAGTGGATGCGAAATCTCAAGAAACAAGAATCCTGTTTCCATGGAGATGTCTCTAGGACTAAGTTATCTCAGACGTCAGTGATTCTTTATAAATCTGAACAGATGAAAGCTAAACACAGATGAAACGTTAACAATAGCCATTTCCATATTATTATTATTACCATAGTGAAAAGCACCATAAAGTCACATCACAACGAACAGTAAACACAACACAACACACAGGAGTCATGGGCAAGCAATCTTCCTCCACACGTCCTTACACAGCCTCGTGAAACATGCCATTCCACATATCACCCAGTCAGCCACATCGCTGAATCACACTCACCACAGGTGCCCCCTGACCATGGCATTCGGCACCAGTCCCTGCAAAACTTGCTCCCATTCTTCCTCCACTCACCCAAACCACATGTCCCACAAACTCAAGTTTCCTTTTACCATCTTATTGATATCAGATATCACTTCAGTTATGCTGTACATCTGGGTGATTACCTCCTTCTTAGTGGTGTGCAACATATAGCTAACATGCAGCAATTGCCTGTAGCATTTCACTTTGAAGGCAGAGAGTGTCGATGTTCTGTTTCTGTAGCATCCACATCTACCATGCATAAAGCAAGATGCTGAAGACGAGACTGCAGCAACTTCATTTTATACTTCATAGTAATACCTTTGCTTCTCTAAATGTGGCTGAGTGTCGTTAGAGCAGTAGCCACGAGTCCAATTCTATGTCAATTTGGCTTTCCTTGTAGTCATGCCACCCCAATATTTGAAGTGTTCAACATGCTCCAATGCCTCCTCAGATTTGGGTAGAAATTTCTTTGCCTTTTCAACAGACTTAGATTTCCCCATTGTCTTTTTCCTATCTTCAGACAGAAATTATTTAAGTGGCACTGTTTAATTTTGATTTGTATGCAAGTGGAGAGCTAGAATTCAGCTCTCTTCCACACAAGGATGTCTTATTTTGATAAGGATTATTTTGTATGTAAGGAGATCAAACACAAGATTGAGTTAGGATATATAAAAGCATTCATACGTACAGGCTGGAGCAGGTTTATTAACCATGTGCCTTCCTCAACAGCCAATCAGCAACAGTGGTGCAAAACTTGGTTTATTCAGGACCAGGCTAGTGATCTAGCACTGAAAACTGATCTTCAGTGCAGAAGCACAGAGCACTAACTGTTATCCTAAAGGGACATCCCCCAGCAAATTGATCCCCTGTTGAGCTATAAGGACCAGAAATAAAAATAAGAGTCATCCAGTATATTAGTACAAAGTCTTATGATTAGCATTCAATTCCTGTTTTTGTTGCTTATTGATAATGGACTCGGACACTAAAAGGAGGAAGGTAGCTGTGCTATACTTGTTCTTCTCTGTAGTTCAAATACCAAAATTTAATCTGCTACTAAAATACTTATAAACGATGGGAAGTATTTAGTTTAAAAATCAAACATGCTTGTTACCAAAAATATTCCTAGAATTGTTTTTTAAAAACACAAATAATGCAGAGGGGAGACAGATCAGATGAGGAGCTGGGTGAGAAACTGGGGCTGGCTGGCAAAGAGACTAGAACTAGGAGCCAGTGGGGGCTGGGGATGATGATTGGAGACCAGAGAGAGGGAAAGAAACATATCAATTGAGGAACCAGAAGGGAGGGAACTGGGACTGGCTAGCTGAGGAGAATGGAACTGGTAAAAGAAACCAGTGATGGAGAAGATACAGGACTGGGACAGGGACTAGCTGGAGGAGATGGAGCAGAAATAATCACTTGTGGGGAAATGGGCAGAAGACTTTATATCCAGTAAAGCACACTTGCCTACAGAGCCTGGAATGGAATCCAAGACTCCAGAGTCTCACCATTCCTCTTCTGTTACAAATACCTCATCCCCCTCTAGTACAGGTCCACACAGAGTATGACAATTTACCACTACTCTCAGTTACCCCGTTAGCTCAAAGAGAAAGTGTGTGTGTGGTGGATCTAGATTTCAATCCTGCTAACAACATATGGGTGTCACTATGATGTCACATGATGGAATTTTGGTTTTTTCAAGATCTAGGAAGTTACACATAAAACTATGTTAAAAGAACATGAAATATTTAAAAATTTTAGGAAATGCCAGCAGTAAGGCTGCCAAATTTGGCCTTCTTGTGCATATGCGTTATGTGACAGTCTTTAAATTACATGATGACATTTTTTCCACAGAACCCATGCTCATTCAGTGCACAGCACAGCTTCTGTGATGAATCAGGGTTGTGTAGTGGAGGAGACTGTTTATAGGATCCCTTCTTCATGTTGCAGAAGCTGGAAGGTGTGCAGGGAAAGAGGCAGGGGATAGCAGGAAGAAAGATGATGGACTCATGGTTAGGTCGGCTGAATGCTGCCCTGGAAAACTGAATTCTATACCTGCCTCTGCCACAGAATTTTCTTATGTGATGCTGGGCAAGTCACTTAACCCAGACTTTTCACGCATGATCAAGTAATTGAGCATTCCTCATTTTCCAAGTGCGCAGCTTGAGATACTGGGCTCTGATCTGAAGAACAGCTGAGAACCCACAGCTGCAACTGATGTCAATGCAAGCTATGCTTTGAACACATGAAGTGTCATAAAATGCTGAGTACTCTGAAACAAAATGTCCTAGGCATCTCAAATTGGGCACCCAAAATTAGTGGACATTTTTTACCTTAATCTCTCTGTGCCTTAGTTCCCCATCTGTAAAATGGGGATAACACTCCACATCTCACAGGGGTGATATGAACATAAATTCATTAGCATTTGTGGAACACTCATGCTACAGTGATGAGCACCACAGAAAAACCCATGAGAAAATTAATAATTCTGTCTGCAGAGCAGGGTTTGACTAGTGTACAGTCAATAAGGCCTAGAGTCACACACTGAACAATGAGAAAACATAATATTGAATAAAAAGAAAAGGAGTACTTGTGGCACCTTAGAGACTAACCAATTTATTGGAGCATAAGCTTTTGTGAGCTACAGCTCACTTCATCGGATGCAAACTGTGGAAAATACAGAAGATGTTTTTATATACACAGACCATGGAAAAATGGGTGTTTATCACTACAAAAGGTTTTCTCCCCCCCACCCCACTCTCCTGCTGGTAATAGCTTATCTAAAGTGATCACTCTCCTTACAATGTGTATGATAATCAAGGTGGGCCATTTCCAGCACAAATCCAGGGTTTAACAAGAACGTCTGAGGAACAGTCGGGGGGGGGGGGGGGAGGGGAGAGGAATAAACAAGGGGAAATAGGTTACTTTTTATAATGAATCAACCATTCCCAGTCTCTATTCAAGCCTAAATTAATTGTATCCAATTTGCAAATGAATTCCAATTCAGCAATCTCTCTTTGGAGTCTGTTTCTGAAGTTTTTCTGTTGTAATATCGCAACTTTCATGTCTGTAATCGCGTGACCAGGGAGATTGAAGTGTTCTCCGACTGGTTTATGAATGTTATAATTCTTGACATCTGATTTGTGTCCATTTATTCTTTTACATAGAGACTGTCCAGTTTGACCAATGTACATGGCAGAGGGGCATTGCTGGCACATGATGGCATATATCACATTGGCAGATGTGCAGGTGAACGAGCCTCTGATAGTGTGGCTGATGTTATTAGGCCCTGTGATGGTGTCCCCTGAATAGATATGTGGGCACAGTTGGCAAGGGGCTTTGTTGCAAGGATAAGTTCCTGGGGTAGTGGTTCTGTTGTGTGGTGTGTGGTTGCTGGTGAGTATTCACTTCAGGCTGGGGGGCTGTCTGTAGGCAAGGACTGGCCTCTCTCCCAAGATTTGTGAGAGTGTTGGGTCGTCCTTCAGGATAGGTTGTAGATCCTTGATAATGCGTTGGAGGGGTTTTAGTTGGGATCTGAAGGTGATGGCTAGTGGCGTTCTGTTATCTTCTTTGTTAGGCCTGTAGTAGGTGACTTCTGGGAACTCTTCGGGCTCCATCAATCTGTTTCTTCACTTCCGCAGGTGGGTATTGTAGTTGTAAGAATGCTTGATAGAGATCTTGTAGGTGTTTGTCTCTGTCTGAGGAGTTGGAGCAAATGCGGTTGTATCGCAGAGCTTGGCTGTAGATAATGGATCATGTGGTGTGATCAGGGTGAAAGCTGGAGGCATGTAAGTAGGAATAGCGGTCAGTAGGTTTCCGGTATAGGGTGGTGTTTATGTGACCATCGTTTATTAGCACTGTAGCGTCCAGGAAATGGATCTCTTGTGTGGACTGGACCAGGCTGAGGTTGATGGTGGGATGGAAATTGTTGAAATCATGGTGGAATTCCTCAAGGGCTTCTTTTCCATGGGTCCAGATGATGAAGATGTCATCAATATAGCGCAAGTAGAGTAGGGGCGTTAGGGGACGAGAGCTGAGGAAGCGTTGTTCTAAGTCAGCCATAAAAATGTTGGCATACTGTGGGGCCATGCGGGTACCCATAGCAGTGCCGCTGATTTGAAGGTATACATTGTCACCAAATGTAAAATAGTTATGGGTAAGGACAAAGCCACAAAGTTCAGCCACCAGGTTAGCCGTGACATTATCGGGGATAGTGTTCTTGACGGCTTGTAGTCCATCTTTGTGTGGAATGTTGGTGTAGAGGGCTTCCAAATCCATAGTGGCCAGGATGGTGTTATCAGGAAGATCACCGATGGATTGTAGTTTCCTCAGGAAGTCAGTGGTGTCTCGAAGGTAGCTGGGAGTGCTGGTAGCGTAGGACCTGAGGAGGGAGTCCACATAGACTGACAATCCTGCTGTCAGGGTGCCAATGCCTGAGATGATGGGGCGCCCAGGATTTCCAGGTTTATGGATCTTGGGTAGTAGATAGAATATCCCAGGTCGGGGTTCCAGGGGTGTGTCTGTGCAGATTTGATCTTGTGCTTTTTCAGGAAGTATCTTGAGCAAATGCTGTAGATGCTTTTGGTAACTCTCAGTGGGATCAGAGGGTAATGGCTTGTAGAAAGTGGTGTTGGAGAGCTGCCGAGCAGCCTCTTGTTCATATTCCGACCTATTCATGACGACAACAGCACCTCCTTTGTCAGCCTTTTTGATTATGATGTCAGAGTGGTTTCTGAGGCTGTGGATGGCATTGTGTTCTGCACGGCTGAGGTTGTGGGGCAAGTGATGCTGCTTTTCCACAATTTCAGCCTGTGCACGTCGGCGGAAGCACTCTATGTAGAAGTCCAGTCTGCTGTCTCGACCTTCAGGAGGAGTCCACCTAGAATCCTTCTTTTTGTATGTGTGTATAAAAACCATCTTCTGTATTTTCCACAGTATGCATCCGATGAAGTGAGCTGTAGCTCACGAAAGCTTATGCTCAAATAAATTGGTTAGTCTCTAAGGTGCCACAAGTCCTCCTTTTCTTTTTGCAAATACAGACTAACACGGCTGTTACTCTGAAACCTGTCATAATATTGAATAGCTACTCATTAAATGAGCACCATAAATTCTGTGCACTGAATAAGGTAGGGGTCCTGTGGAAAAAAACAGTATGATCTCGAAAATAAATATTGTATCATAATGCATATGCACAAAGGAGCTGCATTATGATTGCACAGGCAACTTTACTTCAGGCATTTCCTGACTGCTTGACTTTGTAATCTTAATAAAGTCCTTCTAACATAGTTTTTTGGTGTGTAATTTTAAAGTGTGTGTCAAGGCCTCATCTACTGTGTGGCATAACTGGATCAAATTTAATGTCAAACAACCCTGAATTCCACGGCAATTTTAATTCTGTTTTATTATTTAGCATTCACATTGTGGTAGCACGTAGAGGACCAATAGGTTGGGGCCCTATTGTGCTAGGTGTTGTACAGTCATACACAGGAAGATATGAAGTTCAGGAAATTCACCCCTTCCCCTGCAACGAAATATCCTGTATAGGTTTGGCAAGCTGGTCAATCAATCAGTCAAATAAAGTCATCTGACTACCTATTGTTTGACCTTGGTCAAATATCGTCAAATATTCCAGGAAGAATGCCCTGATGTAGGCAGTGGCTTACCTTTTTGATTGAATCATGGTGCCCTTCTTTCATTTTTTTAGAACTTCATTTAATACTGTTTTGCATTTTTCCGAGTTAAAATAACTCAGTTAAGTAACTTGTTTCTTATAATTAAGCATATGTATCTAAGGGCAAGTCTACTGGAGACCATAAGGTCTGACTCTTCTTCGTTACTATTCTTACTGTTCTAATAAATTAGTGCTTTAAAATATTTGATAAATAACTTTTGGACCATTCAAATGCCCAACCCTAATTCTGTCTTCTAAATCAGGAGTTCTCCACCTTTTTCCTTCTGATCTCCCCCCATAATCCCCAACAAGCTATAAAAACTCCACAGCCCACCTCTGCCACAACAACTGTTTTTCTGCATATCCAGTAGATTAAAAGCAAGGGCCAGTGGTAGGGGATAGCAAGCAGGGCAATTCCCCAGGGCCCCACGCCACAGGGGGCCCAGCAAAGTTAAGTTGCTTGGACTTTGGCTTTGGTCTTCTGCCTTAGGCCCCAGTGAGTCTAACGCCAACCCTGCTCTCTGGTTTATTTTGGCAGACCTCCTCTAACCTGCCCCCTCCCCCGACGTCCCTGGACCACTGGTTGAGAACCACTGTTCTAAATAATCTACGTTTACACCAGACACTACAGTCATAAGGACAACTGCACACACAGATAGCACTAGTACTCTGATCACTGAGCAAAAGAAGCACCTCCTCTAAAAGCTATACCACCCAGGCTGATATTTCATAGCTGACCAGAACTGAGCAATGTCAGTGCTTGGATAAGAGACTTGTGTGTGCACAAATGAGGTGCTGCTGGAAGTGGCGTTTATGACTCAGCAGGTGACACTTTCCATTTGGAATCTACTGGGCTAATGCCCAATTATACTGTTAAGGAACATGTCATTGCAGGAGGTGCTGTTCTTCAGAAGACATGAAAAATCAGAGGTTCTGATTATTGGGAGTCCTTAAACAGCCTCTACATTTTTCACAGGGAAAGGGGGTTTATCTCCCATGTCTTGGCTAAATTCCAGGTTTTTTAGCTGCATTCTATAAATTTAAAATTCCTTCTGCTGTTTCAAGAAGATTCTTCTACATTTCTCAATCCAACTTGTTCCAAAGTGCTGCTGCGCACTGTTTTATCAGCTGCCATGCTCCACCCCTTCCATTACTGTATTCCCATGGTGGGTTACGAGACTCAGAGTACAGCAGTTTGTAAAGTGCTCTGGGATACTTTGGGGGCAATATGTGTCCTATAAGTGTAAGATCTTATTTGTTCTTACCTGCATCAATGGCACATGGGTAATGGTATCGGAAGGAGCAACCTTTGTTGTAGCAGCCTAAGGTGGCTCCTGGCTCCTGGCAGTGGGAACATTTCTGAAAGAGATGGAAAGATAGAAATATTAGCAAATTGGTGAGCCCTCTATCTCCTCCCTCCACACACCTTTTCCTGGTATTTCCACCACACAAACTTCAGCAGTTTCAGTCACTACTTTCTCAAAATGTATCAAGAACCACCAGGTCCCAAAGATCACTCTTTAGATTACATCCCCTTTAAACATCAAATAATGGGTCCCACCATCCAGTAGGTAAAACAACGATAGGTTTTTCGAACAACATACTTTTGCACAGCAGTGGTACCTTGACTTAATATACTGTCAAACAGCAGACAGCTCTACCAGATTAATAGAACTTTCAACATTCCTTGCACCTACTAGGACACCATTGTTTCAGAACACAATGATGACCTCAGCATTGGAATTGCAGTATGAAGACTTGAATGTGTCTGTGGCAACTTTAAAATGAGAATTAGCAGTACAGAGAATGGATTAGGGGCCCTGATTCATCTGGCCAAATCTTCATTACCACTGACATGTCAATCCAAGAGGACTGAGGCCAACCTGAGCATTTTGTCACACAAGATAAAGACGAGGTATACCTGGTGCTAAGGGAAATGCCACTAGGGGAAAAAACATCAATGTCACAAGAATGGCATGTCTCCAAAATAAAGGTCTTCAGTGATACAAAGATGTTGGTACAGTAACTCCTCACTTAACGTCCTCCCGCTTAACGTTATTTTGATGTTACGTCCCTGCTCCATAACAGAACACGCTCGTTTAAAGTTGGGCAATGCTCCCTTGTTTGGCCGCCTGCTTTGTCCACAGCTTGCAGGATTCTCCAGAAGAGCAGCGACTTTATAAGAGAGAATTGCACAACTTGTAACAGCGCACCCCAGTGCCTCCCACCTGCTGGCGCATCCTGTGGATCAGTGCCTTCCTCCTGCACATGGCAATCAGCTGCCTTGAGGCGTTCAGGAGGCTGGGGGAGGGGAGGAGGAGGAGGAGGCATGCAGCCTCCCCCATCCCCTGCCTCCTGCCCGCAGCAATCAGGTGTTTTGCGGCGTTCAGGAAGTCGGGGGGAGGAGCAAGGACGCGGCATGCTCTAGGAAGGAGGTGGAGCGGGGTGGGAAGAGGCGGGGCAAGGGTGGGGGTTTGGGGGAAGGGGTGGAGTGGGTGGGCCAGGAGCAGAGTCGGGGGTTGAGCCCCCTGCAAAGTTGGTGCCTGTGCTTGCACAGTAGGACAAACTGCCCCTGCAGCTGCGCAAGGTGCTTCCTAGCCTACAGTAGTACCTTCAGCCTCCTTGTCTGTCTCATTGTCTGCAGTGGGCTGTGCCTGTGTGGGGTAAAGCGGGGACAACTCCCAACTACAGTACAGTACCTGTATTAAATTGCTTGTTTAAAATTGTTTAAAATTTATACTGTATATGTATATAATGCCTTTTGTCCGGCAAAAATGAATTTCCCTATGGGGAAATTAGATTCGCTTAAAGTTGCATTTTTCAGGAACATAACTACAACGTTAAGTGAGGAGTTACTGTACTAGGGCTGTTGATTAATTGCAGTTAACTCACGTGATTAACTCAAAAAAATTAACTGCGATTTAAAAATTTAATCACGAATAATTGCAGTTTTAATCACATTGTTAAACAATAGAATACCAGTTGAAATTTATTAAATATTTTGGATTTTTTTCTACATTTTCAAATATATTGATTTGAATTACAATACAGAATACAAAGTGTACAGTGCTCACTTTATATTATTTTTATTACAAATATTTGCACTGTAAAAATGATAAAAGAAAAAGTATTTTTCAATTCACCTCATACAAGTACTGTAGTGCAATCTCTTTATCATGAAAGTTGAACTTACAAATGTAGAATTATGTAAAAAATAAATAACTGAATTAAAAAACAAAACAACGAAGTGGGCAGCATTATCTCCCATAAATATAAACAAACTTCTTTGCCTTAGCGATTGGCTGAATGAGAAGTAGGACTGAGTGGACTTGTAGACTCTAAAGTTTTGCTTTTTTTTTTTTGGTTACATAACTGCACTCAAAAACAATTTTACATATTTAAGTTGCACTTTCACGATAGAGATTCACTACAGTACTTGTATTAGGTGAATTCAAAAATATATATATTTTTTTACAGTGCAAATATTTGTAATAAAAATAAATATAAAGTGAGGACTGTACACTTTGTATTCTGTATTGTAATTGAAATCAATATTTGAAAATGTAAAAAACATCCAAAAATATTTAAATAAATGGTATTCTATTATTGTTTACCAGTGCGATTAGTCACACAATTAATTTTTTTACATTTATTTTCAGAGTGTGAGAACTTATCTGATGACCATTTTTAATGTCCATTATTTATTCCTAATATCTCAACTGGTTCATATATTTAATCGTTTTATCAGATGGGTGTGAATGCAACAGAGTGTGAGCTATTCACTGACTTACTGCAGCCTTAATGGCTTTAGAGAATTAGGCCTACTGTGTATTTCATTCAGAGAGCAACTTTATAAGTAAAGGAAGTGTTTTTCAAAAGCATAAACTAATGTAAGCTTTTGAAGAAAGCTTGTTTCTGACAGGCTAAAATTTCCCTTCTTTATAAAAGGACCAGTCATGTGGCTAGCACAGATTCCATTTAAGGTTGAAAGCACCACCACAACAAAAAAATCCACCCCAATACCTGCAAGAACACTATGGTTATGAAAAATAAACCCATAACAAACACAGGAAATTCAGTTTTAGAGATAAAATGTGGCAAAAAGCATTACAAAAATAAGTGCTTGAACAATTGGTCAGAATCACCTGAAATTTGGACCGTAACAAATTTGTTTTTTGAACGCAGACTATATACAGATACAGATCTAAAACTGGTCTTTTATTTCCAAGTAAGTCTCAGATCTGATCCACAGAGAAGTTCCTGTCTCTATAGTAAGCAGGGGGTTATAGTATAACAGCCTTTTAAAAAAAAAATCAGGAAAAAAATTGACAAAGGTATTCACTGCTCTCCACACCATGCCATGCAGACAGTGAAGGATGTAGTTTAACATGTAAATGACTGAGTATAAAAGCAAAATCAGCTCCATCCATATGCCAGGTGCCTCTTTGAATCAAAGCAGATGTAATAAACGGGAAAGTCCGAGATGCCAGTTCTCATGACTTGTACAAATCCAGTCTTCTCACTTATGCCAATGCTCCTTAATCCTGATCTGCAGTATCTTTAACTAAATCAGCTCCTGGGTGTCTTTTAAGCAGCAACCCCCAATCATGAAAAACTAGTACAATATTTATGACATAAGAAAATGTCCTTGAGGTCCAGGATAAAAAAAGCCAACTAACTTACTTTTACTTGTCAGAAAAAGAAAAAGTACCTGGTTTCCAAAGGTAAAAATTCTAGGACTTTAATTCTATATCTAACTGCTTGGACCTCTAGGCAAGTTTTGTAATTCACTTACTCATGGGACTATAACCAGCCTCAACATGTAGCAAATGGCTTTTCCTGGCAAACTATCAAGTCCTGCCTGTAAAGTCAACCACAGGAGAATCATATGTACTGTACTCCTGGGGGCATTCTGCACTACTGTGCATGCACAGAATTCATGTCTAGTGCATAATTTTTTTTCTCCACAGAAAATACATTCTGCTGGAGAGGTACTGCAGTTACCCCTTTTGCCCACCGAAGGCTGCTGTAGCGCCAGAAGAGAGAGCAGCCACTCCCAGGCAAGAGCAGCCCCCGCTGTGGATAGGGAAGAGAAGAGGCTGCATCCCTCACAGCACCCTGCCCATAGGGCCAGATCAGGAGGCACAGGATATTGGGAAGGGAAGACAGTGTGGGGCACATGGTGCTGCTGGGGGGGTGGTGGTGTCATAGACTGGGGCTCAGAAGGGCTAGTGGGTGAGGACAGACTGGGGTGGGGTATGAATGGGAGTGGGGGGTACAGGACCACATGGAGACAGGGTGGCTCAGTGAGGGTGTAGGGACACATGGGGACAGGGGCAGATGTGTTTGACTGAATGAGAAAGGCTAGGGGTCAGCCAGGGTCTGCATGGGGGAGGCTCCCTAACAATCCCCCACCCCAAAAAACCCAACTGTTCCATACTACTTCTACCCACACCCCTCCAAGTTCACACCCAGGCTTCTTCCCAGCAATTACTTACCTCTCCTTCAGCTGCCCCTTTACCCCTGACTCCCCCAAGCCTTTGACTGCTTCTGAGGGGCACAGGAAATACGTTTCTGGATTGTAGTTAAAATGAATTATTACTCAAAGTTCTGTATTAATATGGCTAGTAAGGAATCTATTTGTCAAAAAACATTTCCTGAATCTTGTGTGTCTGTATTGTTACAGACATAATTTATTACAAAATACCTGTGAGCAAGTATCAAAATAATTTAAACTGGCATATTTATATTGTGTTATTTTGACAAATAAAATATGCAGAATTTTAAAATAGTGTGTCCAGAATTTTTAATTTTTTGGTGCAGAATTCCCCCGGAAGTAGTACTGACACCAGTCCTAGTTTCACCCATGGCAGTTATGCTCAAAATGCCTCCTCAGGAGTCCTGAATCACACAGTTCTCTTCCACCCCCCACCTCAACCCCCTCCATTCTCACTTTTAGACATGGCCAATCAAGGCTAATGATTCTACTAGG
The DNA here is from genome assembly GCF_965152275.1 of Natator depressus. Taxonomy (NCBI): domain Eukaryota; kingdom Metazoa; phylum Chordata; order Testudines; family Cheloniidae; genus Natator; species Natator depressus. The sequence goes on from NC_134234.1 coordinate 258,841,361, forward strand.
GCATAGCCCAAGTCAGCCATTCTTCTTGAATGGAGCTCTGAATGTCCAGTGTTATTCCTTTGAGGCACATGCCCTTCCACCCTTGCTGGCTCCTTTGAAGTGCCATAGCTCTGCAGCAATAAAAGAGGGCATTCCCACATATATTCTTCCGCACAATGATCTTTCTTGTACAGAGCACAATCAATAAGACCAGAGGAGATGGAACAGCTGAGAATGAGCTGAAGTTGTGGAAAGAGATCTTCAAACTAAATGGAATATTTTGAAGAGTGTATTGTGCGATTTAACTGCAGACAAAAAAGTAACTTCAAAACACCATAAAACAGTATGTTGCCTTTTTCAAAACATTCCTTTATATTTTGTAGCAATCCCCCCTATATAGTTGCAGCCCAGTCTATCCTGCTCTTCTAAGGGTGCTGCAGCATCACAGAAGCCCAGAGCACTTTGAAGCATGTGTCTTTCCCATAATGTTCAACGTGTCCATTTTTTGTTCAGTTACATGACCAGCCCAGCTCAGAATGGGTCGGGAATTTTTTCACACTACGGTTGTGTTAGTGATGGATAAATAGAGGTAAGAAATTTCAATAAAGTGAGAAGGCCAAAGTGCAGGAATCGGCCCTTTATCTCCCTTCTATGCCTGACCAACTGGATTATTACGAAAGTTGCCGGCAACAACCCCCACAACAGCAATTCCCCAATGGACTGCAATTCCATTGACTGTTCAAGGCAGAGATCATCTACTGCTCACTCTGCTGCTGCTGCTGAACAAGTCTCCACTCTGGCAGATGTTGCTGCTTTTCTCAATCCACTGACAGTCTAATAACTCCATCTCCTCTATCTCCTGGGACCCACAACCATCTGCTTGTTTCAAGGGAGGGTGGAGGAACCACATACACACACCAAACTACTCTCCATTTCTTTCCAGTTCCCTATCCTTCATACATCAGAAAGAGACTAAATACAGTTGATTACCTGTAAATTTATACAGACATAAAATGACCCATAAATCTCTATTAGGGAGATTCTTATATCACATACACATGGTATCAGAGTACCTCTAGATTATTTTAAACATGCAGTAAGTGAATAGAGATGGCTAGATGGTTTCAGCCTAATTCTGCAGAGACATTATTTCAAATAAAAAAAAACACAAACCATGACTGGCAACCTCTTGGAAAAACAGAGAGCTGAAAGAACAGTGGGTTCTGCAGGTCAGGACTGAAGCGCACTGAAAGATGTAAGTATGTACAGCTCCTGCTTGCACTATGTCTGACTATGGCCAGTATTAACACCCTCATTTTCACAAGCACATAAAATGTGCATTTTACAATTTAAAAAATACTAAAAACAAGATATAAACAAATACTGGAATTTGTACAGGAAGACACGTGAATTGTGCCAAACTGCCACAAACTAAGCTCTTCAGTTTCTGTTCAAGTTTTCACTTAAACCCCATCTTGCAGACAGTCACCAGGTAGTAGCTTGCTAGCCACTTTCAAAGGAATTATGCCATCCTTAGCCAGGGAGAGAGAACACAGGCTCTCAAGGGAAGATAAATTCCTATGGCTCATTAGGCAGTCTGCTTAACCGCCTCTGCTCTCAAAAGCTGAAGACCAGCACTTGGACAAGGCTCCCAGGGAGAAGGGCTGATGAATGGTAATTACTGCCAAGCATCTAGCCAACTCTTGGCTCAAATACAAAGCAGGAATGATTGGTTAACAGGCCCCTCCCCCACAATCCAGCTAGAATCACAAAATAGTCAGTACCAACTAAAATTTCATACAGACAAAATAGTATGTCTCACCTGGAGTAGGTTGAAGGGAGGGTAGAGTTAGATCTGGGAAAGACACCCCCCAATCTCTTGAACTAAGTTATCAATGCTATAACAAATATTAAAGCCACATACAGCCCTCTCCCTCACCATGCTATTAACAGCTCTCGACTCTTTCTAGCTCCAGCTCAGTCTCCACCTGACAATGTGAAGTAATACACAATCTGGAAGTGTGAACAACAGGGTGACAAATATAGTAGCAGTTTTCAACCAGGGGTACGCATACCTCTGGGAGGTACATCAACTCATCTAGATATCTGCCTAGTTTTATAACAGGCCATATACGTAAAAAGCACTAGCAAAGTCAGTACCAACTAAAATTTCATACAGACAAAATGAGAAAGTAAGCAATTTTTCAGTAATAGTGTGCTGTGACACTTCTGTATTTTTATGTCTGATTTTGTAAGCAACTAGTTTTTGAGTGAGGTGAAACTTGAGGGACTCAAGACAAATCAGACTCAGGGGCAGTGATGAGCTGCCAAAATCTTAACAGCAGGTTCCCTCCTCACCCCACGAGGGGGTCGTGGCCCATCCCTGCCCCCCGGGGACTCCTGCCCCATCCCCGCCCCCCGCATTCCTTGATGCACCCCCCCAGACCCCTGCCCCATCCACCCCCCTCCCCTGTCTGCCCCCAGAACTGGGCAGGAGGGTCTCGTGGGCCACCGTAGTGGGTGCCCATCCCACCCCTAAGAGCCAGAGGGACCTGCCGGGGGGCGTGGTGGGGAGTCCCGGAGATGCTTACCTGGGGGAGCTCCCAGGAAGCATCCAGCAGGTCCCTCTGGCTCCTAGGAGCAGGGGAGTGTAGCTAGGGAGGGAGCCGGGGGAGCAGCCGCTCCCCCCACTGATCACATCAAAAGTGGTGCCTTAGGCACCAACTCTGTGGGTGCTCCGGGGCTGGAGCACCCACAGGGAAAATTTGGTGGATGCAGAGCACCCACCAGCAGCTCCCCGCCCCACAACCGGCCCCAGTTCACCTCACCTCCGCACCGCCTCCTACCCTGCAAGCGCCGCCCCGCTCTGCTTCTCCACCTCCCCGCCCCAGCTTCCTGCGAATCAGCTGTTCGCGAGGGAAGCCTGGGAGGGCTGAGAAGCAAGCAGCAGCTTCGCGCTCAGGCCCAGGGAGACGGAGGTGAGCTGGGGCGGGCAGCGGTTCCCCTGCGTGCATCCCACCCCCCGCCGGGTTACCTGCTGTGGCACGGGCGGCCCTCCTCGCATCCCTCCCCCCCCCAGCTCACCTCCACTCCACCTCTGCCTCCCTGGGCCTGAGCGCGAAGCCGCCACTTGCTTCTCAGCCCCCCGGCTTCCCGCGCGAAGAGCTGATTCGCAGGAAGATGGGATGGGGTGGGGGGAAGAGAAGCAGAGCAGGGCAGCGCGTTGAGGGGAGGAGGCGGAGGCGAGCTGGGGCCGGGCGTGGGGCAGGGCAGGGAGCTGCCGGTGGGTGCTCTGCACCCATCAAATTTTCCTCATGGGTGCTCCAGTGCCGGAGCACCCACTGAGTCAGTGCCTAAGGCGCCACTTTTGGCCCGTTATTAAATTTAGAAGCCCTTTTAGAACCGGCTCCAGCTCACCACTGCTCATGGGTACAGTAGTGTGAAAAGGTTGAGACCCACTGTACTGCAGAATCACCAGAGTTCTGCTCTGTTTCATTCAATATTTCAAATTAGGAACTACCCGATACTAATTTTTCCTGCAATTTGGGTTCCTCCACTATTAAGTGAAGTGGCTTTGACTGTAGTAGAAGGGGTTACGCCTGCACGCACACATACACACTCCCTCTCCTTCCATCTTATTTGTCAAAAATACCTTGTCGCACCTCTACATACAGGTTACAAACCAAAAGATCCTGCCCTGGGCCTTCTGGCCACCTTCCTCTTCCTGACCAGATACAATACTTTTGTCTTCTGAAGTGACCCTAGCTGCCAGAGAAGAGGATCAGGCCAAAAGCTGCTTCCCTTTGCCTCCATGCTAGCAGGGAAAATGCTGAGCTGACAACTTATTGGGGCCCCAGTGATCTTATGCTAACTATTTGTGTTATCTGAAAGTTAAACTACCCCTGGTTTACTAGACAGGACTTAAAAAGCCTACTCACCCATGGTGAGTGGGAATTTGGAACAGGAAAATGACACAACAAAGGGTAGCTGAGGAGAAAGAAGCCTTGCTGGAGCTGCTACTGCTTTCCCTAGTGTGGAGCTGGGAGCTGGCTATAGCCTTATTCATTTATTTCATTTTAAATTCCTAGGAAGAAGGGGAGAAAAATTAAGGAACTGAGCCCACAGGGTGGAGGGGAATCAGAAAGAGTGATTTCTTTGATTCTGCCTTGCAAGTTGGTGCTTCTCAGTTGATTCCTCATCTACACTTTCCACCAGCGGCTGGGGATCATCTACAGAAGTAGTTTAAGCAGGCACCTCCACTGATGTCAAATTATGCTTTTTACAGTTTTTACCCTGAACATGCTTTCTTCTCAGCTGATTGGCTGCTTGCTCCTGGCCCCGCCCTCAGACTCTAAGTCTCACTCCAGATGCCCTTCATGCCCCGCTCCAAATAACTTTCCTCCCTTCTATCACCATCATTTGGTCCCCTCACTATCCTCTCCTCACTTCCTCTGTTCTTCCTTTTAGCTATCCCTTCATTTTTCCCTCCTCTCCCACCACTGTTATAATACAAAAACTTGTGGCACTAACATGATGGATATACACCTTCACTAGGTGATATATATCCCTTTACTCCACCCTCTGTCTTGTCTTTTTAGACTGTAAGCTACTGAGGACAGAGGCTGTATCTTATCTATGTTTGCACAGTGCATAAAACACTGAGGCATCTAAGTCCAATTAGAATTAGAATTATAATAATTATAAAATAATCATGGGGGGAGGTCTTCTTTTGGTTGCTTCTGGTTAGTCAGTAGGCAGGCTGGCTAGAGTCATCCTCTCTCCAGCTACCCTCTGTGAAGCTGGAATGACAACAGAAGTAGCAGCAGCGTCCTGTTCCCAGGGAAGCAGACTATGAAGAGAGGCTTCATCACAGCCAGCTAAGAGGGAATAATGAGCAAACAACTGCTGCCCCATGAAGAGGTGAAGAGTTATTGTTAAAGAGATATTGGGGGAACGGAGGTGGAATGATTTTGGGAGGTCGCTGTTAAGAGGTATTGAGTGGGAGCGGGGGGAGGGATGAGAAAGACTTTGGAAAGGCCTTGTTTTTAGAGGATGGGAGCTGTAAACAAGTATTTTCACCTGGGCTCAAGCAGAATCAGAGAGTAACTCTGAATTGAAGAAATTAAGGACTGATTTAGTTTCCAAGATTTCAGCAATTAAAAAGATAGTCACTGATTCAGCGGATAGAACTACTGTGCTGTAAACTGGAATGGGAGAAACAGCAGACAGAATCAGAGTTGCAGTACTGCATGAGGCTGCTGGAGCAGAAAGACAGCTGCAGCTCAAAATGGATGATATGGAAAAGGAAAAGAAGTGGTATTAGTATTAAAGGGGTGCCTGAAAAAGCTGAAATGGAAATTCTATTCAATACATACAAATTTTGATTAAGGACATATTAAATTTGAGCTCTGTGGAAGGGGGGAAAATAGACAATGCATACAGGGCTTTATCCTCCCTCCCTACCGCCATCAGGGTCGGTAACAGACCCAGAAACTTAACTGTTAAATTTCACCACAGAACCAGCACAAGAATTTGATTAAGAAAAAGGCTAGTGAACATCTAGATAAGTGTTTCTCAAATGCAGCCACCAGCCTATTTGTGTGTGTCCACAACAGCCTCCTGGGCAGCGGGGGGTTGGTAGGAGGTAAACCAGTAGCCCCTCCCTGAAGCACCCAGCTGTTGATCCTAGATTCGCCGCCTTGGTGTTTGCTGGCACCATCAGCAAGGGTCAGCACCCTGCACCGCACAGCCTCCTGAAGGTCTCCGGGCAGCACCTCTGGAGACAGGTGGGGCATAATGCTGAAGGAACTTTGGACTCAGCAGACAGCTTGTAAGTTCCTGACCCACCTTCTGTGGGCAGAGGGGCTTGGGCTTCAGCCCTGGGGCCAGCATTAGACAAAATAGCACTATGGGCAAACTTGTATTGTGGCACCCCTGACCCCCTCTGACTCCCTGCTGCCTTCTCCCGCTAAGCTTCATTCTGCAGCCTCACACCCCAGGCCCACCCCGCTCCTTGCCTCTTGACCACAGTGCCCCCCAACCACAGTGTCCTGGGCAGTCACCCACATCGTCCACCTGTAAGGCTGGCCCAGGTTAAATCCCCCCCGACCTGCTCCCCAAATACAGAAGTCAAACTATGCCTATGCGTCAAAGCATTCCAAGAATCGCTGAGATATTACGTTTTAAAGTTGCCTTGTAATTGCCATAAATCATAATTCACACTCATTCCCTTCTAAATATTAATACAGCACAGGCAGAGCTAAACTACATAGGTGCAGTTTTTTTCAAGTCACAAAGCGTATTCATTGGCTAACCACTATGCTTACATCGCATGCTTCTATAGCACCATAAGCAACTATTGGCCAACATCATTGGCAAGATCACTGCATGGTGTCTGGGTAAATTGAGATTGTTCTTAGCAGAAGGTGAAAGAGTTAAAAACACAAATGGATATCGGAAAGTTTTTAAAAAAAATCAGTGCCAGAACATGACCCTGCATGGGATACAGAGATGGCTCTGGAAAAGCCATCTGCTTCTAAGAAAAGCAGAATGTGGAAGGAAGAAAAACAAACATTTCAGGACAAGTGGGAAAGGTAGTTTCTTGTGTTTCTGAAGTTATCCATTTCCATTTCCACACAGGTTGCAGTGTGTGCTGTTTGTCAGAAATAAATTTTTCAAATTAAAATTTACGCAACGCAATGTCACGATAGCACTCATGCAGGGGTAGTTGAACAGAATTACCACAGTGAATTTCAGAGGCGCAAACTGTTACATGATGCAAAAACCGAGCTCAGAACACAACAGCGATGCCTCAGAGATTTTTTTGAATAAAGTGGATCAGTTACAGATGGCTACTTTTAAAGTTGCACTACCTTTGGGGAAAACAAGGAAAGCATTTAGCAACAGAGAACTTGTGATGAAAATTGCTTTGGCCGTGTAAGCAGAAAATACACTTTTCAGAGAGATATTACTGAGAAACGACACGTTACAGAGGAGCACAAGAGATCAGGCAAATTTTCTACAAAATGAAATAGCTGAAAAAGTTGCAGCTTTCTACAGCCTGTGCTTGGATGAGAGCCTGGATGTCCAAGGGAATCATATTTATTCTCTTTTTTGACTGTGATCGCCCTGTTATTTGGAAGGCGTTTTATGTCAGATGAGCCTTAGTGCTAGGCCAACTGGCAAACACATTTTTCAGTTGTTCAGGTGAGAATGGAGGAGTGCCGCATTACCTTTTTGACAACCTGTGTGGCCTGACAGCTGATGGGGCAGCAACTCTGCAAATTGCACAAGCAGGGGTGCTGAACTGCTACCAAGAAAAATGCATGCAAACCTTTTTTGTTTCACTGTTTTGCCCCCCAAGAAGTACTTGTCAGAAAGGCTTCAATCAAAAGTATGGACAAGGTTGACTCTGTAGTGAAAAAGTGCATCAACATGCTCAACACCAGCAGCATTAATAAAGGGAGACTCACAACTCTGTGCAAAATGAGCTGCGAAACACAAGGTGCTGCTGAATTACAACCTGGTCCTGTGGCTTCATTTTAATTACAGTGTACAAAGACCATTTGAGCTCCGGAAAGAGCTTGTTGAGATTTTGAACAGTTTCCCCAGAACTGTCCCAAAAGCTACAATTAGCCAGAAGTACATGGTTGTTTTCTCTTTTTGAAAGAGTTTTTACCAAAGCTTGCTTCCTTGAATCTGGAACTTCAGAAACCTCAGCTAACGATATTTGACAGCATTAAAGTAATTAATACATTCAGAATGACAATCACTGACATTGTCCAGCACCTAGAAGAGGAAAAGGACTTGCCAGTTTTTTAAAGTGCTTAATCAGTTTCTCATCTATCAGGATGAGAAAGTGCAGCAAAAGGTCAGCTTAGCTATAACCAAATACCTGAGTATCCTTTCGGAGGATCCTGAAAAATCATTTCAGTGAGAGAAACTTTTTCTGTCAGTATACCTTCATGACCGACCCATTCAGCAATTCTGGTTCAGGTTTTTTTGGCTGCAAACTAACTGCTTTGCAAGACCAATTAGTTTCCTTTTACTTTTTGGATTTAAGCAATTTCAAGTACCTCATGCTGCAAATGCGCAATGATGCAAGAATGAAAACATACTTCAGTCAGCCCAGTGTTACAGTACAGGACTTCTGGAGCAATGTGTACCTGCTTGAGGACACCTACAAGCCCCTAACTAACATTACTTTGCTTTTCTTGTCCCTGTTTCCTACTACTGTGCTGTGTGACAGGACATTCAGTGCACTGTATTTTCTGAAGAACAAGTACCAAAACCGCCAGCCACTAATGCTAACCTAGAAGCTTCCCTTCCAGTTTCACAGGAGACATGTGACCTTGCAGACTTTCCATTCAAAGAGATCCTGAACTTCTGCAAGTAGTCTGAGCCACACAATGGATGTGTTAAAACTCATAACTTTAATTTCATTATCACAGTGTATTAGTAAAGTATAATATAACAGGATTATGTTTGTTGTTACTATCATTATTACTGTATTGGATTGATTTTTTTGTCTGTTTCTGAAAGAGAAAATTTTTGGACATATTTGCAGATATGTTTTTCGTTATTATTTGGACTTTTATGTAAAATCATTTTTAAATTTACTTCAGAACTGCTGTACAACCACCTTTTACCATAAAAAGCAAAACAAACAATAAAAAAGACAAGAAGTGAAAAGCACCTTATTTGTGTTTCTGCTGTGTTTAGGTCCAGTAAAGAATAGACACAACTGTACATTATTATTTAGTCTGCAAAAAAGAGGAGAGCTGACCAAAACTGCAAAAGGAAACAGAAGGGCCAAAATTCACTACAGGTGGGAATTTCCATTTAAACTCACATTCATCTTCCATGATCAAGCTTATTATCAAGATACTCCAAAGGTGAGAAAACTATATTCCAGACTCTTGGTATGGGGAACAAAGGCTCTAACATGCATGAATACACTCCAGAGGTAGAACTGATGAAAAGTGGTAGTAAAGTCATGGCAGATGGTGAAACCCAAGAAAAGGAGGATAGGAAAAGAAAAGAAGGTCAGGAAGGGAAATGGTGGGGTAGGCAGGGAATTGGTAAAATAGGAAAGAGTTACTTAAGTTTACAAACAGAAATTATGTCATAAGATGATACACAATTGTGGGAACACCACACTCAGTAAGAGAGGTCGTTTGCCACATAAGGATTCACACCAGTAATTGACCTTTTCACAGACCATCTTTGGGAATTAGTTTAGGAGAAAGTCTTTGTCCCATCTCAAATAGATAGTCACCAAAGCCAGATCCAGGTAGCATGGCAATGGCTATGTACCAAAAAACAAAACAAAAAAACCAGCCCACACAATTTTAAAGTTTCTGAATAAGCCAAATAAGAATCAATGGCTCTGCCTTTTAAGGTTATGTCTTTGATTGTCAAAGTACTGAAAATGTCATCAAAAAGAAAATCTCTGGCAGAAAAACAAAAGCAATCCAGCACACAATTCAAAGATATTACTTCAAGAAATTCATTTTTAGGAGGAGCAAATTGTGGGTGCAACAGAATTGGTTTCAGCACATATTTTTTGCTTCAAAAAAAAAGGAAATGCATAGTATTTGCTAAACCTGAAGTGTTTCAACTCAAAAAGTGATGATTTATCTTAATAATCCAGTGCCTGTAAACAACAGTGAGTTTACTGTATTTTTCCCCCAAAAAAGCCATTTTCCTTTTGATAATGGGTTTTTAAAAATACTGGAATACTTTGGAGTGGGGAAATTATACATGGAAGAGACTTCAAATTGTATACCAAATCCTTACTGGAAAGAAAACAACAGACAAGGAAAAATATTCAGCGCTAACCTATTATAATTATCAATCTCTCTGATTGTTGGAGAAAGTTGCACTCAGGGTAACGAGATTATTTACTTTATTTATACTCATTTATGTATTAGAATAACACTAATATTAATTTGTAAATTCTTTTTAAGGTGGCAAAATATGCAAGAATTGACACTATTTTATATGGTCAGAACCAGGATGGATGAAAATCTATTTTTTAAAAATAAAAAAATTATTTTTTTAAAATTTAAATCAGATTTTTAAAAATATTTAAATACACATTTCTTTTAAAAATCGTTTAAAAATAGATTTGAAATTACGGCAACCCATTTAAGGCCTAAATTTACCATAAACTATTAAAATAATTAAATAAAATATGCTGCATCAATGAACCCATTGTAAATTTTAAAGATATTAAAGGATGCTACTTTTTAAATCATATACAGAATCAGGGGAAAAAATCTTTAAATTTTTAGGTCAATTCAAGCTTTATAAATGTGTTACAATGTCATACATTGCATTAAGTAAATATCTATATTATTTTCAGCCTTTACAATGAAGCAAATGCTGGCATTTACATTTGTCCAAATGTCAGTACTTTCAGTTTCTGTTGTGCAAAGTTTCAGAGTGGTAGACGTGTTAGTCTGTATCAGCAAAAACAGGTTTTAGCCCACGAAAGCTTGTGCCCAAATACATTTGTTAGTGTCTAAGGTGCCATAGGTCCTCCTCATTGTTTTTGTTGTGCAAAAAAGCTTCTGCCTTGGTTACTTATGGTTTCAGTTTAGCTACCAGGGGCGAAGAATAGCTTCTTCATGTGAACTAGTTCACACAAAGTTGAGAAACTGAATGGGAGTTGAAAAGGCAGGGGAATTTATTTTTCTCTTCCAACCTCTGAGTAAAAGCCAGATGGAAGAGCTATTAATCTGAGAATTTGAAGATGATAGGGCCAGATTTTGAAAGGTATTTAGATGCCTAAAGGTGCCCAGTGGGATTTTCAAAAGCACCCAACTCATTGGTTTTATTCCCATTGATTTAAATGGAAGCTGGGTGCTTTTGAAAAATCCCGCTAGGCACCTTTAGGCATCTAAATACCTTTGAAAGTCTGGCCCATGGTGACCAAGAACAACCTGTCAATTCACTAACTATAATTAATACTTCCTTAGTTTTAAATGCAGAATATGTTTTGATAAACTTATTTTTTTCTTATGTATCTAGCACCTTTTAAGGTTGGCTTTTTTAAAAAAACAAAACAAAAAAATGTTAAATGCTTTTTATGTACAATTTTAATCTGAATTCCAATTTCCATTCAAATGCAGGTTGACACAAATCCTGAGTAAAAAAACCCCCACCATCTAATAAATAAGAAACATGTCACCCACCATTTTCTAGCATAAAAAAATGTAAAAGTTAAGACTGAATAAAGGAGCTTAAGCTACATAATTGCTTAAATAAATGCGCATGTAGCATATCCTCCAGGTTAACAAAGTGTGCACCAAATTTAGTAAAGACTACATTTTGTTGTAAATCAACAAAATGGTTGATTAATGGTTAATGATTTAATGGTTATATGAACGAATGAGAATTAACCTGGCTTTAGGAAAAGAACTAAAAAGCCAAAGATTAAAAACCATTATTTAAATTGGTTATTTAAATCCACCTGTGACGGGGCAAGGCCAGATGGCTACAGAAAAGTAGTGGGAGATGGATATATTAGCTCCAGGCTAAACAAATCCCTGGTACCAGGATAAGTGAAATGGCAGCTGCTCCAGGTCAGTTAAGACACCTGGGGCCAATTAAGAACTTTCCAGAAGGCAGGGAGAACACTAGGTTGATTGGGACACCTGAAGCCAATCAGGGGCTGGCTGAAACTAGTTAAAAGCCTCCCAGTTAGTCAGGTGGGTGTGCATGTCAGGAGCTGTGGGAGGAAGTTGTGCTGTTGGAGAGACTGAGTAGCACACACCATATCAGGCACAAGGAAGGAGGCCCTGAGGTAAGGGTGAAGTGGAGCTTGAGGAAGTGAGGGCTGCTGTGGGGGAAGTAGTCCAGGGACTTGTACATTCTAAAAGGTCAGCTACCATAGCTGATACTATTAGGGTCCCTGGGCTGGAGCCTGGAGTAGAGGGTGGGCCTGGGCTCTTCCCCCCCTGCCTGCCTTTGCCCCCTGATTAATCACTGAGAGTGGGAGACAACAGAGGCTGTGCAAGGAAGGATAACTTCTCCTCACCTCCCTTGCTGGCTTATGATGACAATGGCTCAGTAGACTGTGACCCTTGTCTCTAGAGAGAGAAGGGTTACATGGAGAGTGAGCCTCTGAGGCTAGTGAAATCCACCAGGAAATGTGGGACCCACGGAGGCAAGGACAGAGCTTTGTCACACCACCCTAGTCAGAATATGCTCCACAGGAAGTAATATTTAGTATTTTAGATGGATCCAAAAGGTAGTCTTACTGGTAAATGAATTGTTTGATCTCTAGGACAAGTATCAAGTTGCAGCAATTAAAGAAGACATATTCAAATAAAGATAATAATAATATAAGAGGTCTCCTATAGAAGGCAGGTAAAGCAGTAGTGAGTGGTAAGAAGACAAGTATAACTTCAGAGTTTCAAAAGAAAAAGCAGAAGAAAAATTAAAACAAAATTGCAGACTCAAAAGATAGATCAACAATTAAACAGTATAAGGAGAAACGTGAATGTGTTAATTACCAACATGACTGAAGAAGCCCTCAGGCATACAAACATGAAAAAGGAAATGTGTGTGTTAAGTTGTTGGCTCAAAAGCTTAAAAGGATTCAAGAGGAACACATTCTACCATTTAAAAATAATCAGCAAAAGTGACATCATAATGAAGTATATGCTTCTCCCGTCAACTGTACATTTCAGATATTCCAGGCTCTGCAGTTATTAAAAAAAAAAATCTAAAGTAGTAGGCTTGTCAAGAGACATGAGACTGAGAAAGAAACTCTAGATGTAGTAGTAGTTTTATAGGCAATAGCAAGTAAGAACATGGCAAAACTCCAGGGGCCTGACTGCTTTCCAGCTGAATATTGCACAATATTTAAGGAGGTATTAGTAGATTCTTTGATGGATATAACTTTAATACTGTCCTATCAGGGCAGGACTGCCTCCATCTATTGAGTGAGGTACAGTTTTTGGTTCTCCCTGAAGCTGGAAAAAACATTACCTCATATAGGTCTTATAGATTCATATTGCTGAAAGACAGAAAAATATAAGCTACCCATTTGCAATCCATGCTACCAGTTTATATAAATTCACATCAAACTAGATTTATTAAGGATCAGACATTTGTCCATAATATTCAGAGTACTTGGAATAATTCATAGGACCAGTCAGATAAAAAGGGGATGAGTCTTTTGTTTTCATTTGATGCAGAGAAGGCTTTGTTTAGGATAGATGGGGTTTTTTATTTAAAGTTTTGTCATACAATGACACTGGGTCACCCCCCTCCTGAAATGAATTACTGCTTTTTATACCAGCCTAAAACCACCTTTGAGAGTCAGTGGTTAAGTCTCCCTTGTTAGAGTGATACAGGTGAACCAGACAGGTATGTCCACTTAGTTTTTGCATTAGCCTTGGAGCCATTTACACAGAACATAAAGAAGGGTTACTTACTGACAACTATTGCTTTTCAAGGGATGCCTCTGTGGATTCCCACTTGGAGGACTGGCAGCCCTGATGATGCCTTGTTTCAGAAGTCCCCAAGTGGCAATGCACAGAGGCCTTCCAAGAATGAGGAATAACTTCATTTACTAATGGAAATAAAGCTTGCCAGAACACATTACAAGGTATCATAAGTATATAAAGCTATACTTTTTTAATCTAACCAAAGCATTTACCTAAAATTATCATCTACAGGAATTTATGATTTTCTGGAGGAAAAATGGTTGTGCAGTAAATTATGCAGAACCTGAAATGCTAGCCATAAATATATAGAGACTGAAAGTCTTCCCTCCAGAAATATTTTAGATATAAAAGGACAAGAAATTCTACAGAGGGACCTGGGAACTCAAATCTCAAATAACCTAGAAGACACACACAATTTAAGATATCAAGCCATTATTTTAGCAAATTAAATAAAAGGGGTTGTTTGTTGGGGAAGAATGCAATCTTACATGTCAGAGAGAATAGTCAGTCAAAATGAGTATTTTACCTAGGATTTTTTTTCTTATTTCAAAATATCTTTATAATCACTAGATAGCAGGTATATAGAGAATGATTTTGGTCTTCTTATTCCACATAAATTCTTAACACAGCTACTTTATATAGACCCATAAAGCAGAATATCTAGCTGTTCCAAATATTATTTGGCAAGATAAACCCAGCCAGCTCAAAGGAGTAGAACTGGGAGTACTGTAATCCAGCCAAACAATAGGCCTTTACTGAACAAGATGACTATGACAGTGTGACTATTGCTGTTCCCATGATGTAATAAAAAAATTATGCCCTCCAAAAATGAATACCTACTTTTGGCAAAGCTTACCCTTGGGGTATGGGATAGAATTAGAGATGCAAGTTCATTACCATCATTAATGACATCCAAACTAACTAAAATAATGAACTAAAGAGTTTAAAACACTGGGAGAGCCAAGGAATACGCAGAGTTGATTTTTTTTTTTTAGCAGATATTTTTCTGAGGTCTTTTTTAAAAGACGCCAAAACCAAATTTAATTTAGCCAACTTCCCATGGTACTAGTAGCTTCAAGTTAGGCACCATGGTTTCTCAGCTTTTTGTAGAAAAACTATTTTATACAAAAAAAACACCCTTGGATGAATAGGAAACAAAACATTTTACCCTTTGCAGGCAACTTTTCCAACAAAGAAATATTCAGTATGATGGGGTGACCAAACTTACTGACCCTCCAAGCCGCCTACAACAATCTTCAGACCTTTGAGAGCTGGGAGGCGCCTGCTGGGGCTCCAGCCCAATAGGAGGCACCCGCTAGGGCTCAGGGCTCCCTGTATGGCTGAAGCCCCGAGTCCCAGCAGGTGTGCCCTCTTGGAGGGGCACATGGGGTCACGTTGCGCCCCCTCCTGCCCCGATTTTTGCCAGAGTTTGCTGGCCCCGCTCAGTCATATAGTATGGCCAGGCCCCCTGCCATGCATGGCAGTTGCTGGAGCCAGCAAGCTGAGAGCCACAACCCTGGGAAAAGCAAGAGCAAACAGCTGGGAGCTGCAGGGAGAGCCGCTGCTTTTGCTGCTGCTTCTCCCCGCAGAGCTAACACCTGGAAGCTGCAGGGAGGGGCCACTGAGGGTAAGAGGGGGGCATGTGAGGGGGAGGGGAGGTCATGACTCAAGCTGTGGGGGGGGGACCTTTAAATTGTGCCCCTCACTTTTAGCAGACACCAATCATCTCTAGCAGAAGCCTCTAGCTCCACCACCTTGCAGCAGGGCAGAAGCCATGAGCTTCCCCCCCAATCTGGTAGGCAGAGAATGGGGGGGGCTCTGCAAGCCACACTAACAGTAAAAGAACCATACACGGCTTGCAAGCCAGGGTTTGGCCACCCCTGATCTATGACAATGGGGAAATGCTATGGGTGGACAAATTACACTGGCGGCATAGGCTTTGACTTTGCAAAGAAATCCAGCAACCTCAATCTGTAGTAAAACAGAAAATCTCTTTCAATACAAACTGACACCAGCAAGCTTAAAAAAAGGTTATATACCAGTGGTTCTCAACCTGTGGTCCGCGGGTCACTTTCAGATCAATCAGAACACAGTCCCATGTGACATGCTCACGGCCATACAGGGGTCGGTGGGTATGTGTGAGAGAATGAGAGAGAGCGCATATGCGGCCAACAATTGTAAATAGGTTGAGAACTACTGATATATATATATCTATATAGACTGGATGGAGATAGCTAACAGAGAAATTGTGGAGGGAAAAGGTGATCGATCTATATGTAGTGGACATGTCCAATTATTAAAAAGAGTACTAGAATGTGATTTGTAACCAATAGTTAAACATTTATTAGCAAATCACCTGGTAACCCTGCTGGGGCTTCGTACAGTAACTCTTCGCTTAATGTTGTAGTTATGTTCCTGAAAAATGCAACTTTAAGTGAAACGATGTTAAACGAATCCAATTTCCCCACAAAATTTAATGTAAATACGGGGGGGAGGCGTTAGGGTCCAAGGAAATTTTTTTGGGGCAGACAAAAGGCATGTACAGTACAGTACAGGCAAGGACGCTAGGAAGCACCTTCGCAGCGTCAGTGGCAGCTTACCTGGAGAAGAACAGGCGCTGACTTTGCCGGGGGATGCTCCAGGCCGCCTCTTCCCGTCCCCACTCCACTCCAGGCCCACTTCTTCCCACCCCCACTCCACAGCACACCGCATCCCCGCTCCCCCCCAAGAAAGTCCTAAGTGCCACCAAACAGCTGTTTGGCAGTGGGTGAAGCGTTGGGAGAGAGGGGGAGGAGGCAGAGAAGAGGAACTTGTGCAATGATCCCTTGTAAAGTCGCTGCTCTTCCTCAAAATCGTACATGCAGTGTAGGCAGCCAAACGACGTTATAAGGGAGCATTGCACAAGTTTAAACAAGCATGTTCCCTAATCGAGCAGCAACGTAACTTTGAAACAACGTTAAGTGAGGAGTTACTGTAGCAGAAATGGTGACACAGAGAAGAGAAGAATTCTGTTAATAGTTACTGCATTATTGAAAACCTCATTGGAAAACCTCTCCAAATTAGAAGAATGGTTCAAAAAAAATTCAGGAGATCATCGTTAAAGAAAAATATAATGCAGCAAAACAGAGGACAAATAAATACTTTAGTATTTGGTTGCCATTTATACAATACTCAGAGCACACCTGCAAACAAACCCATCACATTTGGGATGTTAAAAATATTAATAACTACAAGACGACTTGCTGTGGCTTGTTAATGAGTAGAGACAGAACTGTTTAAAAAAAAAAAAAAGCCTGGAGAAACACCACACCTAAGGCTGCTCCTCTAACATTATACCCTTCCCAATAGATAAACTTGACTATAATGACTCAATCCAAATATGAACCATTCATTATTGCAATTGTTAATACTGCATTTTTGGTATTTGTGTGGTAAAGATTTGTAAGACTGACTACACATTCAAAATAAATATGAAAAATGGTATTCCTGGGTGTTGAAAAGATGTACATTTTGTTCTTTAAAGACTTAGCTCTGTACAGACCCTAAAGCTTTTGTTTTTAAAAGTATGTTTTTAATTCTTGACATTGCAAAGATAAACTTCCAAAAGTGAACCAATGCACTGCCATACCATGTCTGCAAAGAGACTGAAATATATGCATCAAGTGAGACTTCAACAGCTCCACTCATCAACAGGTTAACATTAAAGCCTAGATGCTAACCTCTCCACTGCTGACAAGAGGAGCAACTTGAACTAGTGAGAGCTTACACAAGCTTGTCAAACTCTGCTGGAGATCAACAGAGAGAATCATGGCTCTGTCTGCTCTAACCTGTTTCTTCATGTTTCCCATCACAGCAGCTCCACCAGCAGTAACAAGTGATGGGCTCTATGGAACAAAGCTCTAATGTTTTTCAAAGTTAGGGTGCACTGGGGTAGCACAGTAATGGGAAATTTTAAACTAAAAGCTTAAAGCAGACAAGGCCCAGAGCTGTCATCAACTGCACCATCAATTCCGATAGCCATGGCAAATGTCACAGATGAAGATGGACCCCTTATCCAATGGATTAAAACTCAATCACTTGGCTAGCCTGAGGGCAAACTGAAATTTAGACTACAGACCTGAGTAAGAGTCTAAAGCTATGCTGAAAGCCACCAAGTTCTATAGAGAGAAATCTTGCAAAGTCATTCATGTCCTACCTGAAAATCTGTTAGCTTTGGGTTGCTAAATAATACCCAGAAAAAACATCAGATTACCTACCCCAACACTTGGTTTGGGGCTTTTCCTTGCTTAGCACTCACAAGTGATGAATAACATGCAAAGGCACAAATGACACAGCCAGGAGGGTGGGGCCAAGGAGGCGGCTTACTGGATAGTGCCTATACCACAACTGCTAATTCTCTATTGGTCTTCCAGACAAAGTGTCCCAATTTCTTCCCTTTATTTCACCTACACAGCTAAAAAGCACAGGTCCTCGTTAGTGCCCTTTTAGCAGCTGCTCCTAGTATTACAACCTAAACATATTTTGATAATTACTAAACACATAGTATGTTTAATTTTCAAAGCTCTCTGCAGATATTAGCTAATCTCTACAACACCTGTGACAGACAGGGAAAAGAAGAGTGACTAAGTGACTCACCAAAGGCCTCCCACCAAGTCCATGGCAGAGCAGGAATTAGAGGTCTGAGGATTACCTGGCTCTGAGCTCCCCACTCAAACAAGTGAATAAAGCTGCCTCTCATTTTGGAAGTGTCACATTGAGAAACGAATGCCTTTTTTCAAGAAGAAAGTACAATCCCTGCTACTGCGGTTCATGACGTGATTCTCCCCTCCCTTTTCTCTCATTATTAAATCCTCTTTGAAGTTGCAAAAGACTCCTTTAACTAATCAATAACCTCCTTAATCTCAGCAGGCCTGACGCTCCTTAATGGAAAGGATAAAAGAAGGTGTTCAAGGAGCAGGAAAAGCTGGGGTTTATAAAAGCCTCATGTGTCTGTTAGAACAGGAATATACTTTGTCAGGGGGAGAGCCATGGAAAGAAGACTGACATGAAGTAGACAGACACCTATTCCAGAACAAAAACTTAATTAAGTTACAGTTAAGTTTAAGTTTATTAAGCACAAGTCAGGGAAAATGTTACAAAACCTAAATATTAAAAGCTAAGGATCACAAATTAAGGACGTCTAATATCATCCTTAAACTCCAAAGCCAAAGAGAAGGCAGAGAGATTTGGGCATGGATAAAGACTGAGACATCGTCCAGATAAAACAGAATGACCTGGTTGGCTGGGATAAGTAACTGGAAGAGATTGTGGGGTTATTTCAGCCCCTTTGATTGAGGATGTGTGCCTACCTTTGGTTGATCTGGTTTGTGATCCAGGTGGTCTGGTTAGACTTCCAGCTGTTACTAGATCAGGGAGCAGCTACGGCCAAGTCAGCCTTTTTCCCCATCTATGGATGGTTAGCAGGATGCGTCTTTTTCCAGATGTGGACTTTGCAACTATCATTCATGCCTTTATCAGAATTAGATACTACAATGCTCTCTACACACTGGGCTTCATCTTAAATCTTTTAGGAAAGTATTTCATGCTGAATTCAACAGCTGTGCAGTCTCTTTCCCAGTGCATCTTAAACCTGAGCTCTATGACTTTCTAGGGCTGCCTCTTGTTTCCAGATGGATTTTAAGATGTTGCTTTATAAATCTCTAAATAGTCTAGGGCCTGCCTGTCTATGTCTACCCTGCAGTGTATGTCAGCATAATTTATGTTGCTATGGGGTGTGAATTAATTCCTCCCCTCCCCATAGCGACATAAGTTACACTGACATAAGTGCTGGTGTGCACAGCACTATGTCAGCGGGACATAGTTACTGGCTCATGTCGGGGCAGGAATAGCTAACTTGATGGGAGAGCTCTCTCCCGTCAGCTTAGAGCGGCTACTTTAGAGAGCTTGCATTGGCCCAGTTGTAAACTCTCTAGTGTTGCTGTAGCCTAAGAGACTGCCATTCCTCATGACATATTGCCACAGTCACAATCAGCAGAGACACCTGAGCTGAAGCCTGTTTGATACAAGGGGAGGAGACAGCTAGTAGGCCACCCTCTATTAGGGCCCCAGACCTTTGGAGCTCACTTCCTCCCCAGCTCCACAAAAGTCTGAGTCTTTTAGCCTTCAGGCCATAATGTAAAGCACACCTTTTCTCTTTTGCATGTCAGAAAATGGGCACAGGGCAGGGCTGGGTGTGGGACTCAGACAATAGTGTGTGGGGTCTATTAATTTCAATAATTTATGTTGCCAGTGTATATTTGAGTTGATCTAGCACAACTGATGGATCTGTTTATTGTGTTTTTTAAAAATTGTCAAGAACAACAAGAGTACTGGACTTATATTGTACTCCACATAAATCTAACTAAACAGTTATAATCTTAGTGACCAACGTCCAGACAATCTTAACTCTGTCCCTGGATTTGTGTTACTATTTTAGGGTGAAATTCAAACTTCCATTGAAATCAATAGAATTTTTTCCTTTTATTTTAATGGGAATTAGACCAATGCTTTTTTAATAAAATACATTTTGGATAACTGATGTGTTTATATTATTTGTTCAGAAGTATGCAGTTTAATGGCTCTTTGTTTGCAATATAAGACATCAAGTCATTCAAAATCCTATCTACACTCCACACATAAATTCCCCTTTCTCAACCACAACTAACCTCCCTTCCAGCCCCAACATAACTCCACCCTCATTCTCACAATCAACAGGTAGGCCCTCACCACTGATCATATTTAATGGTTAGATATTCTTATATTTTGATAATTGGTCTGGAATTGGTGAGACTGCCCATTATATTTTACATAATTTTATACTGGTATGAGTAAGATACATATGGTGTCAGAATGCAAAAGGTGTCTGCAAGACAACTTTTCCTAGACACTGCAGAAAAATATGTGAATGAGTGAGCTGTTTTAGCGATTGTTCTACAATTTGGTATCAATCAATCAGTCTGTAGACATTACACAATTGAAATCATCATAAGTTTGCACATTAATGTATTATATTTATGGTCAGAATTAAGGATGCATGTCAATTATTCAGGATAAGCGTGGATGTGCATGGCTTGGGGTTGTGGAACGAAGGTGGTTATGAAGGGGAAATAGAGAAAAGTATAGATGGGGTACTGAAAAATCAGCCCTTTTCAGACATTGACAGAGATCAACATTTAAAAGCAGAATGTAGTACAGAAGCATGTCTGGGAGAAGGACTGTGTGTGCATCAGAGACATTAGGGATGTGGTGTGAAGCTATGGAGAAAAAAAGGGCCTTTAGCTGGGACGGTCCTGAAGGGGAAGAGGAAAGTGTGTCTATGAAGAGGCAATGCACTTAAAAGGCTCCTCCAGCAATTTGCACAAGCTCCCCAGCACAAAAAGGCAACGGTGCCAGGAGAGACTTTGTTTCTGTGCTGAGGCACCAGTGCACCAATGCCTCCAGCACTGCTGCTATCTGGTGAACTGGAAAGCTGAGGCAGCAGTGCTATGGGAACTAGGTAGCAAAATTCATGTTGGAATCATTTATATAGCCTTAGCTTGCAATTTCTATGGTTTAATTTTTTTTTTTTTAAATGATGTATTTAATGGTATGGCCTCTCTTGAACTGCATTTAGCAATCAACTATAACTGAAGGTTTATTTTGGTATTTCCTTTAGTGATTTTTGTTTTTCCAATCTGATTTAATGTGCAAACTGGATCCCACTGCTTTGCTTGAGCAGCTCTTTACACCAAGGAAAGCCCGAGTGTCAGTTAAAGGTTTCTTCGCTCACTGTTCAGCATTTTCTCTAGAATTGGGGTTCTCAACCTTTTTCTTTCTGAGCGTGCCCCCCCTCTTAACATGCTATAAAAACTCCATTGCCCATCTGTGCCACTACAACTGTTTTTCTGCATATAAAAGCCAGGGCTGGCATTAGGGGGAAGCAAGCAGGGCAACGGCTTGGGGTCTCACACCCGGGGGGCGGGCCACAAAGCTAAGCTGCTCAGGCTTTGGCTTCAGCCCCAGCTGCTGGGGTCAGGGCAGTGTGGGCTTTCTGTCCTGGGCCTCAATGAGTCTAATGCCAGACCTGTTTGGCAGACCCCCTGAAACCTGGTCTCAGACCCCTGGTTGAGAACTGCTACTCTAGAAAGATGACTATTTTGTTGGCTCCCTGGTCCTGCTCCTGGGACTGGACAAAGCAATACCTAATTTACAGCCCAGCTCCAGTTCTGAACTCTTTCCTCTCGATGATTCCCTCCATTTCTTGCTCCTAACCCACTCTTCTTCTGCTGAGGTCTGAAGGAGGGGACCCGTACTCTATAGGATTACAATAGGGCTCTTAGCATCTAAGGGTTCCTGCCCATCAGAGCCTCACCCTGGCCAGCTCTGTGCCCACAACTTCAGTTACATGCCTCAGCCCACATTGGTTGCCCTTAAGTCCTAGCAGAAACAGACTGCTATTAAGTGCTAATGGCTTAGTAATGAAAACTGTAATCAGGCAATTAAAACTTTAATCATTAAGCAACTGGCAGAGGTCCAATCCTAACAATGACTATTCATTAACATTTTCTGTTTCTAACTTTCCATGAAAATTACCCTAAAGCTAAAAAACTTATATGTGACCAAAGAATGATATATTCAGAATTTAAAAAAACACTGAATTTTGGATTGAGGAAGGAGGGGGAGAGTGAGAATGGTCCGGTGACTCAGGAAACTTGGGTTCAATTCCTGGTTCTGCCACACACTCCTGTGCGTTCTTGGGGAAGACTCTGTAAAATGGGGATAACGATATTTCCTTTCATACACTTTGTATTGTCTAATCTACTAAGATTGTAAACTCATCAGGGCAGCAGCTGACTTTTACTATGTATAGTGCCTAACACGATGGGCCCTCAATCATAGTGGGGCCTCTAAGTGCCACTATAATATTAATACTAACTATACTATTTTTTAAAATCTTTGTTTCCAAATTAGAGAAATTCCTCTAACATATTTTAAATACACATTTTCAGATAAATCACTTCATCTAATGAAAACACAGAGGGGTTAAAGAATGAAGCTTAGAATGGATGTCTGGATGCAACTTTAACTTTGGAATCACTCCAATACTTCCAAAATTGTGACCTATATTTAACTGTACAGTGGGCAAAAACAAACCGTACCAAAAAGACCTCAGTTCTGACCTGCAGCACTCCCAGTTATTTTAGTCTGGCTCTCCCACACAGGACTACTCAATACAGTATTTTTAAAACCCTGTTTTGCTTTCTAATGTTTGAAGAGTTTTCATTTGCTGTCCATTTCAGCCATAATCAGGATTACCACTTATTATGAATATTTTTATAGTGTGGAATATGAATAATGGAATCTGGAGAAAGTTTCTTAGAGTATCTGGTATTTTAATTTTAAATGTCAAATTTTTATAAAAAGATAAATCATCCTCAAACTCTAGTGACCCTTGAAAATATTTCATAAAAGTAAATAAAGCTGTAAATTAGTTTAACGCCAACAATTCTGTCTAATCCCTCTAATCAAAACACTCGCAAGGCAAAAATGAAGACTGAAAAGAAATTCTTCTCCTACACCTAACCATCCTAAATTCTTTCCCATCTCCAAAAACTAGGGAGAATAGAATGGTTTTGCAGCATGACCTAAATGTAATCGAATTTGAGGAGAGGGGAGGGAGAACAGAACAATATTTCAGAGTTGAAGAACCCACCCAAGAACACCCTGGTAGCAGCTCCAAAGGGGCTCCATCTTAACTGCAGTCGTGTAGAACAGGGAGAAACTGTCTCTCAAGTAGCTAGCTACTAGGCTATTGGCTTTAGAGGTCAAAACCAGTTAGTCAGTCAGGCATTATTTCCTCTAGCCTCTTAGTTATAGTAATATTAGGTGTTACTTACCACAATAATAGGTTAAAAACTTTAGATAGAAGTAGCATTGAAGTTGGCTGTGTCCCTTTAATGCACACCTCATTGAGATGAACGGGGGTAGTTCACCTTTAGAGTTAGTTGTTTGACTAAACAAACTCAATAAGACTCAGCAGCTTTGTCTAAAAAACCTCCAACACAGACAAGGCATCAGCTCATATCGGGAAAAGTTTTTTTGCGATCAGAAGAGCTATAAATTTTTTCCATATTTTTAAAATGGAAGCTGAAATTGTGCATAAAACACCAGGGACACCCAGAATCCATGGGCAAACCTTAAGTCTGTGGAACATACATAAACTGAATTCTGTACACACAAGTTTCCAGTGCCCCAGGCTACCACTAACATAACTGATTAGATATCCTATTCTTCCTCAGAGCTGTATTTTCAGTAAACCTTCTTTTCACTTTTCTCACTTCACACACTTGACAGCACTAAAATATAAAACCACACAGCTAAAGAGAAGAGAGAATTCCACCTACATTTTGGCATCCGTGAAGGAATTGGCTGTTCAAGATACATAAAGCAGAGTTTTACTGCCCTGGCCCTCCTTCCCTCTCCCCATCAGTTTTATTCATAATTTTACACACTTCCTTTCTTCTTCCCCAAAGTTATGTTCCCATCTGATACCCCACACCACAGAATTTCCTCCCCCAGTTTCCCATGCACCATCCTTCAAGATGATGTTATTGTGTGCTCCAGGTTTTCACCCAGGAGAGTGGTTGGGGGAACCTATCAACATCGTTCAGTTACTGAAGATAGCTCCCCCAAAACAAAAGGACTTTACCCTCTGATGGCTGAGTGTATAACCACAACCAATGGTAATAATAAATTCAACCACTGAAAGTGTAGCTGGCACTGCACAGGTGCTTTTTCTCAGACCCTGCTCTTGTCTCCTGTCTTGGGGGTGTAGAGCATCGTCTACACTGTTGAAAGAGATGGAGATCACAGGTGATTTTCCCAGTCTCTCTCTTGCTCCCCCTATTGTTTTTGCCAACACTGAGGAGGAGTTTCCTTAACCTGTTACAGATTCTCCATGCAAAGGTGGGTGTGGAGGGAAGCAGGAGTGCTCCTTACGTACAATCCTCCATCAGTCCTACTCTGGAAAGTCCTCATTCTGTCTGTGCCCCTTACTGTTACAGATCAGAGAGGTAGCGTTCCCTCTCTTGTGTCTCTGAAGGACATTGAGGAGTATGTGATTTCTCAAGGCAGAAGCCAATGATTCCAGCTGAACCCAGCCCTAAAATGATTGTACAAGATTATCTTGGTGGGGCCTTCTAACAAACAGCAATTAAGAAAAAAAATGGTTCAGTCAGATGGCCAACTGTCCAAATTTTTGTTAGGAGACCAAGATTGGCCTTTTTCTCTGTGCAATCCTCATTCCTCCCTTAACCCTCAAAAAGTGGAAGTAACAGATTGAAGTACATTTCAGTGACTTAAGTCATTTAAAAGTCATGTGTTGTAAACAGACAAGTTTCTTTACATATGTCCAGAACATATTTTTTTTTTTAAGTGTGAGAATTTTAAAAATCTAGGTTCCTGTCATTTATTATCTTTGTGTGCAAACAGAGAAATATACAAAATTAAGTTTCACTTTCAGATTCTTGTACTGTAATATTTAGGTTTCAAATACTGCAAGGGGATGTTTGCTTGTTTTAAAAAGGAAGTTACTTTCAGCAACTCTTGTGTTCAGAGTGTATTGCTGCCACAGGGCCACAACATAGGAGTCTCATGTCCAAACATCATACAGCAATGGAACCATCTTAAAGCAGTATCTGGAAGCTGGGCTAGTGCATGCATTTTCCTCAAGTTTTGCATTCTGAAATCTGAGGATACAAATAGCTTGACAATGGTCTCCACAGCTCCTCTCTACCTGCAGAGACCTATTTCCAGCAGGGCTCCAAAGTAAGAGGGGGAAGGGAGAGAGTCATTGTGGCTCTAGGGAAGCAATACAATCTGAAAAGAAAGATTACTGTAGGTGAGTAACCCCCACTTTCCTATTGTCTCCACATACACATACTCTAGGAGACCAGTTACTAGGGTCTTCCTGAGAAAGTGAGCAAGAGATATCCTACCCTTGGGAAACCAGCATCTGTTCTCAACACAACGTGAGGAGAATAATGATTTGTAAAGGTGTGAACCAAGTTATATGCAACAAACCTGCAGGTTTCCAAATAAAGGCACACTGGAAACACATGCCAGAGACAGCAATTGCCTCAATTAGAAAATGAGGCATTCAGGCACAGGAACATTAGCACCTACAAAACATGAGTGAATGAACGGCTTTCTTCACTTCTTTAAGCCAAGATGGCTTGACCTTGAGAACTTTCTCCAGAGCCCACTGTGACTTTCTGAATGGTTTGGTTCTGTTTAAGTAACAGCCAACCACTCTCACATCCAAAGTATACAATCTCACCTCCCCAAGTTAGCACTGGGGCTTTTGACATAATGCGGACAAGTGCAATCAATTGACGGACATGAAGTTCCAAATCAGTTTTAGTCAGAATTTTATGGAGAAGGGTAAGAACCTCCTTGCCTTTATATCACATTCCACAGAAAGGTTTTACTTATTACTGACTGCAACTCTAAAGCCCTCCTGACCAAGGTAACTGATGCCAGAAATGAGACTTTCAATATGAGGTGGTTCTGAGAACAGAGTCCCCAAGAAGTTAGTGTCCTTCCATGAGTTTGGCTTACACCAACTTCAAGTACAGATTAGCCGCTGAAGAGGCTTGTGCCCTGGCTGAATGGGCGGTTATGATTGCCAGAGGTGGCACCTTGGCCTAATTGGAGCAGCAGCCAATGCAGGCAGTGATCCAAGAAGAAATTCTTTGAGTGGATACTGGACAACCTTTCATCCTTTTGCCCACCGCAACGAACAATTGTCGATTTGCGGAACAACTGGGTCTTTTTAATGTAGAAGGCTAGCGCCCCTTCTGACATCAAGGGAATGCAGCCGATGCTCCTCCTCCGACTTATGCAGCTTGGGAAAACACTGTGAGACCACCTGGGGCAGGAAGGCCAGGTGTGGCCACAGCTGGACCTTGTCCTTATAAAAGATTGTATAGGGCAGTTCTGAGGTAAGGACCCTAATCTCAGACACCCTGCGGGCTGACGTTATTGCGAGCAAGAACACAACCTTCCAGGAAAGGAGGAGGAGAGAAGAGGAAGCTAGAACTCAAAGGGGGGGTCCCATGAGCCAGGACAACACAAGATTCAGGTCCCACAGAGGGACGGGGTCCCTGACGTGCAGCTAGAGGCACTCAAGGCCCTTGAGGAACCTGGCAGTCATGTCTTGGGCAAAAACCGACCTGCCCACAAGCAGCGGATGAAAGGCTGAGATAACCGCCAAATGGACCTTAATAGATGAAAGGGACAAGCCTTGAAGCTTGAGATGCAGAAGATAGTCCAGGATCAACTGCAGCAAGGCCCACCCGGGCCCAACGTCTTCATCTGAGGTCCAACAGGAGAACCACTTCCATTTGGCCAGGTAGGTCGCTCTGGTGGACGGCTTTCTGCTGCCCAACAGCAGACTTTGTGAACACTCATGAGGCAGACAAGACACTGAATGGCATTGTCGTGAACTGGAAATGGCACTGACCCAGAATAAAATGAAGGATGCGCCTGTACCCTGGGAAAATAGAAATATGGAAATACAGAACCTTCAAGTCGAGGGCAGCGTACCGGTCTCCTGGATCCAGAGAGGGGACGATGGAGGCCAGGGAGACCATGCGAAACTTCAACTTCTTGAGAGACTTGTTGAGGCGATGCAGGTCCAGAATGGGTCTGAGGCCCCCTTTTGCTTTCAGGATTAGGAAGTAGCGGGAGTAGAACCCCTTTCCTTTCATGTCCCAAGGGACCTCCTCCACCACTCCCAGGGGCAAGAGCTTCTTGATATCTTAGACGAGGAGTTGCTCATGAGAAGAGTCCCCAATGAAGGACGGAGAGGGTCGGCCACGAACTATAGGGTGTAACCTGAGAATATTATTTCGAGCACCTAACGGTCCAAGGTCAGCTGAGATCAGGCCAAACGGAAGGGGCGGAAGCAGTTGAGGAAAGAGTGGGAAGGTGGATCCCGGGAAGTGACGGGGGAGTTGTCCTCAAGCGCATCCTCAAAATGACTGCTTCTGGCTTCCTTGGTTTCTTGAAGGCCCAGGCTGAGCAGAAAAATGGGAAGACAACAGGTGTCGCCACTTAGACCCCTTGTCTCTAACTTTTCTCCTGTAGGCACTCAGCAGGGGAGTCCCCCAGGATCTAGACTGTGAAGGCGGAGGAGGTGGAGGACGGAACAGCTTCCTGGCCTGCTGAGTGTGAAGGCGCAAGGAGTGGAGGGTGGCACAGGAGTCTTTAAGGCCATGGAACCTTGAGTCTGTGAGCTCAGAGAAGAGCCCCATGCCCTCAAATGGGAGGTCTGAATAGTGGCCTGCATCTCCTGGGATAACCCAGAGGACTGCGCCTCATGGCCACCATGGAGGCGACCACCCTGGCCACTGAATCAGTAATGTCCCAGGCCATTTGGAGTGTTCCTCTTGCTATCGCTATGCTTTCGTCCACTAAAG
The DNA here is from genome assembly GCF_965152275.1 of Natator depressus. Taxonomy (NCBI): domain Eukaryota; kingdom Metazoa; phylum Chordata; order Testudines; family Cheloniidae; genus Natator; species Natator depressus. The sequence goes on from NC_134234.1 coordinate 258,869,298, forward strand.
CGGTGAACTCCTGGGCTCGGTCCTTGAATTTGTTAAGGGAGTTCCACTGGTTAAAACTGTACCTGCCTAACAGGGCCTGGTGGTTAGACACCCGAAATTGCAGGCTGACCACTGAATAAATCTTTCTGCCAAATAAGTCCAATCTCTTGGCATCTTTGTTTTTTGGCATGCCACTGACTTGGCCCTGCCTGTCCCTTTCATTAACAGCGGACACGGCCAGTGATGCCGCTGGAGGGTGCGTGTACAGATATTCGAACCCTTTTGCAGGGACGTAATACTTCTTTTCCACCTTCTTAGAAGTAGGCAGAATGGAACAGGGGATCTGCCACAGTGATTTGGCAATCTTAAGTACCGCTGAGTGGGCGGCTGGGGTGGGGTGACAACACGGGCTGGGGTGGAGGAGGATATAATGTTAAAGAGGTCATCAGACTCCTCTGAGACCTCCTCAATTGGTAGCCGCCCTTTTAAGGAAGTCTTGGTGCTCCTTGAAGTCCTCGGGAGGACTACCTGTTTGGAAGGGACCCGCCTCCGCTTCGTCCGGGGACGACAATGACTGCACCACTTGGGGTCGGGCAGGTTCTTCTTCCCTCTCTGGGGACAGCTCCTTAGGTGCTGGAGTCTGATGCGCTGCCCCCAAGTCAGATTCAGTACTGTGTTCTGACTCTGGTGCCAGCGATGCTGGGGGCTGTTTGTCTGAGGCGGCCAAGAAGGACTGGTGGAAATATGGGACCTGTATCACGGGCACGCCCCATGGGTTCCAGTATGGTCATTGAGCAGCCCACTGTCCCTGCTGCCATGCCACTGCTGCGCCTGTCTCGCAGGTCAGCAGAGAATCACCGTCCTCCTTGGCGAAGGGCTGAACTCCCAGTCCGACTCGGTCCACTGCCCTTCTGGCGACCAGGGCAGAGCCGTCGAGACCTGAGTCTCTCGCCTGATCCTGGTCAGTGACTGGTGAGGCGAGGGCCAGTGCCTGCCTGACAAGCGGTATTGGGGGGGAGGGGATGGGGGAGATGGAGACCAGTGCCGTGACAGAGAGTGACCCCACCCCAGTAGGGACCGATGTTTGGGAGACCATCTGTGTGAAGGTGACCTGCACAGCAGCGATCTTTGGCAGGAAGCTCACCAGTACCGGTAGTACAGGGACCAGTGCCTTGACTGCAGCGTCCTATGTCTTGGAGAAGAAGAGTGTGGCGGCGGGGACCTGGGTTTTCTGACTGTAGGCCAAGGCCACAGAGATGGGGATCTACGCCTGCAGTCCAGAGACTGAGGGTGCTCCACTGCCCTATGGGGCAGTGGTGCCATGATTGGCTTTCCCTTAGGCGTTGGGGTCTTAGCTGAGTCCAGCCCCTGGTGCAGGGTGTGCGGTGCCGGTCAGCCTGCTTGTTCTTTAGCCACTGGGATCGCTTTGGGCAACAAGAACCCTAGGAGAATCCAGGGTCCCCTGCCACTCCCAGGAGTTCAATCCGTGGCGGGGGGGGGGGGGGGGGGAGGGAGGAAGGAGATGGAGGGTGGTATCTGACCACAGCAGTACCACTGTGAAACCCCAGGGCGGGCACATGGCCTGACACAGGTCCTTTGCCCAAAGTCTGTTTCCCTTCCAGTGCCAGGGGGCTCTTCTTTTGCCGCTTCTTAGGCACCGGTGAGGGGGAACAGTGCTGGTGGTGCGCTCCCCACCGATGCCGAGGTGCTCAGCGTGGGGTCTGAGCAGAAGGGCTCCGACGCAGGATGAAGCACAGCCTCCATGAGGAGAGTCCTGAAGCAGATATCCTGCTCCTTTTGGGTTCTAGGGCAAAAGTTCTTACAGGTTCTGCAGTTGTCCTTTCTATGGGACTCTCCCAAGCACTTCAGAAAGCTGTCATGGGGGTCAATAGTAGGCATTGGCCTGTTGCATGAGGAACACGGTTTGAAGCCCGGAGAACAGGTCATGCCCCACTCCGGGGCAAAGTCCCAGCCAGGACTCACTACTAAACTCATGACTAACACTTAACTTAAAGACTAAGTACCTAAGAATTATATACAAAGGTTAGATAACAATGAATTGTTGAGAACCGCTAATACCCTTACAATGCAAGACAAGGCGCTCCAACCAACCATCATGGGTGGTAAGGAGGAACTGAGAGGGCCTATAGCCAGTGGCACCTAATATGCTGGCACTTAAGGGGGCTCCACCGCAGTATCTGTAGGGCTGGCTAAGGCAAAAATCTCCAATGACGGTGCACAGGGGTGCTCACACACCTAGAATGGAATCAACATGAGCAAGCACTCGAAGAAATATTCCAAGCCATCCCATCTTACAAGGATGTTATTTAGGCCTGGCCAGATCTAACAGCACAAGCTCTGTTATGGCCCTTCCTCGACACCAAGTGATTCCCCATAATAGCCACAACAAAAAGGTGCATTTTGTGGCTTTATTTGAGATATGTAGATTCCCAAGGGTTTGGAAGGCATCTAGATGGCTACTTAAAAATGCTTTGGTCACAAGTCGCAGATTTTCAGCCTAGTACGGAGTCAGTGCTTCAGTATTGAAGGAAGCTTAGCAGCTATACCTCATGGCCTGAAAAGCCCTTGAGACCTCTTTGACCCATGGACTCCTAGTGTCTCTTATGTCACCACAATCATTCTAAACCTTCTTTGAGATGGACTTAAACATTGCAGCTCTTGGTGGGCTGTCCATCCCGTTAGGTATGGCAGAAAGCTATGCCTATGAGAAGCAGTAAATTTAGCAGAGCAAGCAAAACCCCTCTTAAAGCTCAGATTCTTTACTGGATTGCCATAATGGGCAACGCCAAAGTGATCCAGACATCAAACAACTCAACTGTCAAAATTATCAATACATTTACCTATGTTTATACTTAAAGCAATTTACAATACAGAATAAGGTTGGAATTTTTAGATGGGCTTAAACAACTTAAGGAGCTCAAGTCTCACTGAATGTCAATGCAGAATTGTGCTTCTAAGTCACAGTGACTTTGAAAAATCCCACCCTTTAAACTTCTGTGCAATGGTAAAAAAGGAGTGGATTAGTTCTGTGACTATTCCTCAGTGAAAGACAGGAACTGTTAGAGGGGCTGGGCAATTTATACCTTTAGTTTCTGGAAAACAGACAGAGTCAAGAGGTTAAGGAGCTACTGCTTTAAAATGACTCCATGGCCACAGGGCTAGGCATGCTACTTCTGCAGTGGCGCACTGCAGGCTGTGTCAGGCAGAGGAATAATTGTTTTAATTTGAACTTAAAAGGAAAACTGTAGAAACTATTCTAATGATCTGAGGCTTTAAATACATTTGATTTTACAAAATTCAACCTCTTTGTAGAAAGTGGCAAAGGGCACAGGGGGGCACAGAGCTTTACAGGGATCCTATGGGTCGATATATGCACAATAGTTCAAAGCATGGAATGTAAGATCTCTACTGAGTGCCAACAACCCTCTGATCATCCTAATCATTTTGAAGTGTGTGTAGATAATACTTAAGTTATGTATCTATACTGGAAATTATGTTCTTAAAGTCTTGAAATTAAATGCAGGTCACCACAAGATGACATGCCTCAAAAAGGTTCTGTTCAGGCAGGGGTTGGAGACACTTACCTATGGGGATACTAGTTTTCTGTGATAAAAAACAGATTCTCCAATAAAAAAAAAATAAAATAAAATAAAAATCCGCATTTTTCCACAATTAAAACGAAACACTGAACTTTAGTTTCCCAAGCCACAATATGTACAGGTATCAGTTGAACTCAATGTTTTATGGGTATATTTTACATTTGTAAAATGCTGAAATGATCCAGTCACAATGCACTGTTTCTTTACTGTTGCAGAGGGCCCTGCTGTTTCAGTCTCCCTCTTGTTTTCATTTCCTTTCATTCAGTTAATGTTTTAACACTTTCCATGTGTTCTACAATTGTCTGCCTCCAAATGTAATCTACAGCCTTGCTGGATACAATAAAGAACATCAACGTGAAATTTGTCCTTGCCAAACTCAACGACATTGTTTTTAGGGGTGATTTTTAGTTTTCAGCATCTTTTCATAGCTTTAATTATTCTCATGTGTGGAGGCTGAAGTGAAATTTGAGATGCATTAGAACACAAACCCCTATATGCCGTTGAGTAACCTTCATACACTGGAAGCAATTTATTGGAGTATGTTTAGCTATGTAAATTTAAAGCGCATTCAAAAATCAACCACAAGAGGGGTTGAATATTGAATAAGTGAATCAGTAAAATTTAGTTAAAAGTTAATGTTTTTATTTTTTTCACAAAATGTAAAAACTAAAGATTCTCTGTAAAAAAAAAAAAACACGAATTTCACATTTTTCTGAGTCAAACAGATTTCTAGTATCCCTGCTTATCTGTCTGATCACTGTGTATCTCACATATAAGTTTATTTGCACAGGAAGCCACCAACTAATCAAGAGTGAAATCGACAAGAGATGTGATCAGTGTTATATTCCTACGGCTATACTCTTATTATTCAAGCATGGAATTTCTAGCCATAGAGATTCCATAGTACTGTTTGATTCACTTAGGATTTTTACTATGACTCTATGGTTTCTTTCACATATAGTGTCATTTCCCGACCCCGTATGACCCATGTTGCCACTCCTATATATTTTGTACCCTGATATTACTGTGTCCCATTGATCATCATTGCACCAAGTTTTTGTGATGCCTATTATATCACTATCCTTTTTTAATACCAGACACTCAAGTTCACCCATCTTCATATTTAGAGTTCTTGTATTTGTATAGAAGGACCTATTAAAATTTGGCAATATTTAGTTATCTGCCTTCATTCATTGTGATTTAATTGAATGGGACTTGTTTGACTGTTTTTCCTTCAGTTGCTACTTCTCTCCTTTCCTCTTCAGTAGGATATATAGTAGCCCTTTTAATAAAACCTCCCCTAAAGGAGGTGTCTGTCCAAACCGTGCACTCCTCTGCACCTGTTGGCTTTCCCACAGCCCTTAGCTTAAGAACTCCTCCATGACCCTTTTAATTTTACATGTCAGCAATCTTGTTCTGTTTTGGTTTAGGTGGAGCCCATCCTTCCTGCATAGGCTCCTCATTTCCCCAAAGGTTCCCCAGTTCCTAATAAATCTGAATCCCTCCTCCAAACACCATCTCATCTACACATTGAGACCCTGCAGTTCTCCCTGTCTAACTGGCCCTGCATGTGGAACAGGAAGCATTTCTGGTACCATGGCGGTCCTGGACTTCAAACTCTTACCTAGCAGCTTAAATTTGGCCTCCAAGACTTCCCTCCTACCTTTCCCTATGTCACCTACATATACCACTACCACTGGCTAGTCTGCAGCACTGCACATAAGTCTGTCTAGATGTCTCGAGAGGTCCGCAACCTTTGAACCCAGCAGGCAATTCACGGGGAGGTTCTCCCAGTCATCACAAACCCAACTATCTATATTTCTCGAATCCCCCATTACTATTACCTGTCTCTTCTCTTCTTTGATACTATAAGAATAACGAACTGCATGTCAGAGGTGAGAAAGAAAATGTGCGAGAGTAGGGAAGAGTATCTTACACCAGGCATAGGAAGTAAGATAATGGTTGTTTGAGCTAGGAGGCTGTCCTCAGGCAGCAAGATAGAGCCTAGTTCAACTGAGCCTTTCCAATGCCTGAGGACGCCCTGTGGCTCCTAAACTTCTCAATCCTCTCCTTCCAATCTTCACGTTGAGTGTAATCCTCTCCATACTGAATGGGAGAGGATGCACTGCTTCCTTGAAACACTTCGGCATTACAATTTTACTGCAATAGGACAACAGGTTAAAAAAACTGCTAAGGGAAAAGTGACTGTCCTAGTAGCTGCAATGGTGCTGAACGGGAAAGGGCAGTTATTAGTATTAGTATTATTTGTACTACCCAGACCATCTAAGAGCGCTAGTCACAGACCAGGACCCCCGCTGTGCTAGATGCCACACAAAACACACAACAAAATGACTGCCTCTACCCCTGGGAGCTTACAGTTTGAATATAAAGACAAGAGACAACAGATGGATATAGACAGGGAAGGGTTAAGACCTATTTAAGCTAAAGGAAAATGTTGGCACAATGAATATAAACTGGACATGAACAAATTCAAGCTGCAAATTAGAAGATTCCTAACCATTAGAGGGTTGAAATGCTGGCACCATCTCCTAATAGGAGTTGTGGGGACAACAACTTAATTAGTTTTGAGAGAGATATGGACAAATTTTGAGTACAATTGTATGACTACGTTGCTTGAGATTGTAGGAGCAGGCTCAATGCTGGTTTATGTCTTATGTTCCTAGAAGCTCATACATCAGGGTTTCAGCTGGTCACCAGCAGGGGTCAGGTTTTTTTTGTTGTTTTTCTTTTAACTCCTTCCTCTGAAGCATCAGGTTTATTCACAGTTGGAGACAGGATATTGGACAGAGGGGGCCAGGGCTCTCACGTGGCACTAAGTATTCTCTGTCAGGTGTTTGGCTGGCTGGTTCTTGCTCATATGTGGGGTCAGGAAGGAATTGTCTCCCAGGTCACATTGACCTCAGGTGGGTTTTGCCTTCCTCTGCAGCATGAATGCAGGTCATTTGTGAGAATTATCTGGATCCCTCTCGCTTAATGATTTCCCTACCAGTGCAGGGACCCTCAGACACTAGCACACCTCGGTCCCTCCTAGTCTCTCTGTGTGGCATGAAATCTAGTCTCCTGAGGGATGCAATACTTTGGTCTAATTTTGGTTGTGCAGGTGCTGGTGGTGTTGATAGCCTGTGACATACAGGAGGTGAGACTACATCAGTGACAGATTAAGGCTCAGAGTTGCAAGTGGCTTTTTAAATGTGTCTCCTTCAGCTCTTTGCAGCACATTATTTTAAAACACTATGTGATTTAAATTATTAACCAATCTAAGTTATTAGCCAGTCAGGAGGCTTTTACTATGTTAGTAACCAACTGTAGTTGATAAAATATTAATACTTGGTCAGTCATTTTGCTGTGAGAATATCTATATCGAGAGAATGAAACAATGAATTCATACTACCATGGTTCTTTTGAGTTATGCAAATGGCAAATTTGGCTCCTGAACCTCTGAGGCCAGAGTATCACTTGACTAGATGATCTAGTGGCGCCTTGTGCCCTTAAACTCTGACTCTGCGTGGAAACAATGAGACAATATTGGTCAGCATGATACGCAGCAGTATTAGCACACCAGCAGCCCAACCGTTGTCATGCTTTTTGTAGGCATCACAGCAAGAGAGAGTTTAGAGGAGGGTTTTGAGGAGGATAATGAGGTAACTTTGCAGATGTTTACAGGAAACAACTCCTAAGCATGAGGGGCAGCATGGAAGAAAGCACAAAGGTGCTTGTTTGAAAAAAAAAACAAAAAACAAACAAAAAAAAAAAACAAAACAAAATAAAACAACCTTAACAAATGGGCACTGGAGACTTGAATCATAGGCCAATCTGATGTAGGAGTCTACATTTTTATTGTGAATGAGGGATGAGCAGTAGCAGAGGAATACATTGTGAAGAGGAGGCCTTGAAAGTGAGCAGTTTGTTTGACGTGAAAGAGAAGAGGGAGCCAATGAACGGATACAAAGTGATGGGCTAGAAAAAGAATCTTTGCAGCAGCATTCTGAATGCCTATCTATGGGGCAATAATGCATTTGCCAAGGCCAGAGAAAATGATGTTTCACTAGTCAAGATGCGAGATAAGGAGAGCCTAGATGAGAGATTTAGTTGTGAATAGGAAAGGTCGTATCTTCGAGATGTTATGCAGAAGAAATGAGCAAGATTTAGACAGCCTGAGTGTGAGGACCTACTGAGAGATCTGAGTTGAAGATCACATTCCAGTTACAGAACTGAGGGCCAGGTGGACAATAACAGAGAAAGGAAGTAACAGGGAATTAGGAGCTCTGTTTTAGCCACATTGAGCTTGAACTGATGGCTAGACATCCATGAAGAGATGCCAGACAGAATAAGATTTTAGCCTGGACAGAAGACTGACGTAGCTCTAAGTCATCAACATAGTGATGGTAGTAGTTGTAAAAAGAAAAGGAGTACTTGTGGCACCTTAGAGACCAACAAATTTATTTGAGCATAAGCTTTCATGAGCTACAGCTCACTACATCGGATGCATTGTTTGTTAGTCTCTAAGGTGCCACAAGTACTCCTTTTTTTTTTGCGGATACAGACTAACACGGCTGCTACTCTGAAACCTGTCAAGTAGTAGTTGTGTTTGTGCATTATATTACCCAGAGATAACGTAGAGAGAGAGAGAGAGAAAAAAGAGATGGTGACTGTGATGCTACACTCCATATTTTTCATAGAAATATTGTTAGAATATGAATATGGCATAACTAAGATATGTTTTATGCAAGATGGGCTATGTAAGATATCATTGGAAAGGTTACGATCTACTGAATGTGTTTATCCAATTTGTATGCCTATATCATTTCTGTATCTGAAGTTAGGAACATTGACTATGTAACAATTACAACTAGGTGTGTATTTGGGGGAATGCCCACCGGACAGTAGGCAATCAGCCTGGATTGCGCCATTAAGAAGGACAATAGAACTTTGAAGACACTAATCTCCAACCTTCCTGAGAAGCTTCCTGGGATGTTGCTTTGACACTGCAGGGTTATCTGTTGATGTCACCTGGTACGGATTACCACCTTGGTCACTGCTGGTATTTTTCCACTGGAAACAAAGGGTTCCCACCTTATGTAAATGCTACTTAAGTCTGGGAAGGAAGGCAATCAGGTCTCTCCTCCATTGCCTGCCCAGGAAGCAAGGGCATGGCTACACTGGAAACTTCAAAGCGCTGTCGCTGGAACGCTCCCGCGGCAGCACTTTGAAGTGCGAGTGTGGTCATGCGCGAGCACTCGGAGAGAGCTCTCCCAGCATTCCTGGTAATCCACCTCCACAAGCGGATTAGCGCCGAGCGCTGGGAGCATGGCTACACTAGCGCTTTGAAGTGCTCAGACTTGCTGAGCTCAGAGGGGTGATTTTTCACACCCCTGAGCCAGAAAATTAGAGCGCTATAAAATGTAAATGTAGACAAGCCCGAAAACTACTAAAACACCTGAAGGGAAAGGCAGGGTTGAGTCCAGGCTGAGACAGGGGTCCAGTCTTTAAAGAGAAGTAACTGGTGCTCTAAGCTACAGAAACTCTGCAACTTACCTAAAACAACATTTAAGGTGAGAAATTACATTTTGTAACCTGTTTCTTGAGTGTATTAAGCTTAGTTTGCGTTCTATTTTATTTGCTCAGTAATCTGCTTTGTTCTGTTTGCTATCCCTTATAATCACTTAAAATTTACCTTCTGTAGTTAATAAACTTATTTCTTGTTCATTTCAAAACCCAGTTTGTGCAATTCATATCGGGGGGGGGGGGGGGGGGAAAGCTGTGCATCTCTCTCTCCACACTGAGGAAGAGTGTGAATTTTTATGAGCTTGCACTGTGCAGATCTTTCTATACAGCACAATACAATATTATTTTGCGTTTACTCCCCAAAGGAAGTGTGCACGTGATTGCGGGGTGAATCCCTGAGCTGATTCCTCCCACACAGAGCTGATAGTGTCCCTGTGTCCATTTGCAGCTGGGTGTGTCCCTACCTGTGTGTGTGCGCTGTAGAAGGCTGGGGGGCCTGGCACAGCTAGGATAGGTTGAGGAAACCCAGGCTGGTGGAACGGGTGGAATCAGTGGGACCCCAGCAAATCAGGTGGCATCTCGGACTGTGGGGGAAGTGGGGGGGTCCAACCCATCACAGGGACCAAGGACAGGCCCTGTGGAGCCCCCACAAAGTTGTAAAGGGGATGAAAAGGATCCTCTGAAGGTCACACTGAAGGAGCAATTAGAGAGGTAGGAGGAGAACCAGGAGAGGACAGAATCACAGAAGCCAAGGGAGGACAAGATTTTAAGAAAAAGAGCATGGTAGATGTTATCAAAGTCATCTGACAGGTAAAGGAGACTGACAGAGTACTAGTTCTGAGCTTTGGCTAGAAAGAGATTATAAACTTTCGCAAGAGCAGTTTCAGTGGAGTGCAAGGAGCAGAAGCCCAGTGGGAGAGGTTTTGGACATAACTAGAGAAGAGGAACTCCAGATAGCAACTGTAGGAGAGCACGTTTGGTGAGCTTAGAAACGATGGGGAGGTAACCAGAGATGCAAGTGGGATCAAGAGTACATTTTGTAAGATGGGAGAGACTAAAGCATGCTTGTATTGTGAAGGAGAAGACCCAAGATCAGATGTTAAAAGGGAAGAGTAAGGGAGAGGGATGAAAGTCAGTGAGAGGAAGATCAGGAGATGGGACAGGAAAAGATCACTGAAGCAAGTGGAGGGGTTAAAAAGGAGAAAAACAGATGAGAAACTTCTGGGTCTGTGACAAAGGAGAGAGAGTTGTAGGTATGGAAGGCAGAAGAGCTGTGAGGGGGAAGTGACACTGTATTTTGTAATACACACACACACACACACACACACACACACACACACACACACACACACACACACACACACACACACACACACACACACACACACAAAAGAAATCAGTGAGATCCTATGCAGAGAGATACGGGAAGGCGGGAGAAGGGGAGGGCTTGAAGAGCAAGACAAAGGTGGCTGGGACTGCAGCTGTGGGATTGAATTAAGGTGAAGAAGTAGCGTTGTTTAGCTAAGATGATGGCAGAACTAGAGCAGAAAATGAACCTGTAGTGGAGGAAGACAGCCTAGTCATGGGATTTCTCAGACTTCCATCATAGTGTGAGAATAGGTGCAGAACGAGTGGATGCTGGGAGTCAGACAGGACTGGAAGATGGCAGGGTGGAGCTTACAATGGGAGAGAAAGCAAAAAAGAGTTAAGAACAGAGGAGAATGAAGCTTAGAGAATCCACCTTTTGTGGTCAGAGGAGACCGCATAGTTTGAATGGTCTCCACCTCAGTATAAGGGAAACCAATCTCCTCAAGGACAGACTCGCTGGAAGAGTCAGGCAGGCGTTAAATTAATAAAAGGGGAGGGTAAAAAGAGGAAAGATTTGATCACTCATTTAGCAAAGAATCCAGATGCTGAGAACCAAATTAATTAAGGATCCAAAGGACATGAAGATAAGCAATTATTTAATTGTCTATATACCAATACTAGGAGCCTGGGTAACAAACAAGATGAATTAGAATTGCTCAGTTCTGAGCATAAATTCAATATAGCTGGTATTACTGAAAGCTGGTGGGATGAGTCACACAATTGGAATGTTGAAAATCAATTGTTATAACCTATTTAGGAATGACTGAGTGGGCAAAAGGGGATGGGAAGTGGCACTTTATATCAAAATGGACATTACCTGTTTCCGAGTCACTGATAACTCAAAAGAAAATGACCTTGAATGCCTATGGTTCAGCATCCTAACAGATAAAGCACAAACTGCGGGTTTAATGTTGGTGTCTGCTACAGCTACATACCACCAAATCACGCTAGGGAACAGAATGACCAGCACTTTACGCACCTACCGATAAATACGTAGGGAAAAAAAGCTGCAGGATCATGAGGGACTTCAATTTGAGTGACATGCTGGATATCTCATGCTGTCAGTACTAAGACATCCTTGGAACTCAAAATATTCTAGATGACAATTTCCTAACTCAAAAAGTGTTGCAACCAACATGGGGGAATTCTATATTAGACCTCCTCAAGAGGAGCTGATCGCAAAACTAAAAATTAATGGCAGTTTAGGTACTTGACATTTATATTGCGCAAGCAGAATGAAGTCCAAACCAGTAATATATATATATATATATATATATATATATACACACACACACACACATACACACACACACACGTGTGCGCACACATATACATGCACACTTGGGTATTTTAAAAGGGTTGATTTCACAAAGCTGAAAACAATTATGAGCTAAAACAGCTGGGAGGAAGAACCAACTCAGAAAAATGTGAATAACTGAGAATTTACTAGATGCCCAACAAGCCACAATGGAGGAAGCCCATGCTGATTAAAACTCTGCCCTGGTTTAGAGGGGAAGGGAAGGCAGCTATTAAAAAAAAAAAAGACAAATGGCAGAAAGGGAAGTTGATAGTAATGAATATAAATCACAAATTAGGAATTGTAGACAATTGTTAAGGGAAGCAAAGGACCACAAAGAAAAACCTATAGTGAGCAGAGTTAAGGACAATAAGGAGGAGTTTTTAAGAATATTAGGAACAAAAAGAATCCTGACAATGGCATTGATCCATTGCTAGATGGAAACAGTAGAATTATTAATAATAATGCAGAAAAGGCAGAAGCGTTCAATAAGTATTTCTGTTCTGTATTTGGAAAAAAACAGATGACAGAGTCTCAAAATTAGATGAGAATACTCTTTCAATTCTACCAGTATCTCAGATGGATGTGAAATAGCAGCTACTAAAAAGGCAGACATTTTTAAAGTCAGCAGGTCCATAACTTGCATCCAAAAGTTTTAAAAGAACTGACTGAGGAGCTCCTGGACTGTTAACGTTGATTTTCAATAAATCTTAGAGCACCAGGAAATTCCAGAAGAATGGAAGAAAGCTAATGTTGTGCCAATATTATGAAGGGTAAATGGGATGACCCAGGTAATTATAGGACTGTCTGTCTAACATCTATTCCAGGCAAAATAATGAAGTGGATAATATGGTACTCTATTAATAAAGAATTAAAGGAGAGTAATATAATTAACGCCACTCAACAAGGGTTTATGGAAAATAGATCCCGCCGAACTAACTTGATACACTTTTTAGATGAGATTACAAGTTTGGTTGATAAAGGTAATAGTATTGACGTAATATACATAGACTTCTGTAAGGCATTTAACTTGGTACCACATAACATTTTGATTAAAAATTAGAATGATATAAAATTAACATGACACACACTAAATGGATTAAAAACTGGCTGATACGTCTCTAAATGTAATTGAGGAATCATCATCGAGCAGATGTGTTTCTAATGAAATCCTGCAGGGATTGGTTCTTGGCCCTATGCTATTTAACATTTGTATCAATGACTTGGAAGAAAACAAAATCATCAATGATAGTTTGCAGATGATGCAAAATTGGGGAGGGGGGTGTTAAATGATGAAGGGGACAGGTCACTGATTCACAGTGATCTTGATTGCTTGGTAAACTGGGTGCAAGCAAAACAATGCGTGTTTTAATATAGCTAAACGTAAATGTATACATCTAGGAGCAAAGAATGCAGGCCATACTTACAGGATGGAGGAATACTGAGGGAAGCAGTGACTCTGAAAAAGAACTGGGGGTCGGGGTGGATAATCAGATGAACATGAGCCCCAAGTACAATGCTGTGGCTAAAAGGGCTACTGTAATCCTCAGATGCATAAAAAGAGGAATCATGATTAGGAGTAGAAAGGTTATTTCACCTCTGTATTTGGCAGTGGTACAACCGCTTCTGGAACACTGTGTCCAGTTCTGGTGTTCACAATTCAAGAAGGATGTTGATAAATTGAAGAGGGTTCAGAGAAGAACCACAAGAATGATTAAAGGATTAGAAAACATGCCCTGTAAAGACAGACATGAGGAGTTCAATCTGTTTAGCTTAAGAAAGAAAAGGTTATGGGGTGACTTGATTATAGTCCTTAAGTACCTACCTGGGGAACAGTTATTTAATAACATGCTCTTCGATGTAGCAGAGAAAGCTATTACACAATCCAGTGGCTGGAAGTTGAAGACAGACAAATTCAGACTGGCAATGAGGCATAAGTTTTTAACGGTGAGAGTAATTAACCACTGGAACAGTTTATTCGGGTTCTTGGTGGATTCTCCATTACTTGCAGATTTTAAATCAAGATTGGATGTTTTTCTAAAAAGATATACTTTCGGAATTATTTCAGGGAAGATCTACGGCCTGTGTTACACAGGAAATCAGGCAAGATGATCCCAGTGGCTCCTTCTGGCCTGGGAATCTATATAGATATCCCCAAGACCTCACATCCTGACAACTATCTTTCTGGCCAATAAGGACTAGACAGTACTCTATTCGAAGCTCATCAATACACACAATACACCTTGATCCAGGCTTGCAGCACCACTAGCTAGTCTAGATGGCCTCCGTACTACAAAGGCCACCTACAGTTTTGTGGTTATAGGATATATATCAGTATTTAATAGAAACTGGATAAAGAACAAGGCTGATATCTTCATGGATATACAAATCCCTTAGACAACTAATTATCATTAAAATTAAGAGGTACTGAGCATCCAAATCCTCCAGGTGGCTTTAAAAATCTCAGCTCAAACTAAATTTCACTAGGTGACTTAAGGTAGGATTTTTACCCTCCATCAAAAGGGAACTACTGAAGATTTATATAGAGAGGAAATATGGATGCTTGAGGTATAGCAGAAAGAAAAAAGCATATTACAGGGGAGAGAAAAATTATATGATTGCAAAAGGAATAATGTTTCATCCATCAATACATAATAAATTTTGGCACTCACCATCTCTCTTGCTATTTCCACAGCTTCCTGCAGCCCATAGAGCCTGCCACAGACCAGGTAGATTCCATTGGCCCAGAGAATACAACCCTCGTGGACCCAAAATTCATTGCTGTCAAGAGGTAGTTCAGGAATTTGTAACTCCAGCTCAGGGCCACCTTCTGAAGTGGGCACAGGGGCTTTTAAGTCCAAGGGAGTCTTTTCACTGCCACTGCCACCCTCAGTGGTTGCTTTCTTACAAGCAGCTCCCCTTGAAAGTGACCGAGAGGCCCCACCACAGTCCTCAGAGCGATGCCGCCTCTTAAAGCGGGGGTGGGCAGCCAGGCTTCTCTGTTCTTTCTGTTGTTGCTGTTCTTCTTCCTCTTCTGTATCAGTCTTGGAGCCATTAGAAGCACTTTTGTGTCGTACCTTGACCTTGCTTTGCATTTCTGAGGCCCTCTTGGGAGGTGGGTTTTTGGGCAGCGTAGCTGCATAATCCTGGGGATAGAAAGGCCCAAAGAGGTCTCCCATGTTGCGGTAACTGGCCCACTTGCCACACAGGCAGCAAACCAGATGCCCCAAGACAGAAGACTCTGTTATCACCGGGCCCTGCAGCATGAAAGTTGAGGTGGGCAGAACTTTGCTCTCAGTGTTGCTAGGAGGGGGTGTCAGTGACCTTTGTCCCTTTCGGCCTCTCACCAACTTGTTCTGCTCCTCTTCCTCTGCATTGATGATTGTGCACACAGCGCCTATCTCACACTTGTTTACCACATGAATGTATGGGAAAAAGGACTTGTTCTTGGTGTCAGTTTTATCAAGCGACTGGGTAGCATACTTCAGCTTGATCTCTGGTTCTTGAGGTTCCACAATTGGAGCGGCCCGTCTAGTTTTCCTCTTTCGTGGTTGTGCTGCAGGTTTCCTCCTCTCCCTCCTCTGTCTCTTAGGTTTTGGCTCTCCACCTCTTGTCCCTTCTGATGGCTGTGGTGGTAGTGGCACTGGTGGTGGAGGAGGTGGTGGCTGCTGCTGCTGCTTCTTCTGCTTGTTTACGCTACCAATAGGCCTCCCCTTTTTCTTTCCAGAGGGGAAGTATCCCTTTGGAGGGAAGCCATCTGGCTTAGGTGAAATATTTGTCACATCTCCATCTTTTTCTTCAGACTTTGGGTTTGGTTCAGAAGTCAACACACTGGAAGGAGAAACTGTTTTTGCATCAGGAAACATCAGAGTTCCAGCTCCACTTAAGGATCCATCTGATCGTCCTTGACTACCAGACTTCTGTGAAGGTGGTGTGGCCACATTGGCCCCAGATATCTCTTTACTGACACTAGCAACTTCAGGTGTCTCCTTCTTGACTTTGTCATCCCCACTGCTGTGCCACTCTTCTGAAGATCTTGGCAGAGATGTTTCACTAGTCAATTCCTGGCTCACTTGCCCCACTGGATCTGACACAGTCTCCCCTTTTCTCTTTTCTGTCTCTGGTCCATGACTTACCAAACTCCCACCTTCAGGTGGTCCACATTTGAGGGACAGGATGTCATCAAGGGTGACTGCATCTGCACCAGTTTCAGCACTGTTGGAGGAAACACTTCTCCTGATGTTGGGGGATGTAATCTTTTGAACAATAGCTTCCAGTTTCAATCCCCGCCCCTTCCGTGGGGGCAATATTTTGGTCTTAGCTGGGCTTGTGAGGGAAACAGCAGGGCAATTCCTGTTGTCAGGACTTTGGAGATCCTTGGAGGAGTCTCCCTTTGGGAGTGGCTTGCCAGCATCTTGGCTTAGAGATGAGTGTGCATAGGAGTTAAATGCTTTGTCAGCTCCTTCCTTTGAGGGGGGAAGCAGTCGCCCTTTATCTTCTGTGCCACTGTTCTTCATATCCTGTGACTGTCTTTTGCTGGGAATAGGAGAAATGAAAGAACGGACCCTCCTCCTCATAATTAAGGGGTTTTGAGGAGACTGGTCTTCTTGGCTAGGGAGCCTCAGCATCGCATTACTAGGTTTGGGCAAATCTGCAGATTCCTCCCGCCTATGCCCATCACTATCTTGAGAGCAAAACCTTTTCTGATTGGTCGCTCCTAGAGGCCCACTGTTCTTGGCAGGAGAGATCTGCCGGGAGAGATCCCAACCAGATTCCTGTTGCTGCATCTTCTGGCCACCATGTTTTAATTCGGTGCATTTATTTTGTGTACCATCACTCCCCATGAGACAGCGCCCAGCTTCTTGGCTTCCAGTATCATGGTAAGAGCTAGCCTGGATGTACATCATTGCTTCCTTGTCATTTTTCAAGGGACTCCTTACTCTCTCAAGGAACTGCTGTTGTCTTGGACTCTTCCTTGCCCCTTCCTGCCTGTGCTGAGCTGCAGCAATCACACCCTGTGCAGAACTGCTCCAATCTTTGTATTCTTCTTGCTGCTGGTGATATATCTGCCTTTTGTAATGATATTGGGAATTCAAACTTTGGTTAGGGTCACCAAAAGCATGAGACCTAGTGTTTGTGTGATATGCTGAAGCCAAAGATGAGCCTTCAGAGTTCTGGGGAAAGGGAGAATGCAAAGAACCCCTGCTGACCCTCTCAGACAGTGTCATGTGTGGATTCATGTGGTGGAGGTCTGTTCCTGGGCCTCTGCTCCTGCCTGGTGACATCTTCAGTTTGTCAGCCAGATCCTGATACTGAGAAGGTGATTTACCCCTCATGCCCTCTCTGCTGCTTCCCATTCTTCCAGGTGCTCGTCTTAGCTGTGTTGATCTGCTGTCCTGCTGGGAGACGTAATCTGGAGTAGAATCAGGGGCTGCAGCTCCAGGGCTGGCATTGCCTCGG
Source organism: Natator depressus (assembly GCF_965152275.1). NCBI lineage: Eukaryota > Metazoa > Chordata > Testudines > Cheloniidae > Natator > Natator depressus. The sequence continues at coordinate 258,886,548 of NC_134234.1, forward strand.
AAAGACTCATGCTTGACATTGGCAGGATGACAATGGTCTCCTGATTTTTTATTGTTGAGATTGGCTGAGGTCTTGGCCTGTTCAAAATCTTCCTCTTTTATTTGCCCACTATGAGACTTCAGCTTTGTTTCCATGGACACCAGGCCACCAGGGAGGATGACTGACTGGCCTAAACCAGGAGTGAGACGTTCACTCCTCCCACTTCTGGCCTCAGCACCTATGTGGCTCATTGGGTGAGGCCCAGGATCTCTGACAAGCTGCCTTAATGGAGATATGTCACAGATCACTGATCTTCTTTCTGAGAGTGTTCCCCCTTCATGGGCTGAAGACTGTGACTCTATCTCAAACTTTCTAGGGATAGGATAGTCAGCCAGATTGATCTGTTTTATCTCAGGAGCTGTGCCACTTGATTTCCTATCCCAGGGGCCCCAGTGAGGACTTTCCAGGAGAGACCCTATGCTTTTATTTAGGAGGCTCCTATTGGTTAATTCATTGGTTTGACTAATTAGAATGTTGGGCCTCATGGCTCCTTCCAGGCTTCCAGCCATGCCTGGATGTTCTTGTGCATTCCTAGCATATCTTCTGTCTGGATGGTGGTGATAACCCTGCAAGACCTCCTGCAGAAGACTGGGAAACTTCTCATTCCTGCCTTTTCGCTCACTGTGCCCTGGAAAATCCCCTTTTTCTTGACCTGAAGGATACTGAGGAAAGCCACCAATATTTCTCTGCATGCCAGCCCCAAGGTTGTCTTTATAGCTGTACCTCAAACTGCCAGGTGATTTGGAAGGTTCTGTTCTGCCAGGAAAACTTGAGCCAATGATTGCATGGCCAGGTTGGCTGTTTCCCTCTCCATTGTGGTTAGTATTGTTATCCCCACTCTTACTCCCTTTGCTCCCTCCTTGAGGCTCTGACTGTGGTAACGCCTGCCCAGTTTCTTTCATTCCACTGGCACCAGGAGGCGCTTGGGTAGCTGGGGGAGCATCGTCTTGTGAAGGTTTATCCTGCCCGCCTGATTTTTCTACTCGGCCTGTCATGGCCTCCCGAGAGACTATCACCCCAACTGTCTTTTCGTTCACCTTTGGGGTGGCCTCCACTGCTATCAGGACTTCCTTTTCACCCGGGGAACCCATATCTTCCCTAACTGTAGGGCTGGTACTGAGTTTGGCTGGCTCGTTCTGAGAGCCTTGTGCTGGTGACGAGTTGGATCTCTCTAAGTTACCCCGATTGTAGGTAGTGTCAGAGCTAGTGCTCTGGCCACTCAGCTGTCTCACCCTCTCTCCATGGTCCTCTGAACTGCTAGAGCAGCCGCCATCGAGGGATTCTGCCAGGGGAGACTTAAGCTGCTCCTCTGCCTGGGAGGAACCTTCTGAGTTGGTGCAACTGTCAGCTTTTTTAGACGATGATGACCTTTTGGAACTTTTTTTCTGAGGTGCCAAGGCATCTGAAAGTAACATGTGCTGGACTGTGTTAGGAAGGTTGGCCACTTGAGAGCTTAAAGCACTTAGGCTGCTCAACCCTGGATCTGTAAGTCTCTTCTCCTGAAGTCCTTCCAGCCCAAATCCCTTGAATCCTCCACCATGAGCATTGGGGCTTGGCATCATGGATGGTGTTGGGCTAAGCTGAGGCATCATCTGTAAAATTCGATTTCTAGAGCCTATTGACATATTGCCTTGCCCACACTGGAGGTTTTCCCCACTCGGCATGAGAGGAGATGGAGTAGAGCTGCAGCTTGGAGACTGGACCACCGAGGCAGCTGGAGATGGGTTGGATATAGGACTGAAGTTCTGATGGAACTGCATGGGTGATCTCACAGGGACTTCAGCTTGGCTGTACTGTCCCACTTGACTTTGAAGAGAAAGCTTGGTGGCAGCATTTGAGTACTGCATTACATGCTGTGAGGGGTGCTGTTGCTGCTGCCCCTGCTGCCCACCCTGGGGCAACTTAGACTGCTCAAAACTTTTTATTGGCTGAGTCTGAAAGCTGTAATTAGATTGAGTCCCATATCCCTGTGAATTAGAACCTACAGCATGGCTTTCATACTGTGAACCAGAATTCACACTGTAACTGCCATCATAGTTCTGCCCAGACTGCCCAAAACGCTGTGGGGAGGGGAAAGAGGAAGAGGAAGAAGCAGGAGGTTGATAGTGTTGGCTGAATTGACCCACTCGTAACTGGTACCCAGAAGCAGAGGAAGGCAGGGCAGATGGACGCTGCATTGGCTGCAAGTGGGAAGCGCTAGACGCAGGCTGACTGGATGCCTGTGGTAAAGGCTGATGGGATTGATAGAGCTGCTGTCTCAGCTGCTGCACCTGCTGCTGCTGGCTGGAAGCCTGCTGCTGATACTGGGCACTCCCTGGAGAGAAAGGACCAGTAAAATCCTGCTGATAGTGAGATACACCCCCAAGGGCTGAATGCTGTGTTTGGAACTGGCCCACATGTCCCTCGCTCCCATACTGGCTCCCAAAGTTGCTTCCTTGGGGTGGCCCGTAGCTCTGCACTGGTCCAGACGGCCTGCGCTGAGTCTGCCCACCTGCTGCCACTGCATCCTTGTTGGAGGCCATGTAGTAAAACTCTCCTGCTTCTTTTCTGAAACCTTGGTAGCTCTGGTGCCCAGAGCTCTCACCAGCCATTGCTGCAGATGCTCCTGTTGCTCCCCGGCGCCCACTGCCAGCACTTCCTCCAAAGCTCTGGAACATCTGGGCCTGCTGGCGGGAGCTAAATTCTTCTAGGCGGGATGCCCCGTGCACTTCCTGTGGGTAGCTCTGCTGGTTTCCGTGGTAACTGCTTTGCTCCCGAAAGGACTGCATGCTGTTCAGCACCAGAATGACCCCTCGAAAGCCCTCCTGGGAAAAAAAAGGAAAAAAAAGTTAGAAAATTCACTTCTCCCAGTCATATCATCAGTAAAATTAAACTATAGTATTTAGCAGTAATTCAAATTTTACACCTCTCCTACCATGCAGCTTATCAATGCTTACCACCTTAGCCACCCTGGTAACGGAGGAAATAGGATTCCCATTGTGCTCAGAAGTCAAAGGTGTTCATCATTCCCTATCCAGTTATAGCAGCATTCCAACGTTAATGCATTTTATAAAGGCTCCTCCCAATGGTCAGCAATTGGGTTAATTCCCCCAGAAGGACTAAATGTTTCACTAAACTAGTTCAAGTGGGAGAATGACTCCTATTTCAGTAACGCTGACTTCCACCCCTAAATTAGCCCCTACAAGCCAGGAGACGCTCAGAGTAGAGTAACTGTATTTTGTTACAACTGTGGAAGTCTGAACGAATGGCAAAAATTATATAAATTATCTTAAACTATTGAGACCTATAGTAAGAAAAAATATCCAGAGACCCAGAAGCCTCTCTCCAGACATCCCCCAATAGAAGTCAGTCCAAATGTAAATGAGACAAGATCAAAGGCCCTAAAATCAAAATTATCTGGGAAACTGCAGAGGGACAGTCAACAACTCACCCAAATACATCTCTGTTCACTATACCAAAGCATCCCTATGACGACACATGGATGAGAAGCAGCACTCCAAGAAAGTAAGTGTATTCCCCCACCTAGACTCCCAGCCAAAGCTTGCTTAGTTCTAACAGATGGAAAGTCAGGTCCAGGTAGACTGCAGCTATCCACCTCTACTTAAGCAGCAGCCTATAGCTTCACCCCACACCAAGAAAAAGATGGTTTATATTGGCTTGGATAAAGTTAACGAAGACCTCGGACTCTCACACTCCTTCTTCGTCCTAGGTTTAAAAGACTCGTAAGCACCATAGGCAGCAGGTATGTGGATCGCTGACAGGCATAGGCCGATTGCAGGGCTTAAAGCCTGGGGACTGGGGCATGCCCTGTCCCCCGGCTAAGTGCAATCTGGGACTAATGAAAAGTTGAGAACTACTACTAAAAGTAACTAAGAAACTACTAACTATATTACAGGTTTTCAAAAGGAGAGCTTCCCACTGTGGGAAGTTGGGTCCCTGTGTCTGCGCCCCGCGTGAGCCGCGGCTGAGGCGCTGGGGCGGTCAGAGGCACCGGCTTTTGGCGCTGTCAGCACTGAGTGTAGACATCTTGCAGGAGACCCTTTACCCTTTTGAAGGTCTCTATGCAGAGACGTTGGGACTTCCTGCCTCTTTGCTTGAGAGGGTGAAGCCGTGCTCCTGGGCGGTTCCGACCTAGCAGGAAGGAGAGGGTTTACTTGTGCCCGTCTCCATAGGCGGCTGCAGAGATTTCTCCATCAGGAGCATTTTCAGCCACAAGTCTCTGTCATGATGAGCCCTGGTTTTCAGACTGGGACAGTGGAGACACTTAGCAGGGATGCGTGTCTCGCCGAGACACTTCACACACAGTGAGTGTCTGTCAGACTGTGGCATAGGCTCCTTGCAGGAGCCGCATGTCCTGAAGCCCGGGGACCCCGGCATCAGGGAACTATGATTGCCTGGGTGGGAGAGGCTCAATGGGAGACGAATGTGAGAGAAACCAAAAAAACACTTAACCAACTATTCTAAAGGAAGAGAGAGAATTGGGATATTTTTATCTAACTATTTCTATTTATTTTTACTTATTTTCTTCAGTGACCAGGGAAGAGGTTTAGCACTGCCCCAAGTCCCGTCTTCAGCTGAGATGGTTGAGAAGGAACTGAGGGAGGGTGCAAGATGTACGCGCTCAGACAGACCCCAACGATGCCACGAGACAGCAGCTGGACGCGTGCGTCCCAGCCGGGCACTGCTACCGAAGATCTCCGATCAACAGCGCCGGGATGCACCGTCACCTGGAGTGGAGCACCCACAGGGACAGCACTTGAAGAAGCAGCTTCCAAGCCGTGAGGTGGAGGGACTGCAGGTCGGGGTGATGAAGGCAACCATGGTCCTAAGTGATGAGGTCAGAGAGGAGAGGTAATGTAACAGGCGCATCCACTGACAGTTCTAGGAGTGTGGTGTACCAATCTTGTAGAGGCCACGCTGGGGCTACCAGAATTATCTCTGCCCTGTCCCTGCAGACCTTGAGTAGAACCTTGTGCACGAGAGGGAACGGGGGAAAGGCATAGAGCAATCGGCCTCCCCAGGGTAGCAGCAATGCGTCCGTGATTGATCCCGGGCTGTGACTCTGGAAGGAGCAGAACACTGGGCACTTCCTGTTGCTCCAGGTGGCAAACAGGTCGACCTGGGAAAACCCCCACCTTTGGAAGGGTGTATGCCGTCCGGCTGGATGGACCACTCGTGATTGCAGGACCTGCTGAGGTGGTCCGCCAGTGCGTTCTGAACTCCTAGTAGATGGGATGCTTTCAGGTGAACGGAGTGGACTATACAAAACTCCCACAGCTGGAGAGCTTCCTGACATAGGGGAAAGGACTGGGCTCCACTCTGCTTGTTGATGTAAAACATGGCAGTGGTGTTGTCTGTCAGAACTGCTACGCACTGACCATGTAGTCGGGCCTGAAAGATCCAACATGCTAGTCGCACTGCCCTCAGCTCTTTGACGTTGATAAGGAGGGAGAGCGTGTCCTGTGACCAATGGCCCTGCGTTTGGAGGTCTTCCAAATGCGCACCCCATCCCAGAGCTGATGCGCCCCTTACTAGGGACAAGGAAGGCTGAGGGCTGCTGAAGGGGACGCCTTCCCACACTGCCCAAGGGTTGAGCCACCATTGAAAGGACTTGAGTACCTGCCCCGGCACTGTGACCACTGAATTAAGGCTGTTGTGTCCTGGGTGATAGGCCAAAGCAAGCCAAGCCTGTAGAGCAGAGGTGGGCAAACTACGGCCCACGGGCCACATCTGGCCCATGGAACCCTTCTGCCCAGCCCCTGAGCTCCTGGCCCAGGAGGCTTGCCCCCAGCCCCTCCCCCGCAGCCTGAGCTCACTGCGCCGCCGGCACACTGCTCTGGGCGGCAAGCTCCTGGGGCAGCGCAGCTGCAGAGCCCGGCCTGACCCAGTGCTCTGTGCAGCGCGGCAGCGGGCTGTACCGCCACCAGCCACCGGTGCTCCAGGCAGTGCGGTAAGGGGGCAGGATAGAGGGCAGGAGAGTTCGGAGTGCTGGTCAGGGGGTGGGGGTGTGGATAGGGGTCGGGGCAATCAGAAGGTGGGGAACAGGGGGGGTTGGATGGGGCGGCAGGGGGGCAGTCAGGGGCAGGGGTTCCGAGGGTGGTCAGGGAGAAAGGGTGGTTGGATAGGGCAGGGGTCCCAGGGGAGCAGTCAGGAATGAGAGGAGGGGTTGGATGGGGCAGTGGGGGACAGTCAGTGGCAGGAGTTCAGGGGGCAGTCAGGGGACAGGGAGAAGGGTTGGTTGGATGGGGCAGGGGTCCTGGGAGGGCAGTCAGGAAGGAGAGCAGGTGTTGGATGGGGCAGGGGTCCCGGGAGGGCCATCAGGGGACAGGGGGGTTTGGATGGGGCAGAAGTCCAGGGGGGCCCCCCCATTAGGGGGCCAGAAGCGGGGGGGGGGGGCCGGATACGAGATGGGGGCCAGGCCACGCCCCCCTCCCCTAACTGGACCTCCATACAATTTCCAAAACCTGATGCAGCCCTCAGGCCAAAAAGTTTGCCCGCCCCTGCTGTAGAGGCCTGAGCCTCAGTCTGGCGTGCCAGGTCACGTAAGTGCAGGCTGCCATATGACAGAGGAGACGCAGGCATCCCCTTGCTGTAGTGGTCGGGTATTGCTGGAGGCCTTGAATGATGTCCGTGATGGCTTGGAATCGGGACTCTGGCAAAAGTGCTCTTGCCTGAACCGACTCCAACACCACCCCGAAGGAATTTTATTCTTTGAGTTGGTTCCAAGGTTGACTTCCTCAAGTTGAGGAGAAGACCCAGTCTCTCGAATGTGGACCTGATCAGATTTGAGACTCCACCTGCCCCCGGTGCGGCCCCTGAGCAGCCAGTCATTGAGGTAGGGGTATACCTGCACCTGCCTCCAACAGAGGAAAGCGTCCACAACCAACATGCACTTGGTGAACACTCGGGACGCTGTTGAGAGGTCCAATGGAAGGACTGTGAATGGATAATGTTTGTGGTCAACCACAAAGAGTAGGAATCGCCTGTGTGTGGGCCGAATAACTATATGGAAGTACGTGTCTTTCACGTCGAGGGTGGGGTACCAGTCTCTCGAATCCAGAGAAGAGATAATTGTGCCCAGGGAGACTATGCGGAACTTCAACTTTACCATGAACTTGTTGAGTCCTCGCAGATCTAGAATGGGTCTGAGACCCCCCCCTTGGCTTTGGGGATTAGGAAGTATCAGGAATAGAATCCCTTGCCCCTGAGCTCCTGAGGAACCTCCTCCACCACTCCCATGGCGAGGAGCGCCTGCACCTCCTGGATAAGGAGTTGCTCATGAGAAGGGTCCCTAAAAAGGGACGGGGAACGGGGGTGGGAGTGAGGGCAGGAGCAGAACTGGAGAGAATATCCCACTTCAACCATACAGAGAACCCAGCAGTCCGAAGTTATTTGGGACCAAGCACGGTAGAAGTGGGACAGACAATTCAAGAAAGACAGGGAAGGATCCAGAATTGAGACTGGTGCGCCGTCCTTGGACGCACCTTCAAAAGGCCTGCTTGGAACCCGATGATGGTTTAGTCAGACCGTGGGCCTGCCAGGGGGTTTGAAGGCTTTCATCTGCCATTCCTGCCCCTTCTCCTATAAAATTCCTGCCTCGGCCGAGGAGGATAGGAGCACTGCTGCTGAGGCTTGAAATGTTTGAGCCTTGTCCGGGAAGGATGACAAGGAGGCTAATGGGGGGAAGTGAGTCCTCCTGACTCTCTTGGTTTCCAGGGACCTCCTGTAACGCCTCTCTGTTGGGGCCAACCACACCTGGATCAGGCTCAGGAACTGGGGTTGGTTCCAGTGGAGGTCGAGTGACCGGTACCTCCTCAGCACCCCTGGGGGTGGGGTCACTGGCTGATGCCTCCAGCCCCCGCGGTTCAGAGGTCACCAAACAGGAACGTTTGGATTGGGCGCTCTGGGCCTGGTGGTACGCCCATGGGGTCCAAAATGGGCACTGCGCCGCTCCCTGCCCAGAGGTGGCCCCATCTCTGAGTATCTAGACCCCATCTCTGAGTCCAAAGACGGGGACCACGATGGCCAGGGCGGTGCCAAGCGGAGCTGGACTGGTGAGCGGTGCCGTGAGGCATGGGAGCGGTGCCGAGATCGGGATCTGTGCAAGGACATTGACCGGTGCCAGGATGACTGTTGCCGGGAGCGGGACCTCCTGCGTGACGGGGATCGACACGAGGATTGGCGTTGTGATTGGGAGCAGCGGTGCTGAGGGACAGAGCATCACCCGTTTGCCACACGTTGTAGTACCAGAGGCTTGGCCCAAAGGACCGTGGTGTTGTCATGGTGATAAGGTGCCTTGCAGCCTCAAAGGTGGATGGCAATTCCATCTCCTCGATGACCTGGCTCAGAGAGTCCAACAGCATCGGACTCAACATTCCCCCTTGCGGAGCCGAAGTTGACAGTGCCAGCTCCAAAGACTTTGGCACTGGGTGCTCCTCTCGGGGACATGCCCCATTGGCCAGCTCCAAAGGGGTGGTCTCTGATTCGGAGATCCCTCATCCTCTGCTTCTGCTGCTTCTGCGTCGGGGAATGGCACCGGTGTTGGGTCAATCCCACTGGTTTTGGCACCAGGGAGCGGCGGTCTCTCCCTTCCGCAGTGCCGTTTCTAACACTGGAGCTGGAGCACTGTACACCAATGAGCTCGGTGCCAAGTCTTGCCGCGTCGATGCAGGTTGCGGTCTGAGTGTTGCCTCCATAAGGAGCTGCTTGAGGCGAAAGTCTCGTTCTTTTTTTGTTCTGGGGCGAAACCCTTTACAAATCCTGCACTTGTCTGCTTGGTGTGCTTCCCCCAGACACTTTAAGCAAGTGTCGTGGGGGTCACACATTGGCATGGACTTGTTGCAGGACTTGAACCTCAGGAACTTAGGCATGTAAGTCCCCCAAGGAGAATGCAGTCTGGGTGGAGGGTAAAACCCCCAGCCCAACAGCTAATTAACTATAGTAACTAAGAACTAAATGACAAAATACAAACTGTCTGAATAGAAGCTAGGGAAACGTGGAGCGCTTGCAAGGCAAGGTGCCACAGTTCCAACAACCGTCACTGGTGGTAAGAAGGAACTGAGGAGGAGCCGGGTCGGCAGGGTCATATATAAAGCGCCATGAAGGCACCACTCCAAGGGGCTCCACAGCTGACCCAAAGGGTGCTGCTAGGGGAAAAGCTTTCTGACAACTGTGCACGCAGCGCGCACACACCTAATTGGAATCGACATGAGCAAACACTGGAAGAAGAATTAGGGGATTTAAGGGAAGGAGAGGTAGCACTCAGGTCAGGGGGGACCGGTCAGTCCCACATTCTCCCCGCTTGCATATGCACCAGGATCCATGAGAGCCCTGCTTTTGGAAAGAAGTTTTAGCTCCTCTCCTTGCCACCACCCTCCTATACTCCAGATCAGTGGTTTTTCAAACTGGCGTATGTACCCATCTTCTCTGGGGGTATGCAACAAAAATCCTGTGATTGCAGACAACATGCTGGGATGGCCCGAGCCACCTAGTGTCACTGCTCGCCCTCCTGAACATTCCTCCGTGATCCCCTGGGGGGGGTGGGGGGGGGAAGACCCACAGTTTGAAAATCTCTAGAAGCTGTTCCTAAATGGAAGGCAGAAATCTGGGGGGGCACATGACCCTGAATGCCCCCCATGCATCACTTCTGCCTATCTCAGAAGAGGGGACGCAGAAGATTACATTATTTGGAAAGAGACACACAGCTTAAAAAGTTTGAAAACCACTGCTCCAGATGGATGTATTGAGCCTCCACCAAGTCACTTCACCTCTGTGCTTCCATTTCCACATTTGTACAATGGGAAGAATGTTTCCCTCCCTGATAAAGTGTTCTAAGATCTACTGATGAAATGTACTATGTAAATACCATCATCTGTCCACAGAGGTATCTTAACTGCAAACCTACACAACAACCACCACTTTAATGACCACTAACTCCAAGAACATTTCTCTGTTAAAAAACTCCAGGAAATTCATCAAAAAAATCTTGTTAATTCCGAGTTAAGGTTGTTCAGTGGTACTTCCCACCCTTCCAAACAAATTTAACAAAACTCAAATGTCTGAAAACCAGGAAATACAGAATAAAGGTGTACACACCCATGCAACTGTAACTCTGCCCTCTGAGTGATGCCCCAATATGCCCTAACACACACGCTTGCACTCTGCCTTCACACTATACTGAACAGGAGCTACTTATATCAGCCTGACACTCACTCTCCTCCACAGAAAAATCCCCATATCTAACAAATTGTACAACCCCTTCACTCTTACGCACACTATGCCATCTAACACACTCTCACTTACCCTTCACTAAACTCAGAGTCCATACCTCATATCCCCCCTAACTGCTGACACTCTGCCTGGCAAGACCACCTTGTGCCCTGCTACTGACACAATCCACAATACTGAAATGAGACACAGTGGATCTTGTGATACACATGTACCTCTTTCCTTTGATCACACATGTGGGGATCAGGCAGAGGGGCTCATACCCCACAAAGAGGCATGGACCCCACAGATTGCCTCATATCACAATCACAGCTCTGCCAAGCTGCTCCAACTCACCCCTCTGCCATTCACTACAATTACACCAAACACAGTGAACTCAGATGAAGTGCATGCAAATAATTCCTAGTGGCTATTGCCTGCCCCTGTTAAGGTTGTTTGGGAGTGTACCTGAATTCTTCATTTCCAGGTTTTCACAAGTTTGAGTTTATTCTGGAAGGACATGCAATGCCACCAGGCAAGTTTTGTCAGTGAATAGACTATAGAAGAGAAACAGTGAAAAACTACACACAAGGTAATGTCAAATGAACAAAGCAAACAACAGGACATAAAAAATTCAGACTAAAGAGTCTGATGTCCTTTTAAGCAGAATCCTCTACCTCTGCATAAAACCCATCCTGCATTTCTCACAGGATTATTTGGCTGATCCATACAATTAGCAGATTTACGAAAAGGAACAGCACTATAATGGTTTTTATTTAGGAACAGGTAAGGATATGTGGGAGAAGTCTTAATCCCATGAATTTGGAGCAGGGACCATGTTTTTGTTTTGTGGTTGTTCAGCACTTAATACAATTGAGTCCTGTCCAGGCCTATAGCTCCTTAGATGCTACAGCGGGGTAATCAACTATTTTTGTCAAGTTCCAAACTTCCTGGTCAAGGTCCAGATTGCAGAAACGTTTTTCACACCATAATAACAATAAGTATTAGTAAATAAAAAGATTTCACGGTCCATTCAAAATCATGTGGCGGTCCGGATTTGGCCCACGGTCTGCCTACTGACTACCTCTGCGCAATGGTAATACAAATAAATAATAATTACTCCATAACAATACTTTAATTGAAACATACTACCTGTTCCTGTTATTCTTGCAATATGATACCACTGTTCTTACATCTAAATGCTGTCCTGACAGAGTATAGGCCAAAGGATTATTTCACAGGTGAATCCTTTAGAGAAGACACATCCAGGCAAACTGCAGCTATCCACCTCTACATAAGTAGAGGCTTATAAATTCCATATTTTTTTCCCCCTGCTACAGGGTGGGTTATACTGGCTTGGATAAAACTTAACTGGAACCATTTTAAAAATCCAAAACATACACCTGGTACAATAATCTATACTCATATCACTACACCTGTTCAGCAGATCCAGCTTTACCTATTATGTGAGTCTCAGCTACCATTTCCTTCTCTATTTGCAGGAAGTCAAAAAGGATGACATACCAGTTTCTGACTGCAGACTCCCACACAATCAAATACACTCCCACACAGCTCACATCCATCTGCACATCCATTGCCCCAGATCTGTGCTCCTGCCCCGGGATCTGTATCCAGCTGGGGTTCTCACCTGTCCATCTTACTCAAACAAGCTACATCCCTTTTTGACACATGACCACCTCTACCGGCAGCCACACATGCCCCTTCCCACCAAGTTCACCCTTACTAGCATTCTGACTGCCAGCACACATACATATCTACACCTGTAGTGTTACATATCTACCCTGCCCATTTATCTTTATTCATAGTGAGAAACCGATCCTCAGTACAGCTCTCTACCCACGGTTAGACATACACCTTCATCCCCAGGTGCATCCAGCCCTGTCAGTATAGGCTCACCATTTGCCATATGTATTTATAGCCCACAGCATCACATTCATTCAGGCATGTCACTTTTGATTTGACAGACTACCTTTAACGAGTTAACCTCACTTCCCTCCTCTCCTCAATACACTCCCCCAATACTCAGCAGCCAAAATTCAGAGTGGGAGGAACAAAGGAAAAGAAAAGAAAACCACTAACTGGTGGGTGATCAGTGAATAATTTATGAAAGCATACGGTCTTCGTACTCATGATTTATGTGCAGAGAAGCAACTTGCCCCATTATCAATACTACTAAATTATTTGCTGTAAGATGTAGAGTGACCTAAGCTACAATCTGAACCCTGCTCCAAAAGGTAGCCCTAGGGAGTATAAGATATGAGAAGATCCAAAAATGTATCTTAGAGCTCATCTACACTGTGGGTCTTGGTTTACTGAACTTTATAAACAAATTGTAATACTTACCCTACATACAACATATTAACACAAGTAGGGCTCCATGTCTGTATGGAGGTCACAGAAGTCACGGATTCCATAACTTTCCGCGACCTCCATGACTTCTGCAGGGGCGAGCTGCTCCAGCAGCCCCTGGCACCCCTAGCCCTGGATGCCAGCACCCCTTCCCCCCAGAGGCTTCCCCTGGTAACGGTCGAAGGGCGGCTGGTAGCCCCCAGCAGCTGGTGCCACGGGCCCCGGATGCGCCTCCCCCGATTTAATCACAGGTATTTTTAGTAAAAGTCACGGACAGGTCACTTCACAGGCTTTGAATTTTTGTTTATTCCCCGTGACCTGTCCGTGACTTTTACTAGAAATACCCGTGACTAAATCGTTGCCTTCCATGTGTCTGAGCTTATGTGTAAGTACCATGTTTTGACCTTGCCTATGATCATGGCTGTAATATACAGGATTTACCCATGTACTAACAATTCTGCTGTGAAGATGAGATTGGCCATCCATCTCTCATTACCTAAATTAGTCAGTCCTTTTACTGCCAAGGTCAGTATGTGAAAGGACATCCCAAAAGGTACTGTATTTAAGAACAAACCAAAAAAAGCCATATACATCCACACACCTCTCTGCTCTACTGATCAATGACTTCACTAGTTAGTTGGATAGTTGCCCAGATTTTCCCAGAATACGTTGATGTAAGCACAGCCCAAAACAGCTGTGCTAAAAATGGTGGCATAGGGATGCTTTGACTTGCATTAGCTGTAACTATGTCAAAGGAGAATTCAAGAGGGAGCATATCAGAGTCTGGTTACACTTAACAAAGCTGTATGTGTCATGTAAGGAAGACTTTTTTTGCATTCAACTTTTCTTTAAACTCTGGACTCTATGACTATTGTGACTCATTTGTACAAGAACATAGTAGGTAGCAGGGGAAGATTATTAATATGTGGTGACTTTTCAGTTAATGTTGACTTTAATTATCATCCTTAGAGTTAACATCTCATTGGAATAAATGGCATAGTTCACGGCTTACTGCTACTGATATACAATATTTGCAGATTCAGGAAGACAAGATGCACCGTCTGGCTAGGTTTGCAGAATTTGAAACAGCTGAGGTGTGAACTGCCCCATTCACATCAACCTTGTTAATTATTTCGCTGCTCAAAATATGAATGAAATTCTACACGGCTTACTCTGTCACTGCTCGTTTTGGTGCCACAAGTAGGTGGGCTTGGGAAACACGACCACTTAGTTTTTGCCCCCAAATCAAGAAACAACTCCAGCTCAAGGATCCCAGCATGGTATCTGAGCCCCGCTGAAGGGAAGCCAAGACAAAGGACCCCACTAGAGCCCACCTGTGAGAGATGTTTTGTTAGAAAAAATATTACTAAACAATTACCATTCAAAATGTTAAGTAATATTGTTGTAAGCTTGAAATGTAACACTTTTAGTTTTAAAAAAAATGACATGTATTCAACTCGTTCTTAACATCCAATACTGAAAACACAATTCCATGAAGTAAGAATTTAAGAACAGATCTTAAATAGAAAATTTAAATTTTCTAAAGTATTAGTAGGCCTTTAAGAACACAATGAGGTGAGCAAGGTGACAACTAGTTTCATTTTCCTGCGGGGGTGGGCCTCAGCTTTCAAAAATTTGGGTAACAATGAATTAAAGGATCCAACCAGTACCCTATTGCTACATGTTCCTTTATTACTCACTAAAAGAAAAGGAGTACTTGTGGCACCTTAGAGACTAACCAATTTATTTGAGCATAAGCTTTCGTGAGCTACAGCTCACTTCATCGGATGCATACTGTGGAAAGTGTAGAAGATCTTTTTATACACACAAACCATGAAAAAATACCTCCCCCCACACCACTCTCCTGCTGGTAATAGCTTATCTAAAGTGATCACTCTCCTTACAATGTGTATGATAATCAAGGTGGGCCATTTCCAGCACAAATCCAGGGTTTAACAAGAACGTCGGGGGGGGAAACAAGGGGAAATAGGTTACCTTGCATAATGACTTAGCCACTCCCAGTCTCTATTCAAGCCTAAGTTAATTGTATCCAATTTGCAGATGAATTCCAATTCAGCAGTCTCTCGCTGGAGTCTGGATTTGAAGTTTTTTTGTTGTAATATCGCAACTTTTGTTGTAATCACGTGACCAGAGAGATTGAAGTGTTCTCTGACTGGTTTATGAATGTTATAATTCTTGACATCTGATTTGTGTCCATTTATTCTTTTACGTAGAGACTGTCCAGTTTGCCCAATGTACATGGCAGAGGGGCATTGCTGGCACATGATGGCATATATCACATTGGTGGATGTGCAGGTGAACGAGCCTCTGATAGTGTGGCTGATGTTATTAGGCCCTGTGATGGTGTCCCCTGAATAGATATGTGGACACAGTTAGCAACGGGCTTTGTTGCAAGGATAGGTTCCTGGGTTAGTGGTTCTGTTATGTGGTTGCTGGTGAGCATTTGCTTCAGGTTGGGGGGCTGTCTGTAGGCAAGGACTGGCCTGTCTCCCAAGATTTGTGAGAGTGTTGAGTCATCCTTCAGGATAGGTTGTAGATCCTTAATAATGCGTTGGAGGGGTTTTAGTTGGGGGCTGAAGGTGACGGCTAGTGGCGTTATTTTCTTTGTTAGGCCTGTCCTGTAGTAGGTGACTTCTGGGAAGTCTTCTGGCTCTCTCAATCTGTTTCTTCACTTCCGCAGGTGGGTATTACTCACTGTCACCCTGAGCAAATTACACCCAACCTTAGATTTGCCCTCTTGTTTTATTCTGCACAGGAAGTGTATTGTTCAATGTATACTGTTGATTTTGCATATCAAATGCAATAAAAGGAACCGAGTACAAGAGTACATTAGGGACAGAATTCTATCAGTTCTCAGACAGTGATATGTTGGAGGGAAAAAAGTATATTAACTGCAATGATTGACCTGTAATATGTCTATTGATTGTAGGTTTACGTAAGCTATGCAGATTTTGCAAAGTTATACCAGTAACTATATTAGTTGTCAGTGGCTCTCAACCCATGAGATGAAGACTACTAGTGGTCCATAGTCAAGTTTATGGTGGTCCACCCAATTGGTTGACTGGAAATTATCTACACTAATCTTTAAAGTATGATGGTCACTGCTACTTTATTAAAAGAATGTGTGCAAATCAACCAGTCTCAGTTCCCTCGCAACTCAAAAGCCTATACTGCTAAGACCTCCAAAAAGCAGAAATATAGGGTAGCTTGTGGGATTCACACTAATGACACCATCTCAAAGAACCAGTTTACCAGAAAGTAAACTGTCCTCTGTTCTTAGGGGTCAGTGTGGATCCCACTGTAGATGGCTGGCAAGCAATATCCTCCCTGGATGTTAGGAGTGAAGAGTTATAGCTATATCAAACCGATTGAACTACCGCTCTCCTGAACTTTGCATCTATCCTGGCTACCCTGTCAAGTGCATAGTTAGCAGGTTGCTTCATGTAACTGCTTTGCATATTTTAAAGACTGGCACATTTCTGAAGCAGGCAGAAGATTAGGCCTATGCCCTGGGGAAGTGTGCCTTGACATTCTGAGGGAGAGGCTCAACAGCCAGCTGATAGCGGTAATCTACTATATTTCCACACAGCAAGAGATTCTCTGCAATGAGATAATTTGACCTTTTAATGTGCCTAATATGGCCACAAAGAGGTGGGAAGAGAGCCTAAAAAACTCTATTATCTCAACAGGCCTAAAGAAGGCTCTGGAAACCTCCAGAGTATGGAGCTTGTCTTCTCCAAACACTGAGTGTCCCTTTGAGATGAATACCATCAGGGTAATAGATTGGTTCAGGTGGAATTCTGAGACCACCTTAGGGTGGAATTTGAGGTGTGGTTTCATCACTACTTTGTCCCAGTGAAAATATGTATAAGGCAGTCCAGCCAGAAGAGCTTGGAGTGAAGTGACCCTCCATACTGATCCGATGGTAAGGTAATATATTGAGCACTCAGACAACAATTTAGAAGAGGCTTGAGAAGGACACTGAGGTCCCATGAGAGTTGGGTCTCTGACTGGAGGGTGTGAAGAAGGCTCTTGAAGAATTTTGATACTGTGAAATGTGAGAATAGAGTGCAACTGTGGTAGTGTGACATAATATTGCAGATGGGGGTCCAGGTGAACTGATTAAAAGTTTCATCTCAAAACTTAAGTGTTTAAAATATTTTAAACATTAATAAAAAAGACTCCATCTTTCTCTGCCAGCCACATTTCCCTCAGTTTTTTCCCCTCTGCACCCCTGCTTTCCACATGCATCCTCCAGTTCTCTGTGCTCCCGCACATGCCGTCCTTCTTCTGGCTTCCTCTCTCACTCCACTGTCTAAGTCCACTGCTCAATCAGAAGCTAGAGCAGGTCTGTGTATACACATTTTAAATACTGCACAACTTACACTCAAAAGAAGCTCCATAATAGTTTAAGCCAGGCTGTGGCTTTAGGTAACAGGAATGAGTGGGAAAAAAACAAGGGCACTAAGAAACAAAATACTGTATCCTGCCCACTTTAAAAACACACCCACCACTGCACAGAGGTTTCTTTACCCTGGTCCAATGTACAAGGAGTGACCAAAGTAATTTGACCATTCCAAACTCATGCTGCAGGTTTCCCATGAGCAGTATGCTCATCTTCTCTCACTCAGACAGAAGATCTGTCAAGGAAGACAGTGAAAGAGTGAGTGGTAGAAGGGAGGTAATAATCAGAGGTATGGAAAACAAGAGGAAAGAGAATGGGACAAGATATGTCCACACCATAAACCCTATATCAGCACAGCCCCCTAGTATAGATGAGTATACATGGATAGAAGCCTTTTTTCTGTCAGTGTAGCAATACCACCTCATGAAAAAACATTAGCTATACTGAAAGCAGCACTCTTCTGTTTGCAAAGCCGCATCTACACTGGGGGTTCTGTCGGCATAGCTATGCAAGTCAGGGATGTGGATTTTTCATATCCCTGACCAACACAGCTACACCAATATTAGTTGTAAGTGTATTCCAAGCCTCAGTCAATGGAGAGGAATGATAAATTGGTAAGTAAGTGGAAAGGAAATAAGAATGGGAGAGACTGTGCTCGTCGGGCATGATTTTCAGAAGTGCCAGATACTTAGGACTTCACGTGAAATCAACAAGAGCTGACCTCTGAAAGTCAGGTCCACAGGTTTTAGACTTGAGCTCTGAGAGTCATTCATTCCATACATTGGAAAAAAAATAGAGGCACCATTCGTGAGGACCAGGGCTTTTTTCAGCCTAGTCCAAAAAGCAAATATGAAGAGCATGGATAAGGAGTATATCATCATACCCTCATTACGAGGTAGGGCAGTGTTTTCCAACTGGTGCCCCATCAGGCCCAACAGGTGTGCCACAGAATTTTTTTAAAAACTAAAATGGGGGAAGCCACCTTCTGATTGGCTGTCCGCCTCACTGGCCCACCTTCTCCATGGAAGGAGCAACCAATCAGAACTCAAACTCCCTCTCTTCTCCCATCCCCTCCTGAGAGCGCAAGCTGTTGGCCCCCCTGCCCCTGTCCTATCCTCCTGCAGTCACCGGCCAGAAGGTGGAGTGAAGAGCCCCTGGAGCTTCAGGCGGGCTACAGCAGAGAAAAGTTTGAGAACCAGTGATGTAGGCACAGTGGAAGATCCTAGGGGCTTGTTAGAACAGGGTATATGAAGAGGCAACAGTGCTTCTCCCCACTTCCTTATACAGCCCCAGGCATCAAGAAAAAAATTGATAAACTAACTACCTTGCCTCAACACAAGAACAGAAGTGGCCTATGTCAGATGCATTATAGGGAACAAACATTACAGTGCAATTATTGAGTGATCCATCCCATCATCCACTACCAGCTTCTGGCAGTTAGAGGTTTAGGACACCCAGAGCATGGAGCTGCACCCCTGACCATCTTGACTAATAAGTCATTGATGGACCTATCCTCCATGAATTTATCTAATTCTTTTTTGAATCTTTCTTTATACTTTTGGCCTTCACAATATCCCCTGGCAATGAATTCCACAGATTGACTGGGCATTGTGTGAAGTAGTACTTCATTTGATATGTTTTAAATCTGCTGCCTATTAAGTCTTTGAGTGACCCCAGGTTCTTGTGTTATGTGAAAGGGTAAATAACACTTCCTTATTCAATTTCTCCACACCATTCACGATTTTATAGACCTCTACCATAGACACCCCATAGCTGACTCTTTTCAAACTGACAAGTCCCTGTCTTTTTAATCTCTCCTCATATGGAAGCAGTTCCATACCCCCTAATAAGTTTTGTTGCCTTTCGCTGTACCTTTTCCATTTCTAATACACTTTTTTGAAATGGGGTGACCAGAATTGCATGCAGTATTCAAGGTGTGGGCATACCATGAATATATATATAAGGGTGTTATGATATTTGCTGTCTTATTACCTATCCCTTTCCTAATGGTTCCTAAAATTCTGTTAGCTTTTTTGACTGCTGCTGCACACTGAGCAGATGTTTTCAGAGAACCATCCACAATGACTCCAAGATCTTTTTCTTGGGTGGAAATAGCTAATTTAAACCCCATCATTTTGTATGTATAGTTGGGATGTTTACCAGCGTGCATTACTTTGCATTTATCAACACTGAATTTCATCTCCCATTTTGTTGCCCAGTCACCCAGTTTTGTGAGATCCCTTTGTAACTCTTTAGTCTGCTTTGGACTTAACTATCTTGAGTCATTTTGCATTGTCTGCACATTTTTACTGATACCGCTGATTACCCCTTTTTCCAGATAATTTATGAATATGTTGAACTGCACTAGTTCCAGTGCAGATCCCTGTGAAACCCGACTATTTACCTCTCTTCATTGTGAAAACTATTTATTCCTCCCCTTTGTTTCCTGACTTTTAACCAGCTATTGATCCATGAGAGAACCTTCACTCTTATTCCATGATTGCTTAGCTTGCCTAAGAGCCTTTAGTGAGACCATATCTCAAGGGCTTTCTGAAAGATTAAGTGTACTATCTCCACTGGATCACCCTTGTCCACATGTTTGTTGACTGCCTCAAACAATTCTAATAGATTAGTGAGGTATGATTTTCACTTACAAAAGCCATGTTGATTCTTCCCCAACAAATTGTGTTCATTTATGTTTCCTGTAATTCTGCTCTTTACTACAGTTTCAACCAATTTGCCTGGTACTGAAGTTAGGCTTATGGGCCTGTGATTGCCAGTATGGCCTCAGGAACCTTTTAAAAAAATTGGCATCACATTAGTTATCCTCCAGTCATCTGATACAGAAGCTGATTTAAGCAATAGGTTACATACCACAGTTAGTAGTTCTGCAGTTTCGTATTGGAGTTCCTTCAGAACTTTTAGGTGAATACCATCTGGTGCTGGTGACTACATACTGTTTAATTTATCGATTTGTTCCAAAACTTCCCCTACTGACACCTCAATCAGAAAAAGTTACTCAGCTCTGTCATCTAAACAAATGGCTCAGGTGTGGGAATCTCCCTCACATCCACTGCAGTGAAGACCAATGCAAAGAGTTAATGTAGCTTCTCCGCAATGGCCTTGTCTTCCTTGAGTGCTCCTTTGTGCCTTGATCGTACAGTGGACCCAGTAATTGTTTGGCAGGCTTCCTGCTTCTGATGTACTAAAAAAAAGTTTTGCTGTTAGTTTGTATGTCTTGTTAGTTGGTCTTCAAAGTCTTTTTTGGCCTGCCTAATTATAGCTTTACACTTGACTTGCCAGAGTTTATGTTCCTTTCCATTTTCCTTAGTAGAGTCTGACTTCCAATTTTTAAAAGATGACTTTTTGCCTCTAATGTCTTCTTTTACTCTGTTGTTTAGCCATGGTGGCATTTTTTGGTCCTCTTAATATGTTTTTTAATTTGGGCTACACATTTAGTTTGAGCCTCTATTAAGGTGTTTTTAAAACGTTTCCATACAGCTTGCAGGCATGTCACTCGTGACTGTTCCTTCTAATTTCCACAGCTTCCTCACTTTTGTTTAGTTCTTTTTTTAAGTTAAATACTACTGTGGTGGGTTTCATTGGTATTTTTTCCCCCTACAAGGATGTTAAATACATTATGGTTCAGCTATAGTCACCTCTTATACCATATCCCATGCACAACTTCAGACTAAACCAAGAACTGCCTCTCCCATTGTGGGTTCCAGGATTAGCTGCCCCAAGAAGGGTCATTAATGGTGTCTAGAAATTTTATCTCTGCATCCATCCTGAGGGGACATGTTCCTGGTCAACACAGGTATAGTTGAAATCCCCCATTATTATTTGGTTTTCTGTTTTTGTAGCCTCTCTAATCTCCCTGAGCATTTTATAGTCATCCTTATCCTAGTCAGGTGGTCAGCAGCATATTCCTAGTGCTATACTCGTATTATTCAAGCATGTAGTTTCTAGCCATTGAGACTCTATGGTACTGTTTGATTTATTTAAGATTTTTACTATGCCTTCTTCACATATAGCATCATTCCCTCATTAGCACAACCTACTCTGTCATTCCTATATATTTTATGCCTCAGTATTACCATGTCCCATTGATTATCATTCCACCAAGCTTCTGCAATGCCTATTATATCAAGATCCTCTTTTAATATCAGGCACTCAAATTGACCTATCTTGGTATTTAGACTTCTAGCATTTGTACAAAATTTGTCATTTTTTAATTGTCTGCCACTATGTGATATAATTGAATGGAACTCTTTCATCGGTTTCTTTTCCATTCCTCTGTGTACTTTACTAACTTCTCTCCTTTCCTCTTTAGTAGGATATATAGTATCCTGTGACACTCTGTATCTCAGGCGAACACCCTGCACCCCCATGTGCATCCTTATAATATGATTGTGTGGTATCCAATGCAAAGTTTGTCATGTCAGGTGTCTTTGGAAGGCTCATGATGCACCGAGCATTGTTATTATAGTAATGTTATAGGTTGTAATTTCATGCATATAGTTATGAGACTGAAAATGTGCCCTCATAGCCTAAAACAAGCCCAGGCAAAATTCTCCAGAAGCAGATGGGCAGTTCACACCTCATCAGGGCACATATGGCACAAACCCAGCCCAGCCTCACAGGAACAAAGGACTCTGGCCTAGGCAGCAAGAAAAGATATGTTGGACTCTCAAGTGAGTCACCCCCATCCCGTTGGTCAGTTTGGGACTACGATGAGGTAATGCTCTCCTGACTCTGAAATGGGGGGTGGGGAGGACAAAAAGCCAAGGGAAAGAAAGGACATGGTAAAAGGGAGAGATGTTTGCCATGCTCTTTCTCTCTTCCACCTCCATCTACAGACACCGCCACCAAGTGACTGAAGCACTGATCAAAGGGGAGAGCCTGACTAAAAAGTAACCAGCCAGCCTGTGGTGAGAAGCATCTAAGTTTGTAAGGGCACTGAAAGCGTTAAGATCAGCTTAGAATGCATTTTGCTTTTATTTCATTTGACCAAATCTGACTTCTTGTGCTTAGATTTTAAGTGATTGTAAGTCAATGTTTTGTAGTTAATAAATTTGTTTGTTTATTCTACCTGAAGCAGCGCGTTTGGTTTGGAGCAGGTCAGAGACTCCTCTTGGGATAACAAGCCTGGTACATACCAATTTCTTTGTTAAACTGATGAACTCATACAAGCTTGCAGCATCCAGCGGACATAACTGGACACTGCAAGACAGAGGTTCCTAGGGTTGTGTCTGAGACCGGAGATATCGGATAGTGTCATTCAGTTGCACAATCCAAGCAGTTGCTGGACAAAAGTGCTCACTCACGTAGCTGGGACCAGCTTACATGCCAGAGGCTGTAGGTGAACAGCCTGGGAGTGGGGGTTCTCACAGCAGAGCAGGGTAAGGCTGGCTCCCAGGGTCAAGGATTGGAGTGACCTAGCAGACCACCGGTCCAGATAACACCAGGGGAACGTCACATATCCCCTTTAATAAAGCCTCCCCTAAAGAACATGTCTGTCCAAACTGTGCACTCCTCTTCACCTGTTGGCTTTCCCACAGTCCTGAGCTTAAACACTCCTCTATGACCCTTTTAATTTTACATCCCAGCAATCTGGTTCTGTTTTGGCTTTGGTGGAGCCCATCCTTTCTGTATAGGGTCCTTCTTTCCCAAACGGTTCCCCAGTTCCTAATAAACCTAAACCCCTCCTCCCTACACCATCGTCTCATACATGCATTGATACCCTGCAGTTCTGTCTAACTGACCCTGCGTGTGGAAGGGGAAGCATTTCAGAGAATGCTACCATGGACGTCATGCACTTCAATCTCTTATCTAGAAGCCTAAATTCAAGTGAGAGGCAGTGGCAAGAAGATAAAAACAAAAATAAGCAGTCCTTAACCAAGGCTGGTCTACATATAGAGCTATTCCTAATTAACTCCATGTGTGGACTCTAATTCTGGAATAAAAGTGCCCATCCATGGAATTGGGAATAACTATGTGTAGACAAGCCCTAACAAAGCCTCTTGGTTAGCAGAAATATTCCTTGTGTGTAAGCAAAATAATTAATTTCCCAATTCCTCCTTTCTGACTAGGGGTATGTATACACTACCACTTGTCAGTATAAGTAATGTCGCTCAGAGGTGTGAATAAGCCACCAAGTGACCTAAATTGCACTGACCTAAGCACCGGTGTGGACAGCACTAGGTCGTCAGTAGAGCTTCTTCTGCCGACATAGCTACTGCCGCTTGCTGAGGGTAGGTTAATTAAGTCAACAGGAGATCTCTCTCCAGTCAGCTTAGAACGGCTACACAAGAGAATTTACAGCGGCACAGCTACATCCGTGCAGCTGCACCGCTGTCTGCTCACTAGTATAGCCATAGCTTCCAGATCCTCCTTTCTCACTGAGCTGCAGAAAGGGTAGGTATTTCCAGTAGACATAAGGAGGTGTTACTACCGTTATACAAGGCACTGGTGAGACCTCATCTGGAATACTGTGTGCAGTTCTGGTCTCCTATGTTTAAGAAGGATGAATTCAAACTGGAACAGGTACAGAGAAGGGCTACTAGGATGATCGGAGGAATGGAAAACCTGTCTTATGAAAGGAGACTCAAGGAGCTTGGCTTGTTTAGCCTAACCAAAAGAAGGTTGAGGGGAGATATGATTGCTCTCTATAAATATATCAGAGGGATAAATACTGGAAAGGGAGAGGAATTATTTAAGCTCAGTACCAATGCGGACACAAGAACAAATGGACATAAACTGGCCATCGGGAAGTTTAGACTTGAAATTAGACAAAGGTTTCTAACCACCAGAGGAGTGAAATTCTGGAATAGCCTTCCAAGGGAAGAAGTGGGGGCAAAAGACCTATGTGGCTTCAAGATTAAACTCAATAAGTTTATGGAGGAGATGGTATGATGGGATAACATGATTTTGGCAATTAATTGATCTTTAACTATTCATGGTAAATAGGCCCAATGGCCTGAGATGGAATGTTAGATGAGGTGTGTCAAGGTTCCTTCCCCACTCTGAACTCTAGGGTACAGATGTGGGGACCTGCATGAAAAACCCCCTAAGCTTATTTTTACCAGCTTAGGTTAAAACTTCCCCAAGGTACAAACTATTTTACCTTTGGACTTTATTGCTGCCACCACCAAGCGTCTAACAAATTATATATATATATATATATATATATATATATATACACACACACACACACACACATATATACACACACGGAAAGAGCCCACTTGGAAACGTCTTT
This sequence comes from Natator depressus, assembly GCF_965152275.1. NCBI lineage: Eukaryota > Metazoa > Chordata > Testudines > Cheloniidae > Natator > Natator depressus. Next base: position 258,910,850 of record NC_134234.1, read on the forward strand.
CCCCCAAAAATCCTCCCAAACCCTACTTTATTGCTGATTTATTGCTTTATTGCTGCCACCACCAAGCCCTACACCCCCTTTCCTGGGGAAGGTTTTATAAAAATCCTCACCAATTTGCATATGTGAACATAGACCCAAACCCTTGGATCTTAAGAACAATGAAAAAGCAATCAGGTTCTTAAAAGAAGAATTTTAATTGAAGAAAAAGTAAAAGAATCACCTCTGTAAAATCAGGATGGTAAATACCTTACAGGGTAATCAGTTTCAAAACACAGAGAATCCCTGTAGGCAAAACCTTAAGTTACAAAAAGACACAAAAACAGGAATATACATTCCATTCAGCACAACTTATTTTTATCAGCCATTTAAACAAAACAGAATCTAACGCATATCTAACTAGACTGCTTATTAGCCCTTTACAGGAGTTCTGACCTGCATTCTTGCTCTGGTCCAGGCAAAAAAACAACAACATAGACAGAGAGAACCCTTTGTTCCCCTCCCCCCCGCCCCCTCCAGCTTTGAAAGTATCTTGTCTCCTCATTGGTCATTTTGGTCAGGTGCCAGCGAGGTTATCTTTAGCTTCTTAACCCTTTACTGGTGAAAGGGTTTTTTCCTCTGGCCAGGAGGGATTTAAAAGTGGTTAGCCTTCCCTTTATATTTATGACAGGGTGGGATCTGAGTTCCTCCAGAGAATTCTTTCCTGGGTATCTGGCTGGTGAATCTTGTCCACATGCTCAGGGTTCAGCTGATCACCATATCTGGGGTCAGGAAGGAATTTTCCTCTAGGGTAGATTGGCAGAGGCCCTGGGGGTTTTTCACCTTCCTCTGCAGCATGGGACATGGGTCACTTGCTGGAGGATTCTCTGCATCTTGAAGTCTTTAAACCATGATTTGAGGTCTTCAATAGCTCAGACATAGGTGATAGGTCTATTGCAGGAGTGGGTGGGTGAGATTCGGTGGCCTGCATTGTGCAGGAGGTCAGACTAGATGATCATAATTGTCCCTTCTGACCTTAATATCTATAAGTCTACGAGGGTGAGCTTCTTCTCCCTGCCTGCTCTCTGCGAGCCTGATTCAATGTCCACTTAAGTCAATGGGTACCTTTTCACTGACTTAAATAGGCTTTCAATTAGGCCTCATATTCCTGCTCGGAGGAGCTTCTAGTTAATCTCTTCACTATTTTAGTGTTGGATACCTACACCTGTTCATGTTATACATCTTTGCTTTTCCAGCCAACCCTCCCCAACCAAAAAAATAAGTTTTGCTTCCTCAGCAAGGCCAACAAAACAAAATTGGAGCTTGTAAGCCCAAAGTGCAGCAGAGTAAGACTGAGCAGATTCTTGTCAGTTTCATAGCTGTCCACAGGTTTCTAAATGAAACTGACAAGAATCATGTCAATTTCTTTCTGTGGCTTAGAATGTGTGAGCAGAGGAAGCCCTGAAGTTAGTGATTAGGGGGACCCCCTCAAAAAAAAAAAAAAAAAAGGTGGAGGAAGGAGCAGAAGAGAACAGCCACCACACTTACTCCAAAACTGCAGGAGCCAGGATGCTAAAAAAAGGAGGGGTAAAATAATCCCTACCCACAGTCAAAGCAGTGAGGAGAATCTGGAGAGTAATGAAAATTATTTTGTGTGGGGAAGTGGGACAAGAAAAAGAAAATATAGGGGATGAGAGAGAAAGGGAAAGCAGTTGCAGAAAAGAGTATATTCTGGCGTTGTACATACCTATTATTGACACTCATCTTGAGGGCCTGTACAGTGGATTTGACACACAGCAGTAATGTGACACCGTAATCCAGGATGATAAAACCCTTACATCAAGTAATCATGTATTCCATTTGTGTGTGACATTATGATAGATAGATATATACACACACACACACACCCCCACCCCCCCATGTGGACGGAATGGAGAGAGGAAGAGTCACCTTACTTGTTTCTTTCCACTTGCTATATTTGAAACACAGCCAAGTAAAATATCAGGGTTTTTCAAATGGAACAACTATTCTAGGACAGATTGAGTCTCAACAGATTTCAAACAAAGCCCTTAGGGAGAAGAACCTTTCAACTCTTTCCTCACCCTCCCCACTAACCTAGTGGAACAAAAGTGAAGGAAAGGTGTCCCATATTCACTGCCATTAAACAATCTCATAAGCAGGTGCTTGCCAGTCCCTCTAGCATTTCTTACTCCGGTTTGAGGGAGAGCAAGTTAAGATGGGCAGTGTTATTTTTCCCCCCATAGAATCAAACAATTTTTGCCCCATTCAAGAAAAACAGAATGAATTTAGGATGAGTGGTCAGCCTCAGCCTTAAGTCTTCATGGCTTTATTTACACTGATTTTTTAAGTTATTTTGGTAACTGTAAAAACACACTACACAGAAAGAGGAAAACAAGAAGAAAATCAGCTTACATAGAAAACAATGCATTTGCAACTATACCAAGACAAGACTACATAACATGATACGGTAATGTAATGAATGTTCTCATGCTAAAGTATTTCTAGATTTAGATTAATAATAAATTGTTCACATTCCATCCACTCTCCCACACATCCTCAATGAGCACCACCCAACTCTAAAGCCTGAATTGCAGACACTATTCTTCCTGGAAAAAGTTCTCTGAGACCACAAGCTTTTCTACTTTCTATACCTACACTCACCAAGCAGACACAAGGAACACTGCACCCTCAGAGTTCAGCATACTGTCTCTGCAGCACTCCTCTATTTTTTCGAGTGTAGGGGGGGAAATTCTTGAAAGAGTCACTGAGTCCATGTTCCAAGTACATATTGGGTTAGTGTTTAGATCACTCATAGCAACTTGGCAAGTTTCAACTTAGTACCCAACCCTGGATGTTACAAAACCACAGCAAATTAATATAATTGACAGGATCAGCTCAAGAGAGCAAGGAGTGGAACAGCCAGGCTCTGCAAACTAGCATGGAGATGTACTGGCAAATTGTCCATGGAAGTTTAGGACCAGAACAACACAGGATACTATAGGTCAAGACTGTGGTCCAACAGGAGAGCTGCGAGGGAACCCAGGACTAGGAGAGTAAGGGGTACTGCAGTTTAGGGTTGAGAAAAGTCAGTTAAGTTGTACACAGCCATTCAAGATGTCAAAAGTAGGGAATATTGTGCTCGTTCTTCACAGTAGCAACACTGTTTAAGAGGGATATGTACACAGCCCATGGTTTAGATTCTGCTTAGCTCCCCATATAATTAACTCTTTACTTCATAAAACCATTATATAAAAGTTCTCTTGAAAAAGGATATCAAAACAAAACCGTTCTAAAATATTTTAGATCGTTTTAAGCCATATTTACCAAAGTATTACAAAAAAGTCCACATCTAAAACAGTAAAATTTTCAAAAAGACTTAAATCCAACATGGAATAATTGTGATTAAAATACTGCCATTGATGACAGCTTGACGACTTGAATGAGAAGAGATGGTTGATTTCAATTCAGTAACTACTTGTGGATAAAGTCTAAATCACAAAAGCCACTACTGCAGCTGGCAGTAGTCAGCAGTCTACTTAGATCCTTGCATGGCCCGTAACATTTCAGCGTTAGAAAAGGCCAAACATAGGGACTAAACAGCATAAAAATAAATCCTCTCATGATCAGGTCAGAAGCACAATGGTGCTGGAGAAACTAGCACTGCCGACTCTGTTAGGTGATGGAGGAGGAAAGCCAGGGTTGTTTTGTTTATCTAAAAGCTTTCATGCTCAAACTCTTAGTCCAGTGCCTTTCATAAGCATCAAGTTTACTTGAACTAGTTTAAAGATTTTTTCTAAAATATACATTCTAATTAAAAAGCCACCCTAGAGATATGCATGAGCCAGCTACAAATGCCTAGATATACCCAACCCAACAGTCTCACATTATAGGGAAATCAAGCAAGCAGTATGAAACCCTCTGAGGCGATTACATATTATACCCTCATTTCAGATAGTAACCTTTCAAGCTGCAACAAGAGCAACAGGAATTGTGTAGTACAAATTCTACGAAGTGGCCCTCCAAGAAGAGCACCCATTGTCATTTAGTTCTGCAAGGGCTTTAGTTAAAGATGACCTGCGAAGGAAAAAAATAATAGGACCATGCACTGCTTTTCTTTTTAATAATGTATAAAGGCATGAAAGGAGACATGAAAGGATTTGTTTCTGCTTTAGGGAAAAAAAACAGGTCTTATCCATCCCTGTTTTTCTTGAAGACTATAGATATCTGGAGAACTAACAGAACCAAGACATCATGAGTGAAATTGAATTAACCGATGATGTTACTTTTAAATAGATTAAACAAACGAACATCCTTTCAAAGACTTGGAAGAAAAGTTGTGTAAGGACATCTTCACCTAGCCAATGAAGGGCTGAGACAGCTCCCCACACACATAAGACCGCCAATGAGTACGCCATCAGAGGTAAAACTTGACATTACTAATAATCCTTAGCTAAAATTTATTTTAAACCCTGCTTACAAACACCCTGCAGGCTTTCTTTATGTATCAAAGCACCAAGAAAAGCACAAACCTAATTATTTTTCTGGTTTTTAGGTCATCTTAAAAAGAATCTCTCTTCAGATGCTCCATTGCAGGGGATTGGTCTCTTCGCTTTGGGGACTTTCCTTTATAATCTGCCAAGGGACCATAAAGGTTCATTTAAGTGCAGGTTTTAGCACAAACAAAGGTCCCATCATTCCTAAAGCCCCTGGAACCTGATTTAAAGATCAAAGTCCAAATTTACATTTTGTCAAACAGAGACTTAACCTTTTCTACCAGAGAAATAAATGCAACGGGGCACTATCAGGATGTATAAGCAGGCAGTTGGGAAGAACCTAACTTGTCAGAATATCCAAAGGTTTCTCACAGATACCTGAGTCTGAGAGTACAGCAGGTACACAAGGCTACCAGATTCTCCAAGATCACGTGGAAGAGTGCTGGCACCCAAACGTCATCCTCACCTACTGGGATTATACAGCTGCGAGTCACACACTCTGATCTAAGTGATGGTATCATAATACTATTCAGAAGTAACATCAGATTTGCAAATCACTGCCATGGGTAAACAAGTGATCCATTTTCTGAAGGCCTGGAGTTTACTGAAATGGTCGAATGCTATTCTGCTTTCCTCAGACCATTAACAAAAGTTTATCAATCAAGGAATATATGACTAGCCTGCCAGCCAAACACCCTCTTCCCATCACAGTTGCTTCTACAGAGCAACAGGGCTGTCACTGCCCCTCTTTTATTACGTCAAGGGACCTTACTGAGAAGATACAGCAGACAAAAACACAGATACATATAATCCAAGTTGTGTTAGAAAAATATGAAAACCCATTTAAGGTGTTGGGTTTAGAAAACTCTTCAACCAAAAAAAAAGTAGGTGCAATAAGCTTTTTAATAAAAGGAAAAATTCAAAACCACTCTTTAAAAAAAAACCCAAAAACCTGTGATGGTGAAAGGTGCCATACTGAAAGTCCCCAAAAGAAAACAGCTTCTCTCACACAAGGCCCAGCTAATGCATCAGAACCCAAACTTGAAAGGAGTTCAGCCTCCATTATCCCACTCAGTCTTGACTGACACTGGCCAAAAGATCTGACTGTGGTGTGGGCACCTGCCCACTACAAAATGTACTAAGAACCACTAATTCATTACAAAAAGAAAAGGAGGACTTGTGGCACCTTAGAGACTAACAAATTTTTCACTTGTTGAGTCTTTAAGGTGCCACAAGTCCTCCTTTTCTTTTTGCAGATACAGACTAACCTGGCTGCTACTCTGAAATAATTCATTACAGTTATCCACTGATGAGTCAGCAGATTGTAACATGTTTCAATTGCTAAGGATATGAGCATACCATTCCCAAATCTCTAAGCCCCCCAACCTCTTTTTAAATAAAAGAGCAAGTAACGACACATCAGAAAAAGAGCAAGGGTGTGGCCCAGTCAAACTGCACCCCCCCCCCCCCAATCATACTGGAAGGGTTGTCATGTTGAGGGCTAAAGATAAGGCCAGTTCATAGGCACTGACTCCGTGGGTGCTCCAGCCCTGGAGCACCCACAGAAAAAAAAAAGTTACAGGGTGCTTAGCACCGACAGGCAGCGAAGATCCCCGCTAGAGCCTCCCACCAGCCCCACTGATCAACTCCTCCGCCTCCCTTCCAGTGCCTCCTGCATGCTGCGGAACAGCTGTTGAACATCCCCCGGGGCCTATAGGAATCATAGAATATCAGGATTGGAAGGGACCTCAGGAGGTCATCTAGTCCAACCCCCTGCTCAAAGCAGGACCAAACCCCAATTTTTGCCCCAGATCCCTAAATGGCCCCCTCAAGGATTGAACTCACAACCCTGGGTTTAGCAAGCCAATGCTCAAACCACTGAGCTATCCCTCCCCCCGGAAGGAAGCCAGTGCCTGTGGGCCAATTTACACTCAAACATGGCATGACACCAGTGTTGTACTGAGTATGGAAAAGGATGGAGAACAACCAGGAAGGCATGGGGGAAAGCTGCCTGGATGAAAAGTTTCCCCTGACTCTGCCACAATGGATCACTTGTTGATTCACACCCCACCCTTTTAATAACAGAATCCCAATACAATCTGCCTACCTAACTTGCACAGTTAATGTTTGCAGTGTTGTAGCAACATTGGTCCCAGGATATGAAAAAGACAATGTTGGTTGATCATGAAATATCTTTTATTGGACCAACTTTGTTGATGGAAGCTACATAGTTTTGAGCTACACAAAGGACTTTTTAAGGTCTGGGAAAGAAAGCAGATCTTCCCCACATCTGAGAAAGAGCTTGGTGTAGCTCAAAACCTCGTAACTTCCACTAACAAAGTTGGTCCAATAAAAGATATCTTCATCTATCTTATCTCTTGCATATTTAATACATTATAACTTTCTCTTTCCCATGGTGGGTAGAGAATAAGGCACTTTCTGTGACAAGAGATCACAGAAGGTGTGTGCTGGGCATGGGGGCTGCAGACACCTCCTTCCCCACCACACGCTTGTTTAAAGGGGCCATACCACGCAGTACCCGGTGGGCGCACCACTGTAAATACAACTGGTAGCTAAAAGGAGAGGCATCAACACAACACACTCAGGAAGTATGCTCTTCATTCCTCAGAGAAGCCCAGTCCCATTGTTTTGATGAGACCCTGTGAGTGAGCAGTTCTAGATTGCCCATCCAGAAGGCAACAAGGTGCTGCTAACTACATGCTTAATGTATTCATAATACAATCACCCCATCTCCTCTGCTTTGCATATAGTGTGCATCTCTCTCTCTCTTTTTTAATCATTAACACACACACACCCTAGCACAACACCACATTCACCCCCACTTCAAACTTCACTGGTCTTAAAACAAATCATTATTGGGGGTCAGAAGGTAAAGAGGTGTGGGACACTTCAATTTTCTCTTTTGAACGAAGAAGCTATTCTACTAAATCTGAAGAGGGTGAGACCAGAAGAACCTTCCTATCTCCTCCCATCCCGCCTCAACCTACCCCCTCCTACTTCGTCACCCGCCCCGAATCCGAGTCCCTGGGCACCCCTGTTTGTAACCGGGTTTTTATCGTCAGCCAAGGGGAGCGGGGCGGGCCCTACTAACAGCCACTGGGCCGCACGCTGTGAATCATCCCCCCCCGGGCCCCGCCACCGCCCTCCCACGCGCACACGCCCCCTCCCCCACCCCCGGAGCAGTGTCCCCTCGGAGCAACTAGGGGATCCGTTACCTGCGACCCTCCCTCCCCCGCGCGGAGGGGGGAGCGCGGGGCGGGGTCTCTCAGTGGCGCGGGCGGCGGGGCCCCGCTCCAGGCCGGGGGGGGCTCCGCAGCGGCGGCGGTTCGGGGGTTTCTCGCTCCATTCTCCCCTCACACACAGGAAATAACACAGGGTCAGCTGACCCCGCCCAGCCAATGGGGAGGTGGTGGAACAGCGCGCGCCAGCGGGAGCAGCGCGAGGCGGCGGCAGGTCCCGGGCAGGGAGGCAAGGAGGAGGGCGGCGCGTGCGTGCGTGCGCGCGCGCTCTCGAGGTGTGTGCTGGGCGTGGGGGCTGCAACCACCTCCTTCCCCCCCCCCACGCGCTTGTTTAAAGGGGCCGCGTCACCCAGTACCCAGCGGGCGCACCGCTGGCTCGGGGCAGCTGGTGCCTCTTCCCTGCGGGTGAGGGGCTCCAGCAAACGGCGGCTGTAGCGCAGCTCGGCGCCAGGCTCCTCTCTCCAGCTTCCCCACTACCGCCACCCGGTGGCCCCCGGGACAGAGGCGGCTGGTGCTTTTCACGCTACGTGCAGCGGCCCCCAATGGACGCGCAGCCCAGCCCAGCCCGGGCTCCAGCCCTGCCCTGGGTGGGGGCAGGTGGCTCAGTAGAGAACGAGACCCACGTGGCCCGGCGGCAGCAGCAGCGGCGCCAATCGCTGGGAGCTCCTGGGGGAAACGGGGTGTGCCGGGCAAGGCTCTGCGGCTGCCCCGCGCACAGAGAAATCAGGGCTAGGAGCAAGCCCGGACCGTCCCATTTCAGCGCCCTGCAAGCAGTTCCCCCGTCCCTGCCTTCCCAAGGCTCTGCCCCTTTGCTAACGCTCAGGGCTCCCGCGGCCGGGCACAGGCTGGGGCACCATGTGAGAGTGACCTTTTAAGCAGCGTTTACTGGTTCTGGCCTGCTTTACAGGTCCGCAGTAACGCTCAGGACTGGAGGTTGCTGCAAAGTCTTCCTTAAGCACCGCTCCCAGCGCTAACCCCCAATGAAAAGGGGATGCAGTAAGGCTGGGCTGGGCTGGGCCCAGGTCTAGGCCCTTCAGCTATGTTGCTGCTGCTGTCCCTTTACCTGACAAAAATAACTTCAATTTTCCATTTGTAAGTTGTGCTAAGGTGACATTACTACGGAATTTTTAAAGCTCTGATTTTTCTGAGTTACTTTAGAATCTAATCGATGCTGTTTGGTCACTTTTTGTACCTCACTCAGCTGGAACATGAAAGCTGGACTGCTCACTTCTGTGCATTTTCATTGGAATCAAAAGTCAATAACATTTTCTAGTGAGGGCATTATACATTAACCCTTAAATTTTGGCCGAAAGTACAGTGCTCTTTTAACGAGCAAGGTACTGCAGAGCAACACTGCAGTACAGTAGTAGAGCTGTAGAGAGCCCAGGAAGCAGCAGGGAGGGTGTAATTCAGATCTAATGTACGCCACCAGACCTGAAAGCAAGGGGGAAAACTTACATAAAGCCTATCTGCTTTATACATGACTTCGGCCTGTAGTATCAGCTCTTCACTTTCACAAGTGCTATACTATTTTCAGAAACAATTTGAAATAAACAATTTTTAAATGCTCTTGTAATATCCCATACAAATCTTTAATTTAAGGGTGATTAAGTGCACTTCCCCACCTTGAGCAGTAAGTTCAAGGTTTTGTGTGGGTATTTCCTGGTGTACAAAAAATTAGCATACTAGTGTAGGGGACTGAAACATGGAGCTTGGTGGAAGGGCCAGCTGGGAAGCACGGATGCAAAGCCTGTCAGATAATCATCTTCTCCATTTAGAATTTGTATGTCAGTGAAGGAAGCTTTGAGACACTCTAGCTTCCTCCATCTGCCACTCATAGCTTTTCATGTGAAAATGCAGGATACTGTCAGGCAGAAAATCTTTAAGTACTCAGCAGAGAAAACTCGATCATTTAAATCTCTCTAGAAGGAGTTTTACAGAGCAAATACGATGGTTTCAGTTAAGTTTCCCCAAGCCCTGCTCACAAGAGCCTCATCCCTTGTTGTAGGCCTTACTCTGGAAGTAGACCCTTGCTTATAGCTCAGCCAGTAAAAATTTCAAAATTACACTGTACAATGCATTCTCTGTCAAAAGTGATTATAAGTGAGACTGGGGCCTAGATGCGACAGGCTGAAGTGCAGTCTAAGTAAGACTGAAGTTGTGGCAATAGATTGGGGGAGGCAACCAGAAAATATATCTACCCCACTCTATTGATTATAAGTGCCTACCATTTGTCACTCAATTTAGCAATTTGGGGGGTGTTACTGAATCCACAGCTGCTGTTAGACCACCATGTATATGGTAGGAAGAATTAGATTTTTATTGGTCAAAGTCAATTTAACTGTACACATACACAAACTGATGTAAATTTTTATTATTAATGGAAATATTTTTTCCAGGCAGGCGAAGTAAGAAAAATGCAGCTTGAGAACTTATTGGAGTTGGATTTAAGGATATTTACTTTGTATGTTTTGACATGTGATGTTGACAATTTGTGATTTAACAGTTATAAATCTTTAACTTTTTGAATCTCAACATGTACTGTCATTAAAAATTGTCTGCCTCCCGCCCCCAAAATTTCCTGCAACAGTGAAAATTTAAATAGGGGAAAAAATAATAAGAAATGCTTAATAACAAACTGATATTATCCATCAAAATTATATAAAAAATAAAAATCTATTCTCCCATGCCTAATCATATAGCAAAAGTTTCTGGTAAGGTGTCTCCTCCCACAATCTTTGACTTGTCAGGCGCATGCAACTGTTCCTTTCTGATGCAAACCTTCTGCTGTAATCTATGATGCCTTATCTCCCTCAGACTAAATTGCTGCAATGCTCTCTACATGAACTACCTGGAAACTGCAGTTTGTTCAGAAGGCAGGAGCCATCTTATGAAGCAGAATCTCTCCAAAAGCACATTACACCAGTGCTCTGATCTGCATTAGTTACCTATTGGTTTCTAGATACAGTTTAATGACTTCACCTATAAACCCCTGAATGGTTTGCAAAAAAATGCCATGAGAAATGCCTCTCTCCCAGTGATACTGCCACAAGGGTGGTTAGTTGAGGTGCTCAAGCTGGAGTTCCTGTGATACAGCTTCTGGCAGTATGTTCACCATGAGGAACCCTCCACTTTGGAACCTACCTTTCCCTGGTATGATATAGCCCAAATCTTGTTGGCCTTCAGAGGATGCTAAAAAGCTGTTGGAGATGGAAGACCATGATAAGGGCTGTTATCTTGAGGGAGGGGTATTAATGGATTGAGAGTTTAGAGTGGAGGATAGTTTTTTTTGTATAGATATTAAAATACATAAAATACAAAGCTATTTATAGGCCATGATGTTTAAAATAACTTTCTATTTAGGCTGATTTCTTGTAAAAATTAATGTATGTATGGTGTGCATATTTTTGATTTATGAACATATAAACAATCTATAAGAGTCATCTTCTAAAAAAATCAGGAATTTCTTTGTTAAAGATGCAAAAAAAGTTAGACTGAAAAAAATAATTAGGAACATATGATACTGCACTAGGGGACCACTGGTCTGATTCCATATGGAAATTCCTCTCTCCAGCAATGGCCATTACCAGATGCGTCAAAAGAAACAAGGAGGAGTAATTTTTAAACGTTTGCAACTCAAACTAATCAACACATTTACTTATTCTTATAAAATTCATTTTGTGCTTAAAAAGAGTATGTGCTTAGTAAATTTGGGGATGATGTACCATAGTTTGAGAACTGGTGACATAGTGTATGTACAACTGGTGATAACTAGGTTGGTTTATAGTAAAGTATTAGAATAAGTATCCGTTGTAATTATGCTAATTAAAGCTACCAAGGTGATATGGCAAGTACTTTTGAGTTTTAGACATGGTATGCTAAGTCCAAGAACTACTTACACTATGCTGCTCATCCATGAGAGATTTCATAACAAGTGTCAAAGCCTCATTTATCATATCAGCAGGTTGTTTCTGCTAAAATAATCAGCAAGTAAGTAGTTAACAACATTGACTTCTAAATGGTGATCTTTAGGTTTCAGAGTTAACGACTCTATTGAGCTGAATGGGGCAGTTCACTCCTCAGTGATATTATTTTAGGTTGCCTGAACACTCAGGAAGACAACCATGCATCAATTTACATTTGATTGATGTGTTTAAAGTTTTTCTTCACAACTGAGGGCTACAATTCTTTTTCTTTAGAGGAAAGAAATCTTAGATTCTGCAGAATCCACTGAATGACAACCATTTGACTACAATAATTTCAACGTAGAAATAATTATGGCTAATAGAACTAATTAAAAATTAAACCCATTGAGACACTTAGGCCCCAGTCCTGTAATCAGATCCATGTGGCTGAAACCCTACACCTGTGCAGATCTAACTGCAGGATCAAGGCCATAAGTAACCATCTATACTTGAAGCGAGTCACTTTTAAAAGTTAAAAAAAAAAAAAAAGAGAGAGAGAGAGATTTGTTAGGTATAGCCAAAAAGAAATTCTTAAGGGGCCATCTTAAAATTAATATAACAAACTAATCAACAGATTTGCTTGTAAATTCTCAGAAAATTCATTCTGAACTCCAACAATAAGTGCTGTACATAGAGAGGATATACTATATTATTCATACATAAGAAAGACCTAAGTCCCTGCTTTTAGTGCAAATGTCTACACAATCTCAACTACAGACACACAATGGCATCTCCCGTTCCCTCCATTTATTACCCTCCAAAACCTGCCTCTTTCTCCATACATTCCTTTTTCCTCATCCCCATCAGGAAGCCTCAGTTTGAGAATACTTGTATATAAATGAGGGTGGGATGAGAGGCAACGTGACAGCTAACATTTGAACCCTTTAGCATGGAGACTCAAAGAATCCTGGGAAAAGTAAAGGCATTTAAGTAGTCACTGAAAGCTCAAGTAAATTTCTCCCTGCTCCTGCAGCCATCAAAGTGCACAGGGTAAATAGCACTGGTCACTTTAGTATTCACAGGTTCCATCTGCTACTTCAGTATCAGGTTTACCTTGCAAATCCCATTCCTGTCTCTCACAGGACACAAGTTCTCATGGGGATTTGAAAATTCCCTCTGACCCTGAGAGGACTGACAACTGCAGATGAGATAGTCTCCTTTAGACATGGAGGTCACCAATTCTGATCTAGCCATGGGTCAGAAGTTACTCAGTCATGACCACACTCCAGTAACATATATTAAGAGCTGGGGGCGGGGGGGTGTCACAACCACATGCAAAAGTCATGGGTATCCATCTATAGGGAGAAAAAGGATAGAAACAATGGTGTTTAACACATTTGTACCTTAAAGGTGGCTGTGCCAGATCATGGCTGAGGTGCACAGGGTGGGGATATTGTCTTTCCTGGGCCTTTTCTGTACCTAGAGTACATCAGCTTCCAGATGCTGCCAATTCAGCATCAAAATCAGCCTCTTAAAGGATTCATTTTATAAAAATATCACTAACTACTCTCAGCAACTCCCTCTGTCCGTGGACTGGAAGACATCAGACCACACAGGTGTTTCTAAGGGGGAGAGGATTTCTGAAGGTGGTTGGTGAGATTCTTTGAGGTGGAGTTTTTAGAGAAAAAGTTTGACGCTGAAAAGTACTGAACTGGCAGCACCTGGCAGGCTGACGTTATTACACACAGAGACCGGAGCATACAGATTTCTCCCAGGCACATACACTGCATTCCCTCCCCAAAATAGCATCTTTATCCCATCAAATTATTTCCCCTTTCACTCTATATTATGCAGCATACACACTCTCGATGTCACTGGTACAACTTTTATCTATAGCACTTAGATGTTATGGGGATGGGCACCAGAGAAAAAACTAGATATTAATACAAAAGAGGCCAGCAAGATTAGTCACATATAGACCACACTACCGTGGATTGAAACACTAGTTGTGAGACAGCTAATTCTTTAGGCAAATTCAAAGCAACAGCAGTTTGTCTGTCTTGAAGTGAGACAGACATCAGTATGGCTGCATTCGTTAGTATTTTCTAGCACTATTCCCATTTCTTCCTTCTACTCTCTTCACAGTGATTCAACTAAAAAGTCTTACATCTGACCACTGGTGGGAGGGGCAGTATTCAATCTCTCTCAGGACTCTGTGGTAAGAGCCTGGAGGGTTCCTCCCTCATTAATTCACTGGCATTAGACTCCCTAAAAGATACTAGTCAAAAAGTCTAGCTTCTTCATGGAAATATTTTATGTAGAGCAGAGAGTCTCAACCTGGTGGTCATGACTTGGTCCACCACTTGGAAATGGCTCTTCTTCAGACACCAGGGGCACCTCCATAAGCCACAGTGCTGAGGCCTGCAGTCCAATTGCTGCAATATCAAATCAGCCAGAGTGAAGAATTCTGGGGCATACGTAAGGAGAAGCTGATACAACTGGCTGAATGTGGGTGTCATGAGAGGAAAAAAAGTCAAAAACTGAAATATAGAAGAGAATTCTGATTCTCTTGCTTTATATTTCAATACTCCTCTCACCCCATCTCTCTTTTACAAGGAACTAGCATATGAAAATAAGATTTTTTCCCCCTTCAGATCTGTTCAGCTTCTGCTGCTTATTCCCTTCACTTCTTGTCAGAAACCTCCATTTGCAATATCAGAATTCGGTTGCTGTGGAAGTGGTTTTGATGTCGCAGACAAAGGAATCTGACTCTAGGAAGAGGAGCTGAACTTTTGAGGGAAAAATTATCCCATATCCATGAAGATGTTTTAAGTGTGTGAATTTAAAATACTAAGCCATACAAAATATATGGCTCACTGGCAAGACATTCTCCAGCGAGGCAGAAGAGAGCATTATATCAATAAATCCTCATTATCTGAATCACTAAACATATCAAAATAGTAAAAGAAGAAAATATTAGAACCACCACCCATCTCTTAAAACAGTCTTATGAAAACCAACTCTGCCTTGCCAGAACACGTTTTATAGAAGGGGATTTTAAAATGTGTTTGCCTTTAACAGGGGTTTTCTTTGTTGTTGTTTTTCTGCCCACAGGGGAGTGGGAATTTCCAGACTTGACAGGATCTCCCCATTTTTAAATCCCCATAACATAGGATCTCAAATTTTAGAGACAGTGGAGATTAGATTCCTACTTCCATTCCCCCACTGGTTTCTTCCCACATGTATGCAAGAGTTGTTTTGAATATCAGATTATCAAAAACTTCTTTGGGGGTATTTTTTCTATTAGAAGGTATAGGGTTGGTTCTCCACGTCACTGATCTCTTAGTATATAACAGACTCCCCACTTCTATGTAATTACAGAAGTTTAGGTACATTACAAAGCATCTGAGACAGGCTTATGGCAGGAGGTGGAGGGTAAGCAAGGTGGATTGGACTGGACCAGGACTGTTGGATGCTGATGGTATTCTTGGCTTGTCTGGTAAGAGGCCCGTACTTATGCCTGGTCTGAAGGACTATTTAGATATACAATAAATCTCAGGAACCTCCAGGGACAGAAACTAATGTTACACACCAATGAATTGCAGTTTTGTTATGACATATAGGAGGATTTTATAGCTCTGGTGACTCATGAAACACTGGACCCCCCCCCCACCCCAAATCATCATATTCTGATTTCCCTTATGCCTTATCTTCCCCCACCCTTCACAAGAAACCGCAAATCCAACAACTTCAAATTCAACTGATTTTAATATCTGCTATATCAAGAACTGCAAGGGCTAGAAACAATGCAGTATTGAAGCCACTAATCTCAACTTTCAAAAACCATTAATCCCTGACTCTAAGAGTTTAGCAACAAAGTCTTCTAAGATTGTGCTGGAACTGAAGTAGGAACATGCAGCAACAGTAATCAGAATGACCTGATTTTAAAATATGAGTATTACCTACTATCTTAGAAGCGTTACCTACACATAGATCAGAGTCCCAGGCTGTTAGTAACATCCTGGGCAGTTCCTACTTCCAGGTTCAAGAGGATCTACAAACAGTCCAATTAAGTTAACTGAACTTAATTTTTAAGATAATAAATCTTTGCTTCTATAGGCCATTACTGTTTCTCTTGGAGATGAAAAATAGGAACTCATTTTTCTAGGTGCATGGGACTCTAATGACCCAGCAAAGTTTGAGAGAAGAGGTAGTCACAGCTGAGGGACAAATATTTAACTTTTCTTTCAAGGTTTATGAAACCATTAGACTTTGTCTACAGGGAAAATGTTGGGTTTCTTGTTTGGTTTTAAATTGCCAGTACTGCTGTCTTTGTCAAGGTTCTGAATGTTGAGCCCCGGGGGGGGTCTTTCCATCTCATGCATCTTCACCAGTAAAAGAGGTGCTACAGTTCAAATTAAGCCCTCAGTGAGTTTGCACAGGTCTTAGCCAAGTTTAAGGTCCAGAATTCCATTCTTGCCAGGATAGAAAAAAAAACACTGCAGCAGAAATGATTTAATGACCAGTGATCAGAAATAATAAAAATTCAGTCCTAGGAACAACCACCAGCACCACTGACCTGAACCCAGTACTCACACTCATTAGATAGATAGATACACACACACACACACACACACACGGACCTGACCTTTGTGCAGGTCAGGGTAGGGAGAAAGCATATATCATCCCTCGAGGATGATATAGGTGACAAATCTGAGGAACTGTCCCAGATTGAGGTGTCATTAAAGGAAGTTTTGGAACAAATTGATAAACTAATCTGTAATAAGTCACCAGGAACAGATTGTATTCACCCAAGAGTTCTGAAGGAACTCAAATGTGAAATCGCAGAACTACTAACTGTAGTCTGTAACCTATCATTTAAATCAGCTTCTGTACCAAATGACTGGAGGACAGCTAATGCACGGGTGGCCAACCTGTGGCTCCGGAGCCACATGTGGCTCTTTAGAAGTTAATATGCAGCTCCTTGGATAGGCACCGACTCCGCGGCTAGAGTTACAGGTGCCAACTTTCCAATGTGCCAGGGGGTGCTCACTGCTCAACCCTTGGCTCTGCCACATGCCCTGCCCCCAGTCCACCCCTTCCCGCCCCCTCCTGTGAGCCTGCCATGTCTTCGCTCCTCCCCCTCCCCCCAGCCTCCTACACGCCACAAAACAGCTGATCAGGAGATGCAGGGAGAGAGGGGGAGGTGCTGATCGGTGGGGCTGCCGGTAGCTGGGAGGCGCTGGGAGCCAGGGTAGTGGGGGGAGAGCTGATGGGGGGCTGCTGACATATTACTGTGGCTCTTTGGCAATGTACATTGGTAAATTCTGTCTCCTTCTCAGGTTCAGGTTGGCCACCCCTGAGCTAATGTGACGCCAATTTTTAAAAAGGGCTTCAGAGGCGATCCTGGCAATTACAGGCAAGTAAGCCTAACTTCAGTACTGGGCAAACTAGTTGAAACTATAGTAAAGAACAAAAAACTGTCAGACACATAGATGAACATAATTTGTTGGGGAAGAGTCAACATGGTTTTAGTAAAGGGAAATCATGCCTCACCAATCTACTAGAATTCTTTGACAGGGTTAACAAGCATGTGGACAAGGGGGATCCAGTGGATACAGTGTACTTAGATTTTCAGAAAGCCTTTGACAAGGTCCCTCACTAAAGGCTCTTAAGCAAAGTAAGCTGTCATGGAGTGAGAGGGAAGGTCCTCTCATGGATTGGTAACTGGTTAAAAGATAAGAAACAAAGGGTAGGAATAAATGATCAGTTTTCAGAATGAGAGAGGTAAATAGTGGTGTCCCCCAGGGGTCTGTATGGGGACAAGTCCTATTCAACATATTCATAAATGATCTGGAAAAGGGGGTAAACCGTAAGGTGGCAAAAATTGCAGATGATACAAGATTACTCAAGATAGTTAAGACCCAGGCAGAGTGCGAAGAGCTACAAAAGGATCTCTCAAAACTAGGTGACTGGGTAACAAAATGACAGATGAAATTCAGCGTTGATAAATGCAAAGTAATGCACATTGGAAAACATAATCCCAACTATACGTATAAAATGATGGGGTCTAAATTAGCTGTTACCACTCAAGAAAGATCTTGGAGTCATTGTGGATAGTTCTCTGAAAACATCCATTCAATGTGCAGCAGCAGTCAAAAAAGCTAATAGAATGTTGGGAATCATTAGGAAAGGGATAGATAATAAGACAGAAAATATCATATTGCCTCTATATAAATCCATGGTACGCCCACATCTTGAATACTGCATGCAGATGTGGTCGTCCCATCTCAAAAAAGCTATACTGGAATTGGAAAAGGTTCAGAAAAGGTCAACAAAAATTATTAGGGGTATGGAATGGCTTCCATAAGAGGAGAGATTAAGGAGATTGGGACTTTTCAGCTTGGACAAGAGACTACTAAGGGGTAATATGATTGAGAGCTACAAAATCACAACTGGTGTGGAGACAGTAAATAAGGAAGTGTTATTTACTCCTTCCCATAACTCAAGAATTAGGGGTCACCAAATGAAATTAACAAACAAAAGGAAGTATTTTTTCACACAACACACAGTCAACTTGTGGAACTTCTTGCCAGAGGATGTTGTGAAGGCCAAGACTATAATTGGGTTCAAAAAAGAACTAGATAAATTCATGGAGGATAGGTCCATCAATGGCTATTAGCCAGGATGGGCAGGGATGGTGTCCCTAGCTTCTGTTTGCCAGAGGCTGGGAATGTGTGACAGGGAATGGATTCACTTGATGATTACCTGTTCTATTCATTTCCTCTGGGACACCTGACATTGGCCACTGTTGGAAGACAGGATACTGGGCTAGATGGGCCTTTGGTCTGACCCAGTATGGCCGTTCTTATGAGGAGGCATATTCCCCAAGGACGATGCTTATAAGACAGAATTCTAGCTCATGATGCAGCCATTCAGTCCACCAGTGGGGAAAAAGAACGGCGGGAGGGATTGCTCTTTCCAGATGATGGCTCTGCTTCACAACTTTTATGATAAAATTCATTCATTCATTCGAGGTGATCAAGGTTCTGTCTTGCTCTGCTAACATTTCTGAAAAGAGGTAGTGACAACCTCAGGAATTAGCTAGCATTGTATCTCGAGAAAAGGAGGTTTTTCATGCCTAAGTCTTTTTCTTCAGGATTGAAGGGACGGGGGGGAGGGGGGAAATGGGTGATGGTGGTGGCGGTGGCAGCAGCAGCAGCAGCAGCAGCAGCAGCAGCAAGAGAGCCTCTCATAATAAGGGGGGGGGGGGGAAATCTATTCAGTTTCCCTTTACCAGCCACTAGAGGCTCTCCAGGGGATTCAGGCATCTTCTGCCCAGGGCTCTCTCTTGCTCTCAGAAAGATCCTTGCATGTGCTCCCTGATTACTCTCCTCAGAGAGGGAAAATCCCTTACCTCAAATGCTTTTAGCCTCTTGTTGAGATCTTCTGCCCAGCTGGAGCCTGCCTCCTTCCCTCACAGCAGTGTATGAATGTGGCAGAAGACACCTGGCAACCTTCCTTTGCTTAGAAAAGGGATCGAATCCTCTGCCTTTCCAATATGGGATGGGGGTAACCCTGGGTACAATATTGAGGAATGTCTGTCAGCATACTGAAGGGAATTCATAAAAAAGCAAAAGAGTGGTGGAAGCCTCATGACTTCAGTCATTTGAAACAGGTCTGGACAACGCCCAGAGGAATACACGGGAGGGAACAATCCTGCACTACCCAAAGGAGAGGACAAGGTTTAAGCTCTTTTCCAGATCTAATCTCTGCTAAATCACATCCTCAAATATTCTCTTTCCTCAAATCACATTGTGGCTCCACACACAGATTACAGCAGATACACTACTCAGCCCCACCTAGATTTTGCCACGCATTGGTCTTCTGTCGCATCTGTCTTCTGTCGTTTAGGATAAACAGCAGAAATGAGGGAGCTGTGGATTTCCTGGGGGAGTGATGGGTCATTTGATTTCATTCTCTGAGGGGTGAGGTAGGATTCCAGGCTCCACTTCTGAGTTAATACCTGGTCATGGCTCAGAGGAACCAACACAACACTCAGACAGCAAAAGTGTTTTTACAAACTAATAAATCTTCACAACTCCCCTGACAGGCCAGTAACACCCTTTTAATGCCAGGGTAAGGAGCAGAGATGAAAAGACATACGAGGGGTTATATCAGCATCCCAGAGTGGGGAAGAGAAGATGAAATTTAGTTATGCAGAGGGGGCAGTGCAATAGCTTTTCATCACTGAAGACCTGGATTCAAATCCTGTCTCCGATCACCACTGAAGTTACATTAGCACAGAGGTTCTCAAACTGTGGTTCGCAGAGCCTTTCCTAAACGTCTGCAGAATTACATATTTTCAGAACCATGCAGTAGGTGCATCTCTTCTGATAATCCAGCTGTCTGTTTAGACTGCAAGAATGCTCCACAATTAATTATACATCTCTGCTACAAAAGACCAAGTCTGTAAGTGCAAGGGGGTGCTGTTCATCAAGACTCAGATGTACTGGCAGAGGTGCGTGAGGGTCCAGCTGTAAAAAAGCATGGGGTGCTGTAGGTCACCAGGACAGAAGCACACTGGGGACCAGAAAATGGAATAGCAGGGATGCTGCAGACTGTCAGGACGAGATTAACACAGCTCTGCCGATCAGGGTATAGGAATGGAATAGCAGAAATGCTGCTGGTCATCAGAATGAGGTGCTGTGGTAGAGAGGAGCTTGCACAGCACCTTCATGCACCTTCTGTCTCCAGCCCTTCGTTTTAAAAATAGAACAAAAACACTACATCACTGTCAATAAGAGTCCAGTTGAATGTGAGTCAGTGCAGGGTCATTTTTAGCCAGATACCCTTCTCTGCTGATTTCCTTGGAAGTCCCTTTTCCCTTGAGTGTGTATTTAATAAATAAAGAAACAACGCAATGTCATAAAGCTTTTCACTGTCACTCTCTCCCCATCCTTCCTCCTCCAGACACAGAGACTAACACAAAATGACGGCTTCCTGAACAGACTGAATGAGCAAAGACCTCGCTCCTTTCTTAACTGTCTGCATTCTACTCTCTCGCTCCAGTCATATTATATCACAAAACTCAAAGCAGCCCACCCACTGCCCCTTCTTTGTCCAAAATCTCAAACGAATGGCAAATTGGACACAGAAAAAACTGCTAAAGGGAGCTGCAAGTTAACCAGCCCCCTCCCCCTTGTCATTTTGAGGCAGTTCTTTGCTGATGCACCTACATGCTATTTTGCTGTCATCAGTTAAAAAGATGGAGATATTAAAAAGGAATCATGTCTCACAGCTCTTGAGAATGTGACCCTGAGGCCCTGCCCTTCTCCCTCCTTATGTATACACCCACCACATTCAAATACCAGCCCCCCCTCCCCCTTCTTCTTCGGTACCACTCTGAACCTGCAAAGCACACGCACACAACAACAACAACAACAAAAAAAACACCGCAGCCACAAACCCAATAACCCATTTATGTCGGTTTCAAAGCTAGAGACAGAATGCAAAGAACAGCCAGCAGCTGGGGCCTTTGAAATGGACAAGAAAGAGGCTCACTGTGACCAGCCAAATAGGACTCCAGCTGCGTTCCGCTGAGAAATGGTATTAAGCGGTTTCCCTGCCCCTACCCTGCATCACTCACTGCCTCCCTCCCCACACACACTATCAGAGAATGCACCGTACAGCCAGAGCGTCACTGGCTGGCACACACACGCGTGTGGTCTGCAAGATCTGGCCTTTGCAGGGCAATTTTACACTCTAAACTTTCAAGAAGAAGAGAAATAAAGCCAATTTACTGTACCTTTCTGGCATGATTCTCAGCTTTCCCTGCTGCTTCTCCCCACCCCCTTCCGATTTATCTCAGCTACTGGTTTTATAAACCAAGAGGGTGGGAGTAAAGAGGAGGGGGCTTTTTTCCTCTTCTCTCAGCCCCGTCTGCACCTTCTGCCTGAGCCTGCAAGTGAAGTCACAAGGCTGAGTCTGTGACATCACATGGAGTCTACAAACACTGGATTGTGACTTCACTGCAGGCTAGAACAGGGAGGAATATGAGAGGGGAGGGGAAAAGACTCTTATTCATTACACATATCTGCTATAGTAACAAAGGGAACAGATGAAATGGCTGGCCATGGAAATCACTTGTATCAAATGTGCTCTTTTTTTGTTTGTGAAATAAAGTTTGCTCCACAATGAAAATATCTTTTCAAGGTGGTTTGAGTGGGGGGGACGGGACTAGTAGTAGGAGGTGCTTGGACAAAATGTGATCTTCCCGTGCCATGTACCCACCCTGGAAACCCTCTTAGGACTGAAGTAAATTGACAGAACTGCTTGTGGGGTATCAAGTCTGGATTAGGAGAAAAGTGCTACAGGTCAAGATCAAGGTGCACTAGGGGGTATTGAAAGCTCAGGGCTGGAATTCGGAGGGAGGCATTCTGGGGAAAAGCAGGGGATACTGCAGGTCAGGACTGAGGTGCATTGGCAGAACAGGGCAGGTCCTAACAATGGTTTAACAGAGGCTGCTGCAGGTTAGGATTGAAAGTGTAATGGCAAAGATGTTGTAGGAGTGGGCTATAGGTCCAGGCTGGAATAATATTAATTAGCATGTTCGGCTTCTTCCATCTGAAGAGCTGACTCGCTTTACTCTTATTAACTGAAATACAGGGGGTGCTGCAAGTCAGGACTGAGATACATCCACACAGTTGTATGTGGGGTTAGGCCTGGGAGAAGCCACTTGGAGTGCCAGAAGAGGCTCTTGTTCCCTGCCTGAGGGATAGATGGAGGGGATGCAACAGAGATTAGAAAGGGCAAGCAGCTGTAGCATCTATGCTTTTATAAAATCACATTCATGAACTATCCAAGGACCAAGTGGCACCAAAACTAGCTGTAAAACAGAGGTAGGAGCATGGAAGTTTTCAGGAGTTGCTTACCAAGTCAGTAATAAAAGGTCAAAACTTAGTATGATTTCAGATATTTTCAGGAACCAAAAAAATGCGCATATATTGTTTTGCTTTATTTGTGTTCTATATTTAAGTCTTTTCCTCCAGCATAGGAAACCCAATCTCACCCACAATGGTCTAGTGCATGAGCACCAAGAGATTACAGAGACTAGTTGGGAGTCACATGAAATGCAAACATTAAAGAGCAATCACTGTATAAAATCACTTTATAAAATTCTTAGAGAAAGACAAGGTGCGTGAGGTAAGATCCTTTAATAGACCACCTTCTGTTGGTGAAAGAAGTTTTTGAGCTCCACAGAGCTCTTCTTCAGATCTTTGACTTTAAATAATAAAAGTGGGTTTGTAAACAAGTAAGGACATTTAAAAAAAAAACAAAACGTTGCCCTAGACAGTCCAGGGTGAGTCTCAGTGTCCCCTCTTCCATTTTGCAGAGGAGTGGAAGATTGACTCTCATGGAATAGGCTGTGGAGTACACCCCAGTCAGAGGTACCATACAGAAGCCATGTCCCTCAGTACCATACCAGGACCCTAGCAGCCCTCCCCTGCTTCTTGACTCTAGAGTGATGCAATCAGGGATTCCCTTTGGCTGCAGGTGCCCCTGGGATCCCTGTGGAAAAAATAATATACTTCCAGGCTGTACTATCTTCTTTTTGAGCATCTTTGCAGGGCCAGAGGAGGGACAATATATAGGGGCCTCCTGACCTGCCCATTTATGTGCCCACCCCACAGTTTCCACCCCTTTTCCAGCTCAGACCTCCAGAGCACATTCCACAAGGTGGGAAGGGGAAAGTGGGGGGGGGAAAGATACTGCTGTAGAATTGTCTGACCCTCCCTGGAAGAATGTTAAAGTTTCTCCTGTGCTGTTAGAACAAAAGTGACAGTGTTTACAAGGGGAATGCACAAACAATATAAAAAGTATAACAAATCCCTGCCACGCTTCAGTGGGGAGGAGGGAGATCAGTGCATGGAATGGGAAGTAGAATAGAAACAATCCCCGGGTAATGGGTATATTCACCACTGGCCAATATGGAATGGAATCCAAACTACTCAACTATCTCATTAGGACCTGTACTGCTAACAGCACAGAAAGGTGTAGCCCAAGAGAAGGGGGCATAAAGGTAGCTATAGGCAACCTGTACACCCCTAGAATTCTAGAGTGTCATGGGGACTGGTGTGGCCCCTTCCAGCCAGAAGCTGCTCTCACTTATGGGAACTTCTAGATTACTGCCTATAGGCTGCTCCACATCTTGGAACAACTCAGAATCCCTGTAGCAATGTGTACTGCAGGAACTCTCAACTCCCATTCCAGGCATGGTCTTTGCCATGGGGAAATTCTTCCCCTGCTGGCAGTGGGTCTCTTATGACCCCTGTATGCCAGTGCAGTATTAAATGGGCTACAATGGGCAGAGGGAGAACCCCTCCTATCTCTAGTAGTGGGGGCTATGATTTAGGAATAGGACGATCTGCTGTATATCCCTACCATTACTATGCTGTTCTAAATGGCCTTTCAGGGGAAAGTCGACTGGTGCAGAGGAGCACAGGGTTTGGATGGAGACATCCCTTAGGGATGAATTTATTAAAGGGGGAACTCTAGATTCTAGTAAAGAGGATAGGAAAGAAGTTGGTGAAGTACAGGAGCTAGTGAGGAACAGTCAAACATAAAAGGAGTCCCATTTAAATATAACACATGAAGGCAAGCAACTGAATTTTGACAAAATGTCAATTTGCTTATGCACAAATGCTAGAAGTTTTTATACTAAAATGGGTGAACTAGAGTGCCTGGCATTAAATGAGATACTAGGCATTGTGAAAACTTGGTGTAATGAGGATAACCAATGGGACGCGGTAATACCAGGGTGCAAAATATATATTAATAACAGAGTAGGCCACACTGGTGGAGGAGTGGCACTATATGGGAAAGAAAGCACAGAGTCAAATAAAGTAAAAATCTTAAATGAATCAATCTGTACCAGAGAATGTCTATGGATAGAAATTCCATGCTCGAACAATAAGAGTATAGCAGCTGGAAGAAAAAGAAAAGGAGTACTTGTGGCACCTTAGAGACTAACCAATTTATTTGAGCATAAGCTTTCGTGAGCTACAGCTCACAAAGAAAGATCTTTACACTTTCCACAGTATGCATCTGATGAAGTGAGCTGTAGCTCACGAAAGCTTATGCTCAAATAAATTGGTTAGTCTCTAAGGTGCCACAAGTACTCCTTTTCTTTTTGCGAATACAGACTAACACGGCTGTTACTCTGAAACCTGGAATATACTAGTGATCAGTTGACTGGATGGTAACAGGGATTGTGAAATTTGTGGGGAGAGATAGCTCAGTGGTTTGAGCATTGGCCTGCTAAACCTAGGGTTGTGAGTTCAATCCTTGAGGGGGCCATTTGGGGCAAAAATTGGGGATTGGCCCTGCTTGGAGCAGGGGGTTGGACTAGATAACCTCCTGAGGTCCCTTCCAACCCTGATATTCCATGATTCTATGAAATGCTCAGGAAGATTAGAGAAGCTGCAAAAGGAAGAAAAACAAATAATAATGGGGGATTTCAACTATCCTCATATTGACTCTGTATATATAACCTAAAGAAAGGATGCAGAGGTAACATTTCTAGGCACATTAAATGGCTGCTTCTTGGAGCAGTTCTCCTGGAACCCACAAGGAGAAAGGCAATTCTTGATTTTGTCCTAAATGGAATGAAGATTCTGGTCCAAGAGGTGAATATAACTGAACCACTTTGTGATAGCGACCATAATGTCATTAGAATTAACATCCGTGTCAGGGGGAAAATGCCAAAGAAACACACCACAGCAGCATTTAACTTTAGAAAGGGGGAACTACACAAAAATTCAGAAGCTAGTTAAACGGAAATTAGAAGGAACAGACACAAGGGTGAAATGCATGCAAACTGCATGGAGACTATTTAAAAACACCATAATAGAGACTCAGACTAAATAGATACCCACAAAAACAGTAGGAAGACAAAATAAATACCACCATGGCTAAACAGCAGAGCAAAAAAGAGATGGTTAAAGGCAAAAAGGCACTCTTTAAAAAATGGATATCAAATCCTAGAAGGGAAAATAGAAAGGAGCATAAACTTTAGCAAGTCAAGTGTAAAAGTAAAATAAGGCAGGCCAAAAAAGAATCTAAAGAGAAACTAGCTAAGGCAAAAAAACTAACGGCAAAAAAAAAAATTTTTTTTAAAGTACAGTAGAAGCAGGAAGCCTGCCAAACAATCAGTGGGGCCACTGGACAATCTAGGTGATAAAGGAGCACTTAAGGAAGACAAGGCCATTGTGGAGAAGCTAAATGAAAAGAGCCCTGTGTGGATACAAAATTTGTATCTACATCTGATCCACAATCCGCAAATATGATCCACAGACATAAAGTGGATATCCACAGATCTGCAGAGCTCTATAAATGAATTCTTTGCATGGATACAGAAGAGATCCCCACACCTAAGCCATTCTTTTTAGGTGACAAATCTGAGGAACTGTCCAAGATTGAGCTGTCAACAGAGGAAGTTTTGGAACAAATTGATAAATTAAACAGTAATAAGTCACCCGGAGCACATGCTATTCACCCAAGTTCCCTCAGAACTCAATAGGAAATTGCAGAACTAACAACTGTGGTATGTAACCTATCACTTAAAACAGCCTCTGTTCCAGATAACTGGAGGATAGCTAATGTGAGGCTGATTTTTTAAAAAGGCTCCAGAGGCGATCATGACAGTTATAGGCCAATAAGTCTAACTTCAATACCAGGCAAATTGTTGAAACTCCAGTAAAGAACAGAATAAACAAACACATAGATAAACATAATATGTTGGAGAAGAATCAACATGGCTTTTGTCAACGGAAATCATGCCTCTCTATTAGAGCAGGGGTTCTCAAACTTCATTGCACTGACACCCCCTTCTGACAAAAAAAATTACTACATGACCCTAGGAGGGGGGACCAACCAAAGCCAAAGCCCCACTGCCCTGGGTGGGAGGGCCAAAGCCCTATAACTTGCGCTCTGCCATCCAAGGCTGAAGCCGTTGGGCTTTGGCCCCAGGCCCCAGCAAATCTAATACCAGCTCTGGCGACCCCATTAAAATGGGGTCCTGACCCACAGTTTGCGAACCGCTGTATTAGAATTCTTTGCTGATATAGTACACTTGGATTTTCAGAAAGTATTTGAAAAGGTCCCTTACTAAAGGCTCTTAAGCAAAGTAAACAGTCATGGGATAAGAGGGAAGGTCCTCTCATGGATCAGTAGCTGGTTAAAGGTGGGGGGGGGGGAAAGAGTAGGAAAGGTCAGTTTTCAAAACGGAGAGAGATAAATAGCGGAGTCCCCCAAGGATCTGTACTGGAACCTGTGCAACACAACATATTCATAAATGATCTGGAAAAAGGGAGAAACAGTGATGTGGCAAAATTTGCAGACAATACAAAATTACTCAAAATAGTTAAGTCCAAAGCGGACTGCGAAGAGTTACAAAGGCAGCAATGTGGCACATGAAATTCAGTGTTGATAAATGAAAAGTAATGCATCTTGGAAAAACATAATCCAAACTATACATACAAAATGATGGAGTCTAGATCAGCTGTTACCACTCAAGAAAGAGATCTTGGAGTTATTGTGGGTAGTTCTCTGAAAATATCTGCTCAGTGTGCAGAGGCAATCAAAAAAGCAAACAGAATTTTAGGAATCATTAGGAAAGGGACAGGTAATAACACAGCAAATATCATAATGCCCTTATATAAATTCATGGTATGCCCACACCTTGAATACTTACTGTGTGTAGTTCTGGTCACCCCATCTCAAAAAAGATATATTAAAAATGGAAAAGGTACAGATAAGGGCACCAAAAATGATTTAGGGATATGGAACAGTTTCTATATGAGGGGAGATTAAAAAGACTGACTTTTCATCTTGGAAAAGAGACGACTACGGGGTGGTTATGATAGAGGTCTATAAAATCATTAATAGTATGGAGAAAGTGCATAAGGAAGTGTTATTTACCCCTTCACATAACACAAGAATCAGGGGTCACCCAATGAAATTTAATAGTCAGCAGGTTTAAAACAAACAAAAGGAAGTATTACTTCACATAAGGCACGGTCAACCTATGGAACTCATTGCCATGGGATGTTGTAAAGGCCAAAAGTATAACTGGGTTCAAAAAGAATTAGATATGTTCATGGAGGATAGGTTCATCAATGGCTTATTAGCCAAGATACCCAGAGCATCCCTGACTGTCTTAAGCCACTAACTGCTGGAAGCTGGGAATAGACAACAGGGGAAGGATCCCTCAATAGTTCCCCTGTTCTGTTAATTCCTTCTGATGCATCTGGCATTGGCCACTATCGTAAAGCAGAATACTGGGCTAGATGGACCATTGGTCTGACCCAGTATGGCCTTTCTTATGTTCTTATAGAGACAACCGTCCAGTCCCATAGATATGTTATACTTTTTATATTGTCTGTATTCCCCTTGTAAACACTATCACTTTTGTTCTAACAGCATAGGAGAAGCCTTAACAGTCTTCCAGCCCTTTCTCTCCTGAGGTTCACTGTCAACCCAACCACCACAGATATGCAGCCAATGTTAGGGTGGCAACGTGGCAGCCGTTCTGTGCCAATCATGCTACCCAATAACATTAAGTGAGGGGGAATGAAGGAGAAAATTAAAAAAAAAAAAAATCAAACAGAAATTAGAGCAGGGGTGCTTTAGGCTGGCCCAAAACGTAAGGAGTGGACTTGAAATTTGACCAGGACACTGGGGCTAAAGCCCCTCTTCGCTTGTACAAAGTGCCATGGGAGCTAGTGGGATTGTGAGTATTCAGGGTATGTCTCATCCAAAAAAGAGAGAGAGCAAGGAATCAATGGGTTTATTTTCTCACACTGATTGTTTTGTTGATGTGGAAAGGTAATTAAAAAAAAAGTTCCAATTCTGAATGAGCCCCAGAATTCCCAGAGCCCGAAGGCTGCTGCTTAGAGGCAGATTAATCACACTGAATTCTCCATCTAGATGTTGCACGCACTCCAAACTCCCACCGCTAATAGCTCTAATATTCTCCTCAGCATGTGCATGCTGCTGGTGTTATGTTCCAGGAATATTAATTCCACAGCTCAAGATTCTCTCACTGGCACATGTACCCTGAAGGCTTCTTGTTGGGCTTCAGGAAATTATGAATAAGATTAGGAGAGGGAAAGAGAAAATATTGCTGGGGGGGGGGGGGCAAAGCAACTTGCTGAAAGTCACCCTAGACAGCCAATGAATGTTCCCCAGTAATGCCAGCAGTACAAACAATCAATCAAATAAAGCCACTTGATGCCCAATCATTTAAACAAAAAGTAGCCAACTACAGAGGAAGACTTCTTATTCCTAGCTTTAGGAGCAGAGTACGGTAAGGGACAGCCTGGATCGTCAAGTCCAGTCTACTGCTATTGGAGGCAACCCTATCATTATTCAGTTCCTAAATTTATCAAGCCCCATCTTAAAACTAGCTAAGTTTCTTGCCCCATTACTCCTGTTGGAAGGCTCTTCCAGAACTTCACTCCTTGGCTGGTTAGAAACCATCTTCTAATTTCCAGCCTAAATTTATTCATGCCCAGTTTACACTGATTTGTTCTTGTGCCCAATGCTGTCCTTTAGCTTGGACAGCTCTTCACCCTCCCTATGTATTTAGAGAGGGCAATCATATCCCCTCTCAGCCTTCGTTCGCTAGGCTAACCAAGCCAAGCTGTTTTAGTCTCCTCTCATAAAATAAGCTCACTAGTTCCCCTGATCATCCTAGTAGCTCTTCTCAGTATTGGTTCCAGTTTGAATTAATCTTTCTTGAACATGGGTGACCAAAACGGAACACAGTATTCCAGATGAGGTTTTACCAATGCCTTGTACAATGGCGTTAATACTTCAACTGGAAATACCTCACCCGATACATCCTAGGATTCATAGCCACATCACATTGGTGACTAATAGTCATCCTGCTGTCAACTAACAAAAATCCTACGAGGTCTTTCTCTTCCTCTGTCACTTCCAACTGATGAGCCCCCAGCTTATAGCTGAAATTCTTGTTATTAGTCCTTAAGTAAATGACCTTGCACTTTATACTATTAAATTTCATCCCATTTCTATGACTCCGGTCCTCTAATAGAGGCACAGAGAGGTAAACAGACTTACCCAAGGTCACACAACAGGTTAGTGCCACAGTCTGGAATAGAGCCTATGTCTTCTGACGCCCAATTTGTGCCACCCCCTGCCCTCAAACTTGCCAAAATTTCAAATATCAGTTGTAAGATTTGACAGGGGCACATCTTTTAAGTCAACTGATGTATATTAATAATACTGATATTAAGCATTTATACTGCACTTCATCTAGAGACCTCAAAGCACTTTACAAGGGTGAGTAAGCATCCTCATCCTCATTTTACAGATAGGGAGATGGAGAGATGGATAGGTTCAGCGAGTAGTCTTGTCCTTGACTTTGTCACACAGAGGGTCAGAAGCACTTTTAGGAACAGAACCCAAATCTTCTGGCTCCCAGCACTGTACTTTATCTCAGATGGAGAAAATGTATCATTGAATATTAATGCCAGAGCAATGAGAAGCAGGGTAGGGGGAGGAATAGTACTCTCCCAAACTTCACCAGCAAAATAAGTTCTGACCATGTGAGTCACCAAAATGAGACACTGCTCACTGTAGATTGTGTGCAAATATGGTGTTCCAAATATGATTGTGCACACTCTGATCTTTACTGGGTTCCTTGAGTTTGGCTCCTGCTTGGTGCGGCTTCAATATGCCCATTGGCCCTTGGGCATGGTGTCTTCTTGACTGGGAGTGGGGAGCGGAGAGAAAGAAAAGGTACCATCTCCCAAATGTCACCCGCTTGTGCCACCACAATGAGCTATCACTCACAGTGAGGTATGCAGATGTGCAATACCGCACTCTTCTCTCTTACAGAAAGAATTAAAGTTATTAATGCTGACATTTAAATAATCACTGGATGTTTGACTTAACCATTCACCAAGACGAATGGGGCAGTTCACACCTCTCAGAGATATTGCTCTCTGCAGACTCTCATAGACATCTATGTACTGGTTACACTTCATTCACTTTTTTGAGGTTTTCTTCACAACCGTAACAGCTAGAGAGATTTTTTTTTTTTATTAATGAAAGCGGATATTCTGGGAAACAAGATAGCAGATCCAGAGAGGTGCCATTACAGTATATTGGCATGCACCACCAACCCCTGATGCTGTGTCATGATCAGGGCCGGTGCAAGGATATTTTGTGCCCTAGGCGAAACTTCCACCTTGCACCACCCCGCCCCGACAACCTCCAAAAACTAGTAAACTTAGCAATATAAACAGCCTGTCAGAACGGATAACGGCTGTTGTAATGTTTCTTTTTTACCTTTAAGGCATTTCAATTGTTTGCCATTGCCTCTGATGGTGTCCCATTCAAAGTCTTACTATTGTGCAAAGCTAACCAATTGAGCCTGGCATTGCATCACCAGCCAGGTTAGTCAGGGTGACAAATCCCCCTTGCCCCAAAGGGCCATTATCCCCTGGTGACTAAATTTCTACTCCAAGACTGTAAAGCAGACTTTTAAGGTAAATACATTATTCCTTCAATATTACCCATGCACACATCTCACAAAGATTCTCACTCTTGACAGGTTTCAGAGTAACAGCCGTGTTAGTCTGTATTCGCAAAAAGAAAAGGAGTACTTGTGGCACCTTAGAGACTAACCAATTTATTTGAGCATAAGCTTTCGTGAGCTACAGCTCACTTCATTGGATGCATACTGTGGAAAGTATAGAAGATCTTTTTATACACACAAAGCATGAAAAAATGGGTGTTTACCACTACAAAAGGTTTTCTCTCCCCCCACCCCATCCTCCTGCTGGTAACAGCTTATCTAAAGTGATCACTCTCCTTACAATGTGTATGATAATCAAGTAGGGCCTTTTCCAGCACAAATCCAGGTTTTCTCCCCCGCACCCCCCGGAAATGGCCCAACTTGATTATCATACACATTGTAAGGAGAGTGATCACTTTAGATAAGCTATTACCAGCAGGAGAGTGGGGTGGGGGGAGAGAAAACCTTTTGTAGTGGTAAACACCCATTTTTTCATGCTTTGTGTGTATAAAAAGATCTTCTATACTTTCCACAGTATGCATCCGATGAAGTGAGCTGTAGCTCACGAAAGCTTATGCTCAAATAAATTGGTTAGTCTCTAAGGTGCCACAAATACTCCTTTTCTTTTCACTCTTGACAAGTTACCAGCCTTGTGTAGATCCCTTCCACGTTCCTCTTTGTGGGTAAGTGCCCTGAAAGACACGTGCGGGGTGCAGTGAGTTTGTCAGGCCTGTGGTGACAGCTGTTTGTGAAGATCAGGTGGCCCTTTGCCAAGGGGTGCTGGTGTTACAGTGAGCTTGGGGTGGCTCACAGTATGGGGTAGGGCACTGAGGCTGGTGGGGCAGGTAACACTCACTGGGCTGGGGGGCAGGTGGTGCTGGGATGGGGCAGGGGCAGGTACCTGTCAGTCTCCAGTGCTCGGGCCGTGCCAGGGCCAGCAGCCTCTTCACCTCAGAGTCTCTGCCGCTTGCCCGGGGGGCCACTCCTCCTCTCAGGCTCCCCGGCCGCTGCTGGTGCGGCCGCCCAGGAGGACATGGGCGGGGGGCGCCATGGAGGAGATGCAAGAGGGTCGTCTGGGACCCCGCACCTGCCGGCCGATAGCAACAGGAACCGGGTGCCACTCGGGGGGAGCATTCTGAATTTATCATCACAACCACGGCCGATGTGACCACTAGGTGAACTAGGCAGCCACCTAGGGCGCCAAGATTTGGGGGCACCAAAAAGCGGTGCCCCCCAATTTTTTTTTTTTTTTTTACACTCTGGCTTAGGGGCAGGTACCCGTCAGTCTCCAGCACTCCCCCGGCTCCCCCCAAGCGGCGCCCAGTTCCTGCTGCTCTTGGCCGGCAGGTGCGGGGCCCCAGCCGAGCCCAGCCCCTTGTGTCTCCTCCGCGGCGGCGCCCCCCGCCCACGTCCTCCTAGGCGGCCGCAGCAGCAGCGTCCCAGGAGCCTGAGAGGAGGAGTGGCCCCCGGGAAACGGGGGAGACTTCGAGGTGAAGAGGCTGCTAGCCCTGGCGCGGCCCGAGCGCTGGAGACTGACAGGTACCTGCCCCTAAGCAATAGTGTAAAAAAAATTTTGGGGCACCGCTTTTTGGCACCCCCAAATCTTGGCACCCTAGGCGGCTGCCTAGTTCACCTAGTGGTTACATCGGCCCTGGTTGTGATGATAAATTCAGAATGCTGTAACTGCTGGATAGGGCTCTCAGGAGTGTCCTGGCAGGGAGGAGAGAGGAATATACCGCACATTTTGGAAAGGGTGGCATTCTGTGATACAGGACAAGCTCTGAAAAACTTTTTCCAAGATTTTTTGTTTTAACCCAGACAGGTGAGGGCTATCCTCTTTCCACAACCTAATCTAATCCATCACTTTACAGGCCTGTCCACTGTAACATGAGATGAGACACTTCTTTATCTTCGGATGCAGCTCATATCCTCAACTCTCTTCACAAACAGATGCCTTACCAAGCAACAGATAGTGGCAAGGCTGAATTCTGCAGATGCTAGCCAGGATTTCAGTCTAGTCTTAACTTCTGATCTTTGCTGAACCCCACAAAAAGGGTCCCTGAATTTTGTGGTAGGATAACCACGAACATAAGCAGGAATATGGCAAGGCTTAGATTATAACATTACACCATTTTCAGCAATGAGGCCTTGTAACATTGGAGTGAAGGGAGCAGTGGCCGAGGGTCCTGTTCTCCCCCCTTAAAAAGGAAAGCTACACTACAGTATTCTTAAGCAATGGTCAAAAACAGTATAGCGTTTCAGGCCATTTCTATAGAATACCATAGTACTGTTTGGGGTAATGATTGTAGGTAGAATACGGTTATGTTTGAGGAAGCTGTTTTTCCTTTTTTGTTTGTATGAAGGAAGATATTCTGGAGAACCAAAAGTCTAACGATTAAATATAAATATAAAATATATGAGAATCATCTCTTTATCTTGGCACTCAGCAGAATTCAACTCCCCTACATAAGCACCCTCCCTCCACCCACTCACCTTGATATTCCTCTTCCCACCCATTAACTTAGTACCTGCAGTGCAGTGTTCAACTGGGACTGCAGGAGCTGCGGCTGCTGTCATCTCTTTGTAGCTGGCAGTCACCTGCCAATCACGCCCCCACTTCCTCCTCCTCTTGCTTCCCCCACCCCTCATCAGTGCAGCTCTCTCTGGGGACATATCCATCTCTCTCTCACTCCCCCCTAGCCTAGCAGAACAACAAATGCTAACTCAATAAAATCCCCCCTCAAAGGTTTTTATTTACCAGACAGTGCACAGTGCTAAAGACTCACACATACAAAGCGAGAATGGGGACAGAGGAGAGGCTAGCAACAGGGGTAGGCACAGTTTGGATTGATGCAGAGGAAGAGACTCATTTCCCCACCACACACACAGTAGCCCTGTGGCACAGGGAGCCTGAACATTCGCACAGGACAGTGGTGCTCACGGAACCAGAAGGCACTTTGGTGTAACAGATATCTGGCAAACACAGTAGAAAGGAGGCCTGTGCACTTTGAGCCCAAAAGCTACTGTCCACAGGAGAGCGGGAGGTGTGATGTGCTAGCATGCAAGGTTGACATGCAATACAGTCCCAATTAAAAAAAAACGAGGAGTCCTTGTGGCACGTTAGAGACTAACAAATTTATTTGGGCATAAGCTTTTATGGGCTAGAACCCACTTCTTTAATGGTGACTGGAAAATGGGGGAGAGGAGGGAGGCAAATAAATCAATTGTGTTTCTTTTTTGCTTCTTTATGATATGTAAAAATAAGATCTGGATGGATTTTTTTTTTTTTTCCTGCTTGCAGGAGACAAGTCTCTTCTTCCCTGTTTTTGCTGAAGGACTTCTTGGAAGATTCAGAGATGTGGCTTGGGCATTTTCCCAGCCCTTAACTGAATGGGCAACAAGTGTTGAATCTTAAAAACAAACAAACAAACGAAAAGCACTCACTCTCCCAAATGCTTGTTTTGTTGTTTGTTAATTATTTAAACTCCCCAGAGTTTTAAAGGGTCTGAATAAAAGTTACTTCACATGTCAGTTAATGAAGTTTCATTGTATTGTTTCCCTGATGTCAGAACCTACCAGTACTCAGATCGTCCATCAAATCTTCCAAATAAGAGGTTAAACAAAACCTGAAATTTCTTCTGCACTGCAAACAAGACACAGGGAGGGGGAAACTAAAACAAAAAAACCAAAAGATCCATTAAAAGCCACAATTACAAAGCATTTTTTTCCTCCTTTGTGGATCACACTTAATATGAAGACATTGATGCTCCAGAGGGTAAATTCAAAATCCAAACTGGTAATTGATGCCCCCATATGGGCTAAGAAAGGAAAGGGCCTTACTAGCTCTAGGGAGAAATGTCCTCTCTGCACATATGGCAAGGACTGACTGTGTCTTGTCAGAGGGCTTATCTCCAAAGTCATGACTGGGGCAGAGGTAGAGGAATCACTCAGAAAAGGAGACACTATTGATCAGGAAAAGAGCATGCTTGGGGGGCGGGGGCTGGGGAGTTGGTATAAAAACAAGATGGATAAAAACAGACTTTCTGTTGGGAGTTGAGGAGAGGAGAACAAACAGACACATGCACTGGGGAGGGGGGAACCCATGGCAGGTGTCAATCATAGAGTGTTCCAATACAAATTCCCAAACCCTTGGGAGGGTGTTACAGAGAAGTCGGAATGGAGAAATGAGGTACACACTGCCTGTAAAACCTTTGGCTGCCACCCACCCCCACCAATGAATGCACTGGCAGTTGAGAGCACCCTCTACTCCGCTGAAATAAACAGCGGCCTTCCCATCGCTTCATTAAACTAACACAGCTTCTCGCCATCGCCTCGGCAACCGCCACAGACCTCCTGCTCACCAGCTGGGGGAATTAAAGGCAGCCTGGCAGCCAGCCCCGACTCTGTTATATCTGAAAGCTCACATTACACCAGAGAGCATCCTAGGCAGGTCAGCACAGCCTCAGAGATGCCACCTTTCGAAGGAGAAATTATGTTAAATAGAGCTCCCCTCCACCCCTGCCTTTCGTAAGCGGTCACCCCCACAGAAAATTAAACATCCTAGAGGCTTTTTTCCTTACACATGGGGATACCAGTGCCCGGCCAGATCTCCATCTCTCAGCACACAGAGTTCTAATAATAGAGGCTGCACGTGAGTGATCACTAAGCGCAGAAAACAGCCCCCATGTTTGCTTTGTGCAGCCACTACCTCCAACCCACTACTGCAAAAATGTGCTTTTGTCTAGCTTCGCACTTATCCTGCACTCCTCCTCATCGTATCTGAGCGTCACTTGGTAACCCTATCATTGTAACAGGCACTACAGAAAAGCCAGTTTGGTTCCAGGGTGTCAGAGGTGAAGCAGTTGTTCCTCACAGTGACAACAGTACAGTCAAAGAACACTATCAATCCGCACCCCCACGCAACACTTTCCTCTTGCTCCCCAAAAGTAGACAAATGAGTGGAACAGACCCTCTTGTCTGCTGCGTGAAAAAGGCTATGGCAGCATTCCAGCCCTACTCCCTGCTTTCCCCATATTACACTCTGCCTCTTGATTACAAAAGATGAAAAAAATAACTGCCCCTTTCTTGTTTTTCCTTAAGCCTCAGGAATGCCCAGTCAAAAAGGGATGGTGGCAGCTCCTCCGCTAGAAGCCTGGTCAGCGGCACAGCGGGGCTAAAGCAGACTTCCTGCCTGCCCTGGCTCCGTGCAGCTCATGGCTGGCATGTCCAGCTCAGAGGCGGTCACGGTGGCACAGCGTGCTACCCCCGTCCCGAACACCAGCTCTGCAGCTCCCATTGGCCAGGAACCGAGGAGCCCCCTCCCACACCCAAACTTCCTACCAGAGCCCGCATCTCAAAGCCCCTCCCGCACCCCAACCCCCTGGCCCAATCCTGAGCCACCTCCTGCACCCAAACACCCTCCCAGAGCCTGTACCCCGCACCCTCTCCTGCACCCCAACGCCTTGCCCCAGCCCAGAACCCCCTCCCAACACCCTGAACCCCTCATTTCTGGCCCCACACGCCCAGCCCAGAGCCCATACCCCCTTCCACACCCCAACCCCCTGCCCTAGCCCTGAGCCCCCTCCTGCATCCCAAACACCTGTCCCAGCCTGGAGCCCCCTCCCACACTCTGACCCCCTCATTTCTGGCCCCAACCCAGAGCCTGCACCCCTTCCTGCA